>NC_092424.1:7337845-7644234 GCF_036169615.1 Heliangelus exortis | reverse complement strand
AAGAAGCAAGGTATAAAGGCTGAACAAGAAACCAAGAGGCAATATTTTTTTTCCAAGTCACTTAATTTCTGCATATGAGGAGCATAGAGGAGTTTCAGCAGTAGGCTGAGGCAGGCCCTATACTGAGGGGAGCTGGTGGCAGCCTTCCACCAACTGGAAATTATTATGGAAGGAATGACCTACACCATCCAAGTTATTACTGGATATTTCCCAGATGACTTAATGCAATTGTGACCTAATTGAATCATATCCTGCTTTTATATTTGCATATACATGACAACAGCAATATAATGCAAAAATCATTAAAATAAATCTTAAAATACAGCAATGAAGAGAGCAACAACTGTAGTGACAAATCAGCATGTGACAGTAAAAGTAGAAGTGTTATCCACATTTAAGTCACAACCATGGCACATGAGAACACTGTACTCTGAAGGTTTTAGGAAACAATCTATCTAAGCAGCTCAGATAGACAATATGATGAAAGAAAAAAACCTACTGAAGATTACCAGAAGCTGATATACAATGGAGAGGCACTGGAGCTCATCACACACAAGCTTTTTACTTCAGCTGTAACAGCACAAGAGGAATATCTTGAATTTTGGAGGACTATGCAGTGAAATCACCTGCTGGACATGACCTGAAGGTCAACACAATACACCACACTTAAAGTTTTAAATTTCTGGGGTTATTGTCATTAATATTTTTATTGACATGATTTTACTCATACTCTTTTTTTCTTTCTTTTTTTAGTCCTGAATTCAATCTATAGCACTAGTTTGGAGCATGAACATACTTCCATTATTTCAACTATATTGTTATCAGAGTGTTAGTTATCTGTATTGTTGTCAATGCTGCTTAGCTGTGCAGCTGTATTTGCACCTTAAACTAATATCCTGTATTTTTTACAGTAAGAACTAAGAGGTCATCTACAATAAATTGTATAAAGATCAGTTTACTTTGCAAAACATTAGATCTTTGAGTTTTATCCTAGTCTGCTAAAAGTTACATTACCATTTGTTTAAACTAGTACTGAATGCCATTAAATGCAAACTAATTTAAAACCAAATTTTAAAAAAAAATTTTTTAAAGCAAGAGTTTCAACATCTTTAAAAGAAATTATAGTGCTCTTACAGACAAAAACTACTCATGCAAATGCTTAAGAACTTGCAGTCATGTGGCAAATATTTTCAGAAAAGGACAAAGACTTCATCTTTCAAGGAAAAATCAATTACTCATATTTTAGAAGAGACTTTCTGACATAAGTAAACTGCTGGATAAGTTTCCATTACTGCATATTTAGGGGACCTGATATTTTGTCAGAGACAGGATACTACACTAGAGTGATCCAATCTGTTTTAACAGTCTGTAAGCTTCTTCTATACACATTTCCTTTGCTCACCAAGTATTTACTTTTTGCTGATGCAGCTAATGTATCCCTACAGGCTGAAATGTCTGACCATGAGCAATTCAAGTCTGCCTGCTGAGAGCCACACAGCAAGAAGAGACCTAAGAGTAAAGGAACCAACAAAGGATGAATGGCCAAACAGCAGTGAAAGATGGAGTCCAGTAGTATAGTCTTGCCTTTCAGTTAAAAGTCTTGTGCTGTTTGGTGGGGGGTTTTTTTAGTTTTTTTTTTTTTCTTTTTTTTTAAATCTACATACTTATCTCCATTCTCAGCTTTTCACCACTTTATATCAATCATTACCTCAGTTTTCACTTTAACTTTATAGTTCACTTTTGGAAACAATCCAAACCATTGTGTGACAGGAGGCACATTTACTGTTTTAAAGGATTACCAGACTTAGGTGCTACATTTCTAGGTGTTGCTTTTCAGCAGTGCCATTGTACCATACTGTCTGCTATTTCTCTAAGTGTCATCAACTTGTCAGCTCATAAGCAGGTGTAAAGCTTTGTCCCTGCCCAAGTCTCATGTTCAGCCAATGGAAGTCTGATTGTTGTGTCAGGAGCACTTTTTTTTTTTTTTTTCAGGGAATTAAAGGTAAACATTTCACTTCAAAATTCATGTCATTTGTAGCTACAGCGAAGAAAGCAACAACACATTGCCAAATGGATTATTAAAAGTCCTGAAAACAGAAGAGGTGCCTGGGAGGCTGCACTCAGGAAGCACTTAGAAGCTAAAAATCACTGGAATGTGCAAGTAATGGGAGCAAATTATAAAATAAACCAAATGAAAATAACCTGACATGAGAAGATGAGTGTTTCATACCCAGCCATGCACATCCTAAATTCCTAAGCTGATACTCAGAAGGCAGAAAGTCCTCTGTTTGACTTTTTTTAAAAAACAAATATATATCTTCATTATGCAGTTTTACTAAAGAACAAATTAAACACTCAGAGTAGTTAAAATCAGTGATGTACACAAAGCCATGATAGTGAGCAGCATTTCTGTCTAACCAGCCCTCATCAGACATCACCACAGGAGAAAAGGGTCAACAATTCCCCCCCAGTGAAGCCACCAATATATGGGACTGTTGGGTCCTAGCAATAAAACCCTATGTTATCATTTCAAGCAGGATTATGCTATCTGAAATACTAGAAATAAAAGGATCTGGAGTGTTCTTCAGAGTTTTCCTATACATTGACTCTTACATGAACACAGTCCAAATAGAAACTAAGAAATCCATAGTGCTACTGCACTGAATTAGAACCAAATGCTTCATTGCTTGACTGAGAGATAGCAGGAAGACTGTGTCTAAAATAAACCTCTCCACTTCACTTTGGGAATGATTGCCCAGGTGTTATTCTAAGAAGAGACAAATCATTGCAGGTAGAGGGGAAGAGAAAGAAAGAAATATTCCAGTGGAAGAGGGATCGATGTTTCAGACTGGATTTATTTCCAACTAAAAAAAAACCAAAAGCAAAACCTTAATCTTTCAAGGAGATCAGAACTCAATAAGATTGTAAAAGAAAGTTATAAAGCTACATGCTATTTCTTCATGTCTGTTCAGCCTAACAGAGGTAGTGAGGCAGAGAATTTGGACCTTCAGCTTCACTGTGAATGCTATTTTTTGGTAATTCTAGTCAGGTTGTTTAGCTGTTGATTCTTCTGGGACGAAGTGCAAGAAGAGGAATAACTGGCTCATTTCTGATTAGTAGTGAGCAAGATTATAATGCTGCTCTTGCTCTTGCCTTTCACCCTTCCACATAAACAAGATATCAGCTATCATATTGCTTTTGACAGTAACTGATGCAATGTTTGTTCCTACTTTCTGTGGACACTGTGATCAAATTATATCTCATTCTAAAACTGTATCAAGCATGCATGGAAATAATAGTCCTTCTAATTTTTTATGCCTGCTTAAAGAAAACACATCTTTAAAGATCAGAGGTATTTAAATCTAAGTAAATGAAAATATAGAAAATGGAGAATGAATCTTTTGCTTGGTGGAGTGTGCTGTATCTCTCAATTTTCAAAGATATTATACATTTTAATTATAAAATTGTTTAAATGTAATTTGCAGCTACGTGAGTTGAGCTTATAGCTAAGCATCTTGGAACAGAAGATATGAAAAATTAAAAAAACCCGAACCCAACCAAATTGTGGTCTCCTAAAAGACAGAAGCATCTCTTCCCCTCCTCTTTCTCCACTTTTAGTTCATTGCCCTCCCCCAGAAACAGTGGTTTTTATTTTAACTTGTCAAGTATTTCACAGTTTCTCAAGTATTTAGCAATGAGGATCTAATTGGAAAGTGCCAGGTTCTTTTTTATTACACTTTATCAATATTCTTAAGGGAATGATGTAATTGTTTGGGGTTTGGTGAAGACATTCCATGTCACTTCAGTGTTAATACCAGGCTGGAGCCTTCCCTGTCTGCCTGCGTAAGCTAGATAAACACAGACCTGTGTGCTTTCTTCTCATCTCAGGATACTTACTCAGAGAGATCTTGGAACACACGCCTATTGCCAGTTAAACATTTCACTTTTCATTTTATCCATGTGCCAGAAATCCATTCCTTGGATAAACACTTTACATACTGACACTCTTAAAGTCACTAAACACGATAAATAAAGAGAGAATACATCATTTCCAAGCCGATTAAACATTTTCTCACTTGTGACAAATGAACAGCTATACACTGCATGGAGTCCCTGGAACAGACATTCCATTTTCTTTGTCTTTATTTTTTGTCTAAGATTAACTTTCCATTTCAGCTCATCTATTGCACAATTGAGCTTTTCTGAAATACACACTGCTGCGTTTCCCCCAAATCATTATTCATTTTAGAAATATTATCGTTGTTGCTGTAGAAGCTTTTCTTTAAAACTTCTGTATTTTTATGCATTTTATGTATTTTTATGGACTTTAATATTTTGTGCCCAAATTAACTAACTAACTAAATAAATAGTATTTTTTTGCTGAAAGCAAAAGAAATGGTATCACGGGGTAGAACTGAATAGAACTGAACAAAGGCTTAAGTTATCCATGACAAAAAGGAAAATCCAAGCACATTAATCATATTAATTTTGCTCCATCTAATCCATCACTTTTCCTTGCACAACTTGCTTGCCTAGCTATCCTATGCATTGCTGTTCTACCTATGATTAGCCAAATGTAACTAATCTTTTATTTAGTTCTTTTAAGCTCTCATCTTTTTTTTTTTTCATCCACTCCCTGCCAAAAAAAAAAAAAAAAAGATCCCAAGCATTGTATTTCTAAGCTCAATTTAAGATCTTAATGAAATAAATATACATAATACTAAAAATATACCATAAAGTTGTCTTAAAAATTTTAACAAATACCACTAATCTGAATAAGAATTTCAGTAGCAAGAGGGAAGAAATAAAGAGAAATGTAGCAATAGTAAAAAAAATAGTAAAAAATAACTTTGTCCTAATGCTGTCCTAGCATAGTTCCTCATATGTTTCACTAAAGGTTTTTGCATACGATGTTATCCTTGCCAGATATTCATAGTAAAGAGGAAAAATTTAACTGAATTTTCTTGTTTTTACATCTTCTAAAAGGAAGTTTCTGTAAAAGAAGCTGCTTCACTCAGCATAGAGGGAGAAGAAAGTATTAAGAGAAGTCAGAAAGAGCAGATCAAACTGAATGAGAAATCAGGGAAAAGTTCACTTTCGATGCTGGATATACCAAAAGGAAGATTTTTTTTTTTTTTTAATGGTAGTTTCAATTCAGTGAGGGGAAAAAAATAAGAATGGAGAGGGAATTAGACACAAGAATAAAGTGATAAGTCACAAGATTTCTGAACAGACTGCAGATTCCTCTTGTCCTGAGATATCTGTCAGCTTTGGGCATGTAGTCTATCTCCATTTTCCATGGAAGAAACAGTTTCCTTAAAAGACCAGTCCAGGATCACAAAAATCTCTTCTCCTAACAGCAGCTTCTTCTCTCAGAGTTTTATTGCAAAGGAGATTTTTAAGGATAAAAATGTAACTCAGCAGTTAAACAAACCTAAGAAATGTCAAGAATATCTTTCATACACTTGAGCAAGAAATCTGATACCATGCCAAAGTAATACTCCCTTTGTTCCATTTTTTTTTCCATCATGATCCTACATCACCAACATATCACTCAAGGACCTTACAAGTAAGGAGGGAGCTTCTTATGGCAGAGGAACATCCAACCTTCCCTTGCCTTCCTTTTCAGGTGCTATCTTTAGTACATGGCCCAAGTGTCACCTGCACTGTGGCATTAAAGAAGTAGAAAATTTGGGCATAGAATGGCTAATAAACCATAGAAAAACCTTTTATAGTGGTATATTTTACTGGCATCCTTTTGAGAGATTCCCAGTTCTGGGAATGCATAAGGAATCTATTCATTAGCATATATTCAGTTGCAGTTGTAGCTAGCACAAAAAGAAGAGTCTGTTTCTACTGAGAGGAAAATAAATGCAGCCTGTCAGCTTCACTAAATCTGAAGTATAAATGGTGTGTGTCATATTTTGCTCTTCTGCTTTTAAACACTGCTTCTGGAGAACACTGCCAAAAAATCAGAAGAAACCACAAGTTGTGCAATGCAATGAAGATCCAATTTTAAAAACTCTCAGTTGCAGACATCTGTAACAAAATTAATGAGGTATTTTGCTTTTTACCACAAAAAAAACCCCTTATTTGAAGATCTCTTAGCGATTCTACGAAGGAAGTCACGTTTAATTATACATATCATTAGTGCATAAAAAAAAACAGATTTCAATTCTTTCTTTTAAAACAGAAATTTTTAAGCACAGGAAATTATATCTAATGAATAATAGTTGTCTGGGGAATGCTATGTATCTGTCAAATCACCATGATTCTGATGTAGTACAAACAGTTTTCTCTCAGTACAGATGGCATATTCTGAATTTATTTTTAAGTTACATAAGGTACATGCGTTTTCTGAAAGGCAGGACTCATACTTAGCAGTATTTCACTAAAGGTAGACTATGTGTCTATATTCCTTTTTTTTTATTGTAAAATTAAAATTGAATATAAACAAATAAATGTTACTTGGTTCTCTGTGTGCATTTCTTTCACCATTCAAAAATGCAATAATTCTGGCTACCAATACAGCAATTTCTATCAAAACACATTTTTCAAAGAATTTTACACTTATGAAGAAAAGTTTACACTAACTTCTGTTTCCTACCTTTTATGTGCTTCTGTCAGTGACTTCTCTTCATTTTCTTGGTCTATTTTAGCTGTAAAATACAACCAAAGAATTAGTTACAAGGGGAAAGATAAAGATGTTTCTTCAAGATAATGTTCATTATAAATGTGTGATGTACAAAATGTATAGAAACCATCTGAGGGTACACTTATGTACATCAATTCTGAAAAAAAAAAAAATCCCACAATAAAACTAAAACAAAAAACCCCACACAGAGAAAATTACACTGGTTTTGATATCTCTTCAAAATATGGAAGTTGATCCGCCAAGAGGAGGAAAAATTGAGTAAAGAGCAGGAAGGATTCAGCTTCAGAGCTGTTCTAAAAGTTGTTTGATAGCTGCACAAAAACCTCTCTCTTCCCTCTCCCTGCACACCCATCACTGAAGTACCACAGGAGGCCCCTACTAAACCCATGGCTTCACATGAAGGAAGTTATAATTTGGTGATCATGTAAACGCTATAAAAAATATGAAACTGTCAGTGCCAGACATTTGGGAAAAAATTATTTATTTTTCATGTGTTCTCTCGTAATTTTGTTTTGTATTATTTCAAACTTAGATGTGGATTATTCTGATACACAACATCTGCAAGAACTTGCATTTTAACTTAAGCATCAGCAATGTGCTAAGGAATGGTACAAACTATTCTGTGCAGATATGCTTAGGTGAGATTTATACTTATATGGACATTTAGGTACCACAACTTAAATCCCATTTAAGATCTGCTCACTTTAGTCTAAAGCTTTTTAGCTCAGCTCTTGATTCCCCTTTTCAGTCTGCTAGACTGCTAATTGGCCTCATCATTTGCAAGATTCCAAAGAGCCACTTCGTTTGGGAACTTAAAAAGGCTCTGAGCCTCCCTGGAAACAAATGCCAGTGGTACAGAATATACAGAAATCCAGAAAATAAAAATGAACCTTTAATCCATTTTTCATCCCACTTTCCCTAAATAGCTCTATAACAATTTGCTAAAAGTCTTTTTACATTGTAGCCATACTATCTTTGAAAAAGGAAATCCTGATTTTAAATTTGGCAAAAATAAGAAATAGAATTATCAGGGAATTACCAGGGAACAAAGATAACCACTGTTTTTTTTCAGAACGTTTCAGTCAACAGCACTTTACAAACATACATTGAAATAGACAAATGAAATCTGTAGCAAAGATATACAAATGTAGTTTTCTATAATTTCCCCAGTCAGAGCAAGGATCAGAGCTATATGTGATGTTGGAAATACTTTTAATTACTAGTAACCTAGGCTGCTGGGTAGGGAGAGCAGTATCTGAGTGTTCGTAGCATCAAACACTGGATTTATTTACCACTACTTGAAGACTCTGGTTCTGTCATTGTGTTGCTTAAAGTGAAAATAATCCCAGCAAACCCCAGAAAACTTGAGGGAGAGCTGGGTAAACTTGATTAAGAAAATTCAAGAGCACGTGAAGCCTGCCTGATTACAGTTTTAAAGACTGAACTGAAATTCAGCCCAGATTTTTCA
This sequence comes from Heliangelus exortis, assembly GCF_036169615.1. Lineage (NCBI taxonomy): Eukaryota > Metazoa > Chordata > Aves > Apodiformes > Trochilidae > Heliangelus > Heliangelus exortis. The sequence continues at coordinate 7,636,111 of NC_092424.1, read as the reverse complement.
AAAGGTTTGTGGAGGCTTACAGACCTTTTGAGTGAACCTGGGTGCCAGTGTTCAGTAAATCTGGGCTAACAGGTTTTCTTTAAAGTTTTGCCTTGTTTTGGATATGAAACCAGGTGAAACCTGGCAGCTTTGACAGATTTTTTTTTTTTTTTTTAATTTTCATACTTTCTGAAAGTCAAGTCATGATTTCTAAAACCATAAGGTGAAAAAGAGAAGGCACTACACTCAGATTCCCTGGTTGAAGGGAAATCCAACATTTAAATTGCATTAACACTTTCATTAAGTACCTGCAGATATGTCTTTTAAAATAAAAGATTCTGTTACTGAAAAATGTAATTTGGACTCCTCTCCATTAAGCAATGCTTGGAAACAGAGGCATGTCCCAGCCTAGGACAGTCTTTCAGTACAAAGATCATTTTCCTAAGATATAGCTCTTTCTATAATTTCCAGGATTGATGTGATACATCACTGATGTGACCATAGTCTAAGTTTTGGTTTTTCTCTTCCTTATTTCAACTGTTCTGTGTATGCTTACAAAAATTATTAATCTACCAACAACAAAACAAATATTCCACAATTTATTTTCTGAAAGAATGCAAGTACCACGTATTATACGAGGCTTGTCAAAGCATGTCAGAATGTCCCCCTTCTGAAGTAAGTTTTGTTTCAATGAAAAAGGAAAGTTACTGTGATCCACAAATGCAGAAAAAACAAATCATAAGAAAAACAAGGAACGAACCCTCAGGTATCTGTACTTTTAAATCATTTCATAGAGAATGGGTATTGCACTATGAAAAGAATCTCAAGAATTCTTGAATGATGCAAGCATATGTGATGGTGTCTTTTAAAAGAAGTAATAAATACATATGCATAAGGCAGCTGCTGTACCCAGAGCTAGATTTCATCCTGCATCAGATCATGTCTTGGCACTTAACAGTCTTGCAGGGAAAAAATTTACTCTCAAGCAAAATTCCCTTGTAGTTTGTTCCAAGTACATGATGCCACTTCTAAACCTTTTGCAAAAGGGGATTATTCGAGTGTAAATCTGACTTGCAGCCATTTGCTTTCTTATTTTTCTAGACATAAAAAGTTCAAAACCAGTATGAAAGCAAATCTGCTTCCACAAGTCGACAGGTGGCACCAGTGAGAGAAGAAAACAGTAAAAGTCTGAAAGCTGTGGCCCAAGCCTAGCCAAAAAGGTGTAGATTTAACAAGCAAGCAAAGAAAGCCTCCTGTTATCAAAACCACAGAAGTCTTGCTGTCACCTGGATACACTGGAATTATAATTAATATTTAGATGTTGAAGCAGCTGCAGATTCCTAGAACTGGCCATTAATTAATGCCCCTTGGTATTTTGCTCTGTACTAGTAGCAGCGTTGGTTAACTGCTTTTAATTGATTTTTCCTGTTTGAGAGCAAAAAAACCCTCGGAGTTATGAAAGTTTCAGTCGAAGTATCCCAGATTCCATTAGAATTTACCATTTAATTTAGTATAATGAATCTCTGCTGTCACTTTTTCCTCCAAAGCAGTTCATCACAACTGTAAAGAGGGTGTCTGAAAGGCATCAGTTTGGAATTCTTCCTTCTTGGCAGCCTATAGCAATGAAGTGCTAAGTACCAGCTGAGAGGTGTCCATCTCAGAACAGTCTTGGGAGGAAAATGTGTTTTCTTTTACAAAAGATAACTTCTCCAACAAATGAAGTAAAAAGAAGAAAACCTCTACTACAGTGATCCTACTAGGGCAATGGCTGAGTCAGGAAAATTGGTCATTTCCAGAGATGCTGTGGCAGCAGAGCACATCAGAGTGCTCTATTCTGCTGCAAAAATTTTTCTCTATCTCTGTCCTCATGAAGAAGACAGAGGAACTCAAGGAACTCTCAAGTAACTACTTGTGAAAGACTTGTTGATTTTCTTTCAAAAATATTAGAACAAGGGTTGCAGTCATTCAGTAACCACACCTATATATTCAGAACCTGTCAGTTTACCATAGGAGCAATTGTTTGCAGGCTTCTCTGACAGATGTAGGAGATCCCACTCTTGTGGCACTTGCCTTTCCCAAATTAAAGCATTCTATATTTTACTGACATATCATCTTTTCTGTAGTTTTCTTGATCCTTGACACTAATTTACCAAACCACGTCCAAAACCACTGTACTAAATCTTTGTAAGACTGTATCACACCAGGAGATACCAGTCCCTGTATTTCATGTAATGTGGCAGTAAGTACGGGTAAAATTCAGGCTTCTATCTCTACTTACATATATTTAATATATTTTAGAGCTTTTCATGCAGCTCTTATAATCCTGTAAGCATATATATTCTGTAAAAATCTACTTAAAAGGCTATAGTTGAAAAATAACCTCAGGTCATAGTGAAAAATATTGCCATATCAAAAAAAAAGAACAATGTAGAGTAAAAGTGACCTCTCCTGGAGAAAGGTGCCTACTATCTATTATTCTACTATTTACAACATATGCTGAATTAGTTCTCTTTTCACTATTTTTAAAAAAAGCTGCTTTGATGCCTTCTTGTGGGATGATGCTCCAATATTTGCCTGTTTTTTTCCATTAAGATAAGTTCATATTATTTAAATATAGTCTCCATCTAGAGAAAGACGTATACTTTCTAAATACTTTATGTATCTGGTCAAAATTCAAGTACATTCCATCCTTCCTACGTCATTCTTTACTAAGCACAAGTACTGTACTATATCCAAGACTCTTCAATCAATTCTTTTAACTCCAGGGTACATATATTTCTTCAAAATTTACTCACATCAGATATTCTATTTATCATTTTTTATACCATCTGGCATTTACTGCATGATGTTTTCTAATTGTGGCATAAAACTTGATTCCATGCAGTTCAAAATGAGCTCAGCAAGGCTTCACAAAAGCAGTCTAATTAACTTAATTCACAAAAGCTCTGTCCTTATCAGCTTATAACCACATTCCAGAATGATACACACCATTGTTCCCTGTGTTTGCTCTTCCAATTCTTTTAGCTAAGAGGCCTGCAAAGATAATGTATAAACTTCTGCAAAGGCCTATATATGAATAACTGTATCAAAGTGACCTACTCATTAATGAAAATCTGAAGCATCTCACAAAATTAAATGTGAGAAGTATACACAGCCATTTTTTTTTTCCAATTTTAGAAGTCTAGAACACTTAACTAAATGAAGAGGAATTCAAAGGTAAGACCCTAAAAGACACTTCTTGATGAAAAATTGTCCTCTCTGACCTCAATAACAAGTGGCATTTTGGGCCTATTATGCTACAACCTCTGCATGAATCAAGCCACTCTATGAACTAAAAACATTGACAAGTATTTTCTCATTTTCAGTTCAATAAAATTTCCAAATTATTGCATTATTTCTATAGCACACCTTCTAGATTAAATCTGATTTTAAAAATATATTAATATACTCTACTTACAGACTATTTTCTTTATGGATTGATTGTTGTCTCTAGCATCAGATGTTGCAATTTTTTGTTTCAAAGCAAACATTTCCCTCTTTATCATTGTTCCCAGGGGATTTCAAAATCTTAAGAAATATTTTGACCTAAAAACTGGGAGGGGTCAAAGACTTAAAACAACTGTCATAAATGGGGACAATTCTGCCCCTGTGCTATATGCATACATAATACTGAAAAGCAGTGGAATTTTTAGAAATCTTTTTAACTGAATAAAGGACAACAACTTCCAACACTTTTACAAACCCTTGCTGTAGGTCTATCAGGATCTTTAAAGAGGTCACACTTGTTCTGGGTGAATAGCAGCTGGGACTTAGAAAACATACCAAAGAGCTCCTCTGCCAGAGCCACAAACTCAAAAAAAACCCCCCCCAAAAAAACCCCAAAAAAACCACCACAAAAACCAAAACTAGAAACCTAAATGAGGGATAGACTTCCTTAAAAAGTATATGGAAAGTCAGGTTGCTCCTCTGTCACTGCTGACCCAGCTTCAGTCAGATCTAAGGACTCAAGGTACCTGACAGAGATGACTGGGATACCCTCTGTGGGTCTCATGTGACTGGGGCAGAAAGAAGATGAAGACAGAGAGAAAATGCTGGGCGAGCAATGGCCAAAAACAAGGGCATCCAGTTAAACTGATATTTTTAAGGTCTAACTTTACAGGACCTCTGCCAGAGCTCCTAAGGGAATTCCTCCATTCTTCATGGTAGTACATGTACTTTTAAATGCCCCCAGAAAACATCAAAATAATACAGCTATTTTATTTGGCAATTGGCATACTATTCAGCACTGTTTTGAAATACCCTGAACCAGCAAATAGCAAGAGACAGAATACCAAAGACACTTTTTTATTTTGTTGTTGTTTGTTTTCTTTACATGTTTTATTTAATAAGACCAATGTGGCTGGGGACATGAGGCACTGGGAATAGTTTAACAGCCAGTTTAGACAGAATCTATCAAAAAGGAAATTGGTTTTGGGGAAGGCTGTAAAGAAAAGTAAGATGATCATTAGTTGTTAAATTATGACAGGGCTCATGCTTAGTGGCTTTAAAAAAAACAACAAAAAAAAATCCCCCTCAAAAAAAGAGAGAAAAAGCATGAAAAATTAAGATTAAAATTAAAATAATACCAGGAATTTGATGAGGAAAAACAGAGTCAAAGTTAATAAGAATTATCAGTGTCCTTTATGGGCAAACGCACTAGATAATCATAGCTACAAAACAAGTTGACTCTAATTCTGATTCAGAAATCACTCCAAGTACCTTGTAGCTCTACTCAAACAGCATCTGAAGGCCCTCTCAAGGATTTTGTTCCACCAGAAGGTTTTGTTGTTGGCTTGTGTTATGGTCTTGACCCAACCATTACTGTCTGCAGTCCCTGTCTGGCCCCAAACCCTGTTGCAATTTAAGCTATTTCTGCTGAACCAGTTTCAAAGGGCTATGAGTAAGAAGATGCACAAAGCTGCCATCCCTTCTGATCTCCTGATCTCTCTTAAGGGAATATCACATCTTCCCAGGTAATTGAATACAGGAATGCATCTGAGTAATCTCAGATGGAAGGCAACAAGAATCCTTTCATCTGCTTGTCTACGTCCTAAATCTTTTCACTTTTTTCCTCTCTTTTTATTTAAAGTGCTAACTAGTATTTGTTTATAATTAGCTATGAATGTGCTTTCCAGTAACTTTCAAGTGGAGCCAGTTGGGTTTGCTTTTTTTTTTTTTTGACAGACACAATGCCTTTTCAGTGAGTCATTAGAGTTATGTTGCTATAGTTTTGAGAATTTCTATTTACACTGAACAAAGATCCAAGTACATTTGGATGGTTTGTTACTGGGTACATTCACACTAAGGAAGCTTTGCAAGAGAAGAAAGCAGGATTTCTTTTGGGAAGAATCTTACACCTTTCTGTATTTGCTACAACAAATTCATAGAAGGTTATGAGCATGAAGAATATCCATTCTCTCCCCTCCTTCTGCTAAGATTTTCTTACATTCATGAAAAGTAACATGTAAATACTTCATTCAGATCCCACTATGTTGAAGATAACTGGGAATAGAGCATCTAATGTGCTGGACATTTTCCTAATTATGTTGTTCAAGTTTTTTCAACACCTATTATAAGTTAAACACATTTATAATAATTCCAAATTATTGCACTTCCCCAATGACTTTACACAATCACACAACAGAAACAACAGAATAGAAACAACTCAAATTATGAGCTAGCCCAATAGATTCTGACCAAGATTTACAGAAAAAAAGCTTAAATTATCAGTGACTATGTGATCTTCGTTGAAAGTTAAAAAATTAACAACAAACTTGTGATCTTTGTTTGAAGTTAAAAAATTAAACTTAACAACAACACACTCTGCAACATGAGACTGACCTTTCAAATTAAGAACTATATTAAGTATTGACAACAACAAAAAATCTCAGCATAAATCTAAACTCCTTCACACATGCTCTCCCTCATACCTGCTGGGTTTCAAGAAGGGATCTCTCCACATTTTTCTAATCTACTGGAAGCAGCAGTCTGGTAAGAAGATAGGTTATTTGCCACCCTTTAAAAATGACATCTGCTGTCAGCTGAATGAAGATGTAGGACCCAGGTGCAACACTCCAAAATAAAGTTATATGCATTCAGTGACTGCTCCCTATAATGTTATCCTATGTCACATTCAGGGAAGTAAAACTCCCTGTATTCCACATGCAGCTTTGGGCTTCTCACCCCATGTTCCATTCTACTGATTCCAAAATTCTACCTAGGACTACATAGATGTTATTGGATACAGTAAAGATGCTACAAGACATTTCAGGCCTGATTGAAAGGAAGGCTGCTCAGCTGTGAGCTTGAGGAAGGTGTCATACCATAGTGATTAGGGCTAATGAAGGAGCTAAGCTTGATACTTAAGTTAAGATACTTAAACTTTAATGTCTTCCTCTTATTTTTCCTTCTCTGTCCCAAGAACCAGGCTGTAAAATCAATGTCACTTGAACACATTTTGAGTTTCGACAAGAGATTTAAAATGTGAATTTATTTTCTGCCCAAGCTATCCACAAAGCTATCCACAAAGTTGTTTGTTTTGGGGTTTTTTGGTAATTTCAGTAATCTGCTGCACTTACTCAGATTATTTTGGGGCAGATGATTTGTATCATACTACTGTGACACCCACGTATTGGTCTGTTACCAAGTGATGACCAAAATACCTTTTTAACTGTAGCAGACCTGTTCTGTCTGCAATCACTGCATTGGTGCTTGCCAAAATAATTAAATGAGGCCCTGTGCCAAAGGCTCAAATGGCTAAAGGACCCAAACTATAGGTTTGGCCTTTCATGGACTTCGGGGCAAGGTGAGGACAATTCAGTGAAGCTTATTTAGTCCTGCAAATTCAACACAGTCAGAATTAGCATGACTACGTAGCAAAGCAAACCAATGGAGGTGCTGACATCTGAGGTAGGGACAAGTTTATACAATCCTGACGTTAAACTATTTATTAGCATTAAGATGTCAGTGCAAGATTAAAAAAATACTTTCAGCACTCAAAGAACAAGTTTTAAAAATAATCCAACCAAAGAATACTAACAAAAAAATGTAAACATTCATGGTACTGAATTGTTTAAGTGTGAATTTCTGCATCTTTTTTTCTGGAGGCTTTATGCTGCTCATTTTTCATATCCCTCCAACAATTTCTTCTAAAATAAAAAAAAACAAAAACAAACAAAAAACATCTTCATCTTAGTAATGAGTGTACTTTGATACTAATAATAAAGCGCATGTCTCTCTACATAAATCTACTGATATCCAACTCCTTATTGTTCTGGTCATTTAAAGAAACCAAAAAAACATATATTTGTATATACCATTAAGAATCTTTTAGTCATAATTTTCTCAAACTATTTTTAGAAAAATGATGAAGCAGTGCTATGTCCCTCCTTATATTAATCAAACTATAAAAGAAACATTGAAAGAAAAAGGAATCTGCAAAATCAATCATTCTGTGTAACAAAATGCCAGAATTAAGGTTATCCTAGCAGCATTCATTTAGCAATCATCTACAGTACTTCTGGAGCCAGGAACTGAGCCCAGCCATCCAAGATTCAGCCTGATGCTTTAGTCTCATTCACAGTCCATCATTTGATGATGCACAGCCTTTTGCTGCTTGACCTAAAAGACCAAGTCACAGTCAACTATCTGGTTGTGGATACAGTGATAAATACAACACACTTTGTGATTTATACATTCATTTACTAATGGCTTGGAAACTGGATTCCTGAATGCTCTTCCTGGCAAAACAGGGAGATGTTTACAGACAGCTCACCCCAGAGAACAATTTTAGCATCTTTATTCTGCAAGATCATGAGGATGTGGCTGGAATTTGTGTCTAGAGAAGAGTCTGTATTCTTGGGTCTAGTGGAATGAAACCTGGGGCTAGCATCCACTAATGAGCAGAAATGCAGAATTTTGAAAAAGAAGACTAGAAGAAACAAAAGATTGGCTGGTTACTCTCAATTTTACAATCATATTTGAATTATTAATAGCATTTTTAGACAAACTAATAAAAAAAAACCCAAACAAAATTAAATTTTTACTCCTTCTACAAATGATGCATTCCAGCCCTTGAATTTCCTACAATATAATGCTTTTTCTGAAGTCTAAACCTAGCTATATTAGTTTGGCTTCTCAATATGATTCCAGATGACTTACTCAGATTTGAAGTCTGTGATATTTGCATAATTTATAGAACCTTAGCAGATAAGATGTGATTCCAAGGTAATGCCTCTTCCTAGCTCCCAAACCAGACTTGCTTTTCCAAAGGAATGATGGTTGCTGCCTCCCATCCTCAGTTTTTCCTGCCTTATCAAGCTGAGATGAGTGCACAGCCTGGCTGGTGTGCCAATAGCAAACCCCCCAAAACTGCTTCTCACTCTTTAGTTAACCACAGCTAAAACCTGGAGCCTGAGACTCATTTATGGTTCATGCACATGCAATTCTTTCAACATGAGCTGGCTATACTATAAAGTGGGGACAAAGTTAAATGATTACTAACTGCTAATGAAATTCCTCCACAAATTCCATGATGATTTGTGTCCTCAGAAGTTCCCCACTGTTCCAAGGAAAGGAAGTGATTTCTGAAGCTTTCTGAACCAGTAGCTGTGTTCTATGGTGTCTCCTCCATGGAGAGGAGACAATGTTCTCAAATAGTGTTTTCCTTTGCAATCTCTCTTGTTCAAGTTGTGATAACTTGTGGAGACTCACTCAAGGGCAGAAAACTTAAGTGAATATATATTCTATCTTGATGAGACCTAAATAGTACATTTTAAATTCCTGCAGTTTGGGCTGAATTACTTTTCATTGCAAAATACAATTGCTCTGCTGAATTTTACACCTATTTTTCATTTCTCAAACACTGGAAACACTTGAAATTATTAGAAATATATAACAGACAGAACAATACAGGTCTTGCATTTTCTGACACTTTTTCTCCAGTCTCCTTTTTTGAAGTAGCTGGGTGTTTTGGGTTTTTTTGCTTGTGTTTTTTGGTTTTGTTTAAGTTTGGGGGTTTTTTTTTGTTTTTGTTTTTTTTTAATGTGTGTGGTTTTGTTTACTTTGGGTTGTGTTTTGGGGTGTTTTTTTTTTTTTTCTTGTGTGAATTTTTTGTTTTGTTGGCTTGTCTTGGGTTGGGTTTTTTTTTCCCCATTTTAAACCCTATGGCTATAGAGAATTTCAGAAAAAAAATATTACAGTTTGTGAAAGAATCATATATACTTTGTGACTAATGATTTACAACATGATGACCCAAAGAGAAGACAGAAAAAATGGAAGAACAGAGAGGTCTTGGAGGTTTTCAGGTACACAGATTCTCAGAAATCAAATGCATAGTATAAAGTAAGCTTGAAAATATCCCCTTTGCCAGGGTAGAGAGGATAGGACAGGTCGTTTGATCTTAAGTTGAATGAAAGTTCTAAAAACGACCCTAAAGTCCATCAGAAAAAAGTCTGGCATCTTTTCACTAATTTTCATAGCTTCATTACTATACTGAGTATTTACCCAACTGATTGGGTCTGCAAGGCTGAACAGCCTCAATCACAGATACTTCTACAATTTTTATCTCAAAAGTTAAAACTCTGACCACATTTTTGCCTCTTCCCATTCTTTATCTCTGCAGTGAAATATTACTTTCAATGAAGCTAGTAAAATACAACTTTTTCTTTGTCCCTGATGAATCTAACAAAAGATTTACATTTTAAAAAAAAATCTTTTATTAACACATCAATAGTAGCAATCAGCTAGGCTGGTTACAATAACTTAATTCAAAGTTATGTTGCTGTGCCAGACAGTAACTATTCTATCAAAGCAGTGCCTTTCTAACCTCTTGCCAAGGGTATTTAATCTGATGTCCAAGTTTTCGTGCCTATGGGAAAACCATTTTCCATTTTGGCTGCTAGCAACAAGTATAAGAGAATATGCTGTAAATAACCAGCTACTTTGAACTTTTGGGTCCCATTATGCACACAAGTTATCTACTCTGCAAAGGCATCATATAAACATGCCAAATTATTCAACCCTGTGAAAAATGCTTTTCATCTGAATTCTAAGTTAAAACTTTTTCTGACTTTAGAGAAACTGGAACTTGAAAAGATAAAAACTTTAAGTTTGATTTTTCTTTGCCCAGAACATATGTTATATAAACACAAATCCCCAAAAGGTGCCAAGAATTGTCCCTCTGTTTTTCTAAATGATCATGTGTGCAGTCTAGCTGAAAAGACTCATCGATTATGTCTACATAAACAACAAAAGCCCTTAGAAAAAATATCTAGATCAAAAGCCTGTCAAACACTGAACAGGAAAGAGAAATCCTGCTTTAAACATGGCCTCTTTCAAGTCTGAATTCAATCCCATGAAGTAAAAACAAAGGATTTCATAATGAAAGGTATTTAAAATTACTTTATTTTTGGAACTTAACCAGGGATTCTTTTTTCCTAATATGTTAACCTTCATCTTTCTTACACTGGGACAGAATTCTGCAACACATGCCTTACAGTTTTAAAGAAATGTATAAATGGCTTAGTCACAGTCCACTGTGTTCACAGGGCAAATATACAATTATTTTCATTGAAATGTGACAAAGGTATTTGTATTGGCATTATAGGTTTCTCCTTTTGTCATCCACACAACATCATCAGCTGTTAACATGGGAACACAGCAAATCTGTTCCCTCTTAATGGGTGAGATGCATTATTTAAATTTTTTTCTCTCTTTTCCCTTGCTTTCCTAATATACATAAATATATGAATCAGGAAAGGGAATCACATATCCTTGCAAAACCAGAACAGATTACTACATAGATTATACATAATTATGCTCTGGAAGTTATAGTCAGAAATCATAAAGTAAGCTAAAGTATAGATTCAGTTACTTCTAAAAGAAGTGAAAAAAATTTAAAAGATCTACATCTGATGAAATATAATCCTCATGTTTGATTTCCTACTCTGTTATTAAGGTTAGTATGCAAACATATGGCATGATTTACAGAATACCATTAGTGATCTCTTTCAGACTGACTTGTGATTTGATTGTCCCCTATCTATATATATAAATAATAACATAAACCTAATGCAAAACACTTGCTACATGTTTAATCATGCCACTAATGTAACTTGTATTGTCACGCACATAATCAGAAGCCAGTTTTAAAGCAGTTCATACCTACTATTGCTGGAAACAATACCCTCCTCTTTGACAGATTTGGCTAATAAAAATTTGTCTTTGAAAACAAGCTCACGTTTTATGGTTAAAAATGGTGGGTTTTCTCTTTTTTTTTTTTTCACTATAATTGAGAGTTCTATAGCATGGACTAGTATATACAGGAACATATGTACTCCATTACTTAAGATGCTCAAGTAGAAGGTCACCTCGGATATTTTAATCAAGAAGTGATAAATACAGATCTGAATGGCCTCTCAAACATAATCCACCTTCAGTTTATAATTATTTCTATATATGAATGCTCATTAACACAGCTCTAGGCTGACAAACTTCTGGCAGTTATTATTATTATTATTATTATACTGCATTAACACAGAATCTGTGCTAGAAACTGACTTTTCACATAACTTACATGTTCAGGAGATAACAGGTTTGTCTCCTATTAAAGAATGTAATATCAAAGCAGAAGGAGCAGCAAAGGGTGAAGAAAATTAAAATTATACTGGTAGACTCCTCAGGGCAGTACTAACCTGATGCATTGAATTATAACTTGTATAAAAAAGTGAATTGGTCATTACAGGGTATAGTCTTCCAGAGCTGTATTTTAAGAGATGCTCTGTTGTACTGATAGATAAAAATTAGTTATCCATATCTCCTACAGTCGTGCAAAAGAAGGGTTTAGTAAACCATTGAAAGCATAGTCTATTCATTTTTAAAATGTTTTCCTTCTAGCACTCAAGATGCAAGTCAATCTTAGTTCTAGCTTATTTTCTTTTGCTGTGTTTTCCCCTAATTCAAGTATTTCATACGGATTTGCCTTATATCTGAAAAACTTTTCACTACTTTTGCAATGCTTACTCCATGGCATACAAAGAATTATCTCTTCGTAAAGAAGCTAATGATTCAGATCCTGATTCAATCATTTTTGAAAGGAACAAAGGTTGTAAAATTGTTTTCTACTGGAATGTTGAAGTTATCAGAAGATCAGACACTCCAGCCAATAGCATATGTCTTTGCTGTCATGCAAGAGAGTGAATCACCTACAGTACAACAGAATCATTTTGCAAATCTTTTAGAACTGTGTGGCATCTGATTAAACTAATCCACATCTTTCTATGATGCCAAAATAAACAGTCCCTTTCCCACAATGTATAAACATTGTTCTCATAACTTTCCTTTGAAATGTCATGAAAAGGTTAAGTGACGTTTCATTATTTACCTTGACTAATGAATTGCTCCATGCTGTCTTTGAAAGGCTGGAGGTGCTCTTCTAGTGAGAGCTGATAAACTTTTGCTGCTTCTGTCTCACATGCTGAAATGAAATAACAGATTAGTTTAGGATGACACATCATGGTATGGATCTACATGCTGTAATAATAGACACGCTTTAATTAATACAGAGGCAATTAAACTGGTGGAATATGTGCCTCAAACTCACTACTTAAAGCACAGACACTGTGGTAATATACTCAGGAACACCAATTTTTGACCAAAATATGCAAATAACTTGCGGCCAGTGTGTTAGTTTAAATGGTAACAAAATAATAGCAAAAATTAATAGTAGTATTTAATTTCTTTAAAGGAGTACTACAAATTTAGGGGGCTGAAATCTATGGCAACAAAATTATGAACTCAGATCACAATTTGTGTTGATGTGCCTGGCCCCAGACGACAGTGCTTGGACCAAAACAATGTTCAGATACACAATCTGCAAACCAGAGTAGGAAGGACCTTATTTCAGTGAGTAATGCCAGATGAGGGCTTGATACCTGTTAAAACCACCTAGTGAAGTCCCTTGCATTGGTCAAAATAATAGCAGAAAATGATTGAAGTGAAAAAAAATAAAGAATATAGTTTGTCATGGTTTCAAATTGATGAAGAGACCTTGGAGAAGGACAGTTTGGTTCTTACTTCACTAGAGACCAGGAAAGAGAAACTGGAGCCTGTAGCAGCCCTGACACAGATTGTTCACTGGTGGTACCATAGGGCTTCCTGATTTCTATTCTAGGGGAAATCTCTTTAGGCTGTGATAGGTTCCCATAATTCAACAGAAATAAATCCTGATTCATTCTGCCTTCAAACTTTCACATGGGTTTTTGTTTTGTTTTAAAGAAAGAAAAAAAAAAAAAAAGGAAAAAAAAATAAAGAAAAAGAAGAAAAAAGAACATCTGTACCTACTCACAGATCTTTGGAGAATGAAGATTTAGATCTCATGGATCATTAATTTAATCACTTTTTCTCACAGTTGTGGAGATATTAAAGACAATTAGAGATATCAACTTTTAAAATGCTCATATACAGAAAAGAAGATTGACTTGAACTGGCAACTCCACACAAGCAAAGTAAAGCCAGGGTGAGAAAAAAAAATTCTGTTTCTTCCTAAAATTATTGTATTTTAAATTTGATTAAAACTAAAATCAAAATAAATACGTGTAGATTTTAGGGGAGAAATTAACATTAATACATTTAATTAAAAAGGCAACCCTGCTTATGAAACCATATTTAAAAGAAACCAAACAACAAACAAACCAACACCCCCACACACACACTCCCAGCCATAAAAAAAAAATGCCTATCTGCCCCCCCCGTCTTCCCAATGTCTGCTGGTAAGGACACATGAAATCTCAGAGGGGATTCAAATGACCATTACACTTCCTACAGCGTGTGACAGAGAAAAAACCAAAGCAGCTATGGACTGTTCTGCAGAGGGAGACAATCTGACAGGGACAGATACAAAATCACAGAAAGTTTTGGGCTGGAAGGGACCTTGAAGATAACCTGGTTCCAACCCCTCTTCATGCACAGGGACACCTTCCTCTAGACCAGGTTGCTCAAATATAGAGAAAACAAAATTTCTATTATTCTTTTCTACAAGTGGCAGAGATTAAAGATGCTATAGAACCTACCTACATATTTAATATTACCATATTTCTATACCCTTTTCCAGAGTTTGGCTTACATATTCCTCACAGAAGTGCAACATTAAATTATTGAATTAAAGTCTGCAGCTCATGATGAACTTCTGATCTCTCAGCTGATATGAGAGAAATATAGATCTTATGCTGATACATACCCACCAAAAATCTCAGCCTATACCCATGCCAGTAGCCTGAAGCAGTCCCTTTTCAAAGTCCATAAGGAAATGCAGGGACATAGTATCCTTTATTTTCCACTTGCTATGGAAAAGAAAACCATGCAGCATTGTCAGAATGAAATGTCTGTTCTGTAACTATTCAGATTCTGGAAGCTCTACCATGGTTGTTTTATTTACGAGTGTATGTTGGGTGGGGGAAAGGGAGTGCAGTTAACCATAACTTTTTTTCTCTGATTTTTGGGGGAGACCATTTGTTTGTTTTCTCCCTCTTCATGTTAAAGGACATCAGTGATGTTCAGATGAGTTACAGTTCAGGTCCATTTTTTTACCCTATTCCTGGACTGCAAATTATGTTTAAATCATTTCAAATCAAAAATTAAACCCACAGGGAAAAAAAATCCTTCTCTTGCTTTATAGAAACTAAGATACCATATGTGGCATCCAACCTTTAAAATAAGGACAAATGCTGTCATTATTACCACACTAATATCAGTATTATGATGCTTAAACAGTTCACTGGTTTCCTTCTTAAAGAATTACCAGGCCTGTAAAGTCTTCCAAAGTTTCTCAGCTCTACAGAACACCAAGACCAGTACCATGGTGTCCCTTCACAACCTGTTGGATTTAGCACTCATTTATTATGTTCTGTAATTTGAGTATAAAACCCTGCTATTTGAATGAGATGTTATTATTTACTGTAAGTAAAGAAATAAAAGTGTTCATCACATGAAAGGAACACAAGACAGTTATCAGCTTCTGCCCAAATGAAAGAGTAAGATAGTGAATAAATGTTTGTTAGTATTTAATAGCTTCAAAGCAATCTGGAGGTGAAACGTGAAAAAAAAAATTAAAAAAAAAAAAAGAGAGAATACTAGCAGTCTATTCTATATTTTTTCCCCTAGCTTCATACTCAAACACATTTCTCTCCATCAAACAGCACAGTAAAAATCCCAGGTATCAAAGGAATAGGTAGGCAAAGACAATCTGCTGTGAAAAGTTTGTAAAAGTTTTGCTGAAACAAAAGCTTGTCCCTTTTGATAGCAGATTTAAAACTTGTACTGTTCTCAATCTCTGTTCTCACAGGTTCAGTTATTCTCTCATCTTGGGAGATGTGCACAATACTGAAAAACTTAGACAAATGGATTACTAAACTCAGTTCACTTTAATCAGATTTGAAATTTTCTTATAATGAAAGAAGGGAAATGTATTCAATGTACCACAAATGAGAGTTTTGTCAAAATGAGAGTTTTGACACAAGTCAAGCACTCTAGGTAGAAGTTTATCTCACAGCATAGTGTTGCCCAAACATAAATAAAGATAGATAAATTCTTTGTATTGCTTCACAGCAAGGTTAAGGTTTAAGTTCCCTGTAGTTTCAAATATCCACTCCTCATTCACTGGTGTTTGAAAGATCTCAAATTTAAGCAGAAGTTGGCTGAGCAGACACCCCTCTTTTCCAACCCTCTAAATCAAATTTAACATAGAAATAGTATCTCAACAATGGAAAAAACCAATAGGCCATTTAATTTTATCTTCTTGTTAACATCATGTGCTGCACAGAGGACTGTATGTGGCTTTTCAGAGAAGGAACCCAAGTGGATTCTTGTGGGAGAATCTAAATTTCACACAACTCAAACAGGAAGCTTTTGGCACATACACACACTTAAATTCTTCTGATCTGAAGATTGATGTGGAAACCTGTACTCAAAAAAACAGTTGATTGAGATTGAAAACTCCAAATCCAGCTCTACCCAGTATCTAAATAATCTCATTTCATGCTCTATTTCCATGTTAAAATACAATTAATTTTTCAAGCTACTTGTTACTTTGCTCATGTCAATATTTTTTTTATCATTAATGTGAATTTAATAAAACTGCATAAAGTTTCAGGATAGCCAACACTGATTGCAGCACATCTTCAAAGAAAGGGAAAAGAAGACTCAGGTGACATTCTGTGCATTGCACTAGCACTTTCAGTACGCAATTTTGTTAAGTGACCCAGTCTCACTATCAAAAATAGTTGCAATTTTTAAAAGGAGGGAAAAAAATATTTTCAAGATTCAGAATATCTTCTTTAATGCATATTTTCCAGCTGCTTCTGTGGGATGCTAAATTTTAGCCCTCAGAAGCACAAATCTCTTCTATTCCCAAAATATGACTTTTTGAAGAAAAGTGTGTGAGTAGATGATCAGCTGGTTCTCAAGCTCAGCATATTTTTTTTGTTCAGGACAGTAATGAGCAGCATGATTTTTCTTTCAACAGTCTCAAACATTAAAAGCAAAATCAAGCCACCAAAAAACCCAATAAGAGAGCAAGCAGAACTGTGAATTATCTTGAATGAGTAATTAAGAGATCCATTAGACTCTTTTGATTAACCACTTCTGAAGCCACATACTTACCTAGAGAAATCGCATAACATTGAGGTGAATTTTCAAGACTGTTTTAACATATTTGAGAGCACAAGTTGCATTTGATAGATTTGGGATTTAAGTTTTTAAGGTAGTTTTGAAATTATGTCCTTAATTTTCAGAGGTTCTGAGTACTCAGACTCCCACAGAAGATGTGCCTGTGTCCTAATTGCCTGAGAAGTCCATGACACTATAACCAGTGTTTTCACAACTTCCTCAGTGCCTTCTGGATTCCTTGCAGCTCCAACCTGTCACTTTAAAAGAAAGCTTAGACTTTACCAAAAGGAAACAAAACTGGCCTCATCAAAAGGCCAACTCTGATGAGCTTGGCCACAAGTACAGAAAGAACTCTTAATTTTCTTTTATATTTATTTCTTTGATATTGTAAAGACTTACACTGAGGTCTGCTGAGTCTTCAAGGGCTTCCATAGACAGCTCCTTGTTTGGAGTTTTAAGGACAGTAAAATATGACTCACAGATTGACTGAAAGCCTGGCTTTAGTTTACATCTGGTTTAGGTTTAGGAGTCTGCATGCTGCATAGCTGCAGCAATTAACCCTTTCAGAGACAGCTGAACAACAGCAAGATTTTTTGGATGCACAGCTGTCAATGAGTGGGCAAAAGTAAAGATTTAGTTTGGTTAGAACAATAGCTGCTTTTGTAAGGGTAGACTGTACAGATAACTCTTGTAGGATTGACCCACAAGTATAATATTTTGTTAATAATTACCATGAGACATTTGGCATCTTATTAGAAAAGACTGAAGGCATATTTAATCAAAATATGGATCACATAATATCTATTTCTTAATTGTGAAATATCCTATTGATATCAAAACTATTGATAGAGATTAACAGAAACACAGACACTCCAAAGTATCTTAAAACAGAAAGCTTTTGATGAGGCAATGAATTCAAACTCTCCAAGAATATATTTTTTTCTTCATTTCAGTGTTTTCTTCTGCTCCCTGTCACCTTCTCTTCGAACAGCTTAACATACCAGTGCAGAAGCACATTTAAACATTAAAAAAATATAAATACTTTTGGGGCAAATCTCTTAGGATGGACCTCGCTTCAAACTTTAGCTATTTAAAATATAACATTACCAGCGCAAACTCAAGATCTTTCCTTAGCACTCAATTTTAGGAGAGGATGATCAATTTTAGGAGGATAATCCCTTCCTTTTCTATCACCCACAGTATGACCCTAAATGGCTCAGGCTGCTTAACTTTAATAATCATAGTTGATATTAGTACTGCTCATGTTTCTGATCAAAAACTGGCACTGAAATGCTGCCAAACCCTTAGATCCATAGTCAGAACAGTGATGGAGGCAGAGCAGTTTGTGAGTACGAAAAGATCTGAGGATGTGTGTGTGAGAGGGGATGATGTGCAAACAGAATGGTGCATTTTTTGTATTTTAACCTGCAGACTTAATATTAACCTACAAAAGAACTACCAGTGGATGCAATCTTACTTTGCAAAGCAATCCATACACCTCAGACACATGGTTGGCCACAAAAAAAGGAAAACTCCTTCACAAACTACAGCTCAGCTGTACTTTTAGGTTTTTTAGGTAAGTGGTAACCATTACTGAGCAAGAGGAATGATTTATCAAAAGTTTAATTTGTTAAGAGGTAATTGTGAGAAAAAAATTATAAGGTGTAAAAGCATAACATGCCTACTACTATGCCATCTCTCAGTTCCACAGTGACACTTTCCCAAATTCAACTTTTAAGTTTTTTTCTATTGCCCTGTATGGCACTTCCAATGCTCTGATTTAGACAGAAGGTATCAAACCTGAGAGCACACACCTAGCAGATCCACATTGAATCCATAATTCTAGGTGACCGTAAGAAACACAACAAAAACAGGGAATGTGGATTTTGCCATGTTACTGTAGGGTTTGTTTTGAACCACCAAATGCAAAGTTTTTCTAATGCTTAACATTTTCTAAATGTTTTCAGTCACATTTATTCCAACTCAGAGGGATTTATTGGCCACACAGCCCGGTTTCTTATTGACAGAGACTTTGCAACAAGTTGTAAACATTCACAGTAAGAAAAGAAAGCATCACTAAATAAAAGAATATTTAATTATCATAATTACTATTTGTAATCAGTTTTCAAAGACAGTAAATATGAAAACATTATGAAGTCAGTAAGGAAGTACTGACTTCAATCTGATTTTATAGCAATCTGCATTATATGGCATTATTCATCTCCAAAATTCTACCAGTCAGATTTCTTTTCTGCCTGACATTGTTCCTGATTCCCTTTTAGCTGAGCCTCAGTCAAAGTTTTGCAGTAAGTGACAACTGATTAATTAGTTTTTGATTTTCAAGAATAAACTTACTTTTGTAAAGCTAAAACCTTCATGTGTAGCCAACGAAAAGCTTCTAAACAGTTTTAACTTGCCATAAGTGCTTCATAAATATTGTAAATCTCATTGCCATTTCAGTGTCCCAGTTCTTTCCTCAACTAAATACATCTTGAAGAAATTCATGGAACACAAATCCAACATTTTCCTAAACCACAATTGTACCTCCAGAGAGTGTCAAAGCAGAGAGGATTAAAACATAAATTGTTTTAAGACAGGTTTTCCACATCTTTCTGCCCCACCTCTAGCACTCTGAAGTGTCTAGAAAAATATACTGATAATAATAGATATCCAACACGGGTCCTAATCAGCCAGAGTCACGCACTGCTCTTGTGACCCTGGATGCCCAATTTTCTTTACATGGTGAGTTGATTTAAGTCATGTGGCAAGTGCTAAAGTTTCTTCTGTGGAATGACATAGGAACAGAAGTCATTGCTTGGCATGACTGCATCAAGGAACGTTGCTGACAGCCAGGAGAGATCAAAAGCAGATCAAGTTGCTTAACAAACTATATGTCACTGAAGTAAAAAAGGCTAAAGTGAGAATCCTGGAGAGCTGTGAAATCTGGGAGCAACAGATGGAGCCAAACTCACTTGGTTTGTTAGTAAAAGGATCTACCTGTTCTTTGGTCTTCTATCTTAAAAAAAAAAATCTAGTGTGTGTGTATATATATATATATATATATATATATAAACTTTATCCCTGGGATCTACAATATTTTAAAAACAAAACCCAAAACTGAACAATTTACAAGTTAAATATTACATGGCTAGTGTAGCTTGGTGAAGATTTTATTCTTCAAAATCTTGGTGAAGATTTTTTTTTTAAGTTGAAGAGTAAAAAGTAAATTTCTGTCTTATTAATTTTGGAGCTAGCCTCATGAAAGTCTTTGGGACTTGTACTTTCAGTCTAAAATCTTACAAGAGACTTTCTTTTCTAACAAAAACTCTGAGACTCTGAGACTCTGAGCCATATAGTTCATAAAAACACAAAAATGGATGAGAACCTCCAGAGCCAAAAGGAAAGCAAGCACACAGATTTTAGCATCATGAGTGTTTTGGTTTTTTTTTAGACAACCAGCAAAACAAGTTTTTTATACTAACATAAACCCAAGTTCAGAACTGTGAAAAAGAGTGACAAAAAAGGTATTAAAAAGCCATAAAGTTTATTTATATCTGCTTGTCTCTGCTACGCTACTGACCTATTTAAATGGAAAAACACAGCATTGCTAGAATGAACTGCTATTGTTATGGTTACAAAATAATATTTTTTTATAATAATCTGCCTCTGCTTTGTGATTTTTTCAAGCCTTCACATAATTTTATGAAAGAATCCTTCTGGAATGAAGTTTACCTTTGTACAATGATTATGGAAAGTTTCTTAAGACAGAAATAAAACATCTTCAGAAGCTTTTGATCCTGGGTGACCAGAGACCCTCCTTCCCACATTGCATTGAGCATGATCTCACTGTCTATGGTTTGCAGAGTTTTTGAAACTAAGGCAGACAGAATTCCTTAAACTGATAATTCTGATGACATCAATGTTATGTGTAATTTTTATTTTAATATTTCTATGTAATTACTGATGAGAATATGCCCAAGGTTACAGTCCTCATCTCAGTATAAAACTGGAATACATTCATGGGCATGTATTTCTATGGCCTTAATGTTGGTGAAAAATAATTTTTCCCAGAAATATTCAGCATTCATTTTCTCACGCTGACTTTGAAAGGAGAGGATCATATTTTGGATTTTGTCAGAATTAGCTCAGTCTCTTAAAACCTTCTTGCTCAGTCATTTAATGAGGCACTTTCTACCTCTAGTAACTCATGAGGTTCCAGGTTTGCAGTTTCTCTGCAAACTAAATGCAGAGAAAAAATACTCCAAAGTGATTTTATGCATTCAGCTAAAACTTTTTTTTATAA
The DNA here is from genome assembly GCF_036169615.1 of Heliangelus exortis. NCBI lineage: Eukaryota > Metazoa > Chordata > Aves > Apodiformes > Trochilidae > Heliangelus > Heliangelus exortis. The sequence continues at coordinate 7,615,128 of NC_092424.1, read as the reverse complement.
TACTGGCATTAAACTTGGCTACTCTGTCCTGCTGAAAGCATTGTAATAATTAAACTATTGGAGTATTTATGGTGACACATTTCTTTTGAAAAGAGCCAATGCAAAGCATTCTGCATCACTCTGGGCATTACAAAGGAATGGATGTGATTGCTGACTGGTATTAAAATTATCACTTTGCATCCAGGAGAGGATGCAGAAGGGGACCGAGGATGTCCCTAAAAAAAAGGTTTGTACTAAAAGGAATGGGGAAAGAGTGATGGTGACTGCAATTAGTCTTCAGTTTCATTAACTATGGAACAGACTGACAAGAGAGGCTCCAGGGTAAGGGCTGGACTGGAAGCACAGAAAAAATTCAACTGCAGCTTGATGGCAAAGCAAAGCGTGTAATTTCCATTTTTACAGAATTGTGCTTTGATCACTGCACATTGTGGATTTATGCCACGTGAGATTTATCCCTGTGTGCAAGTTTCATCCTTCATCTAAAAATATTTAACCTTTTGTCTATATAAAACTTTTTTTTGTGAACTTGTGAGGTATAATGTCTGAACCCATGGACATTCTGTATTTCCTGCAACTTTCAGGTTATCTGAGGGCTACTCTCCAAGCTTCCACATAGAGAACAAATATCTTTAGGTTTGACTGAAAAGAAAAAAAAAAAAAAAAAAAAGATACTTGAATTCAGGTGCATGTTTTGGTTTTGTCCCCTATATTGTTCAGGACAGCAAATGGATGGTGCTGCAGTCTCACACTGAGTGACCTTGATAAAACTTTAAATATTGCTTCTAAATGATTTAAATACCTGTTGAAACATCCAAACAGAAAGCTTACTAGAAGGGAAAATCAGATCTCTTGGTAACCATGCAATGGTTGTTTTAAATAGAGAATCTTCCATTGCAGGTTGTTCAGGGACTAATGGTTTACCAAACTATTCCTTGGTTTCTAGATGCATAGTATTAAAAATTAGCAAGATAACAGAAATATAAGGATCATTATACTGTTTGATTTTAATTTTTTTGCTCTAAGATTTATCATAAAGATACATACCTGGCCAGTCTAGCAGTCACTTTTTGCAAAAATACTGTAGGTCATGGGTATTATCCATCATTTCTGCAAACTGTACTCTTAAACTAAACTTAGTGCTTAGTAACCAATGTTGGTAAGAAATACATGATACACGATTTGTTGAAGTCTAACAAATACATCTTATTGCAAGCTTGCTGAGTTCAGTTAAAACATCATTCCACAAGCATGAGAAAAAATAATTCCTTTGAATATTGTATTTTAGTCAAGTCAGGTTATTAAAACTTTTTACAACATGCCATATCTATTATCTGCCAGCTAGTATTTCAACCTGATTATCAACCTTTTTTTGTCATGGACATTGTCCAACACTTTGCAGTTATTTTTGCCAAAAAACAAAAAAAAACCCAAAAAACAATAAAACCCCAACAAACCAAAAAAGCCAACACAAAACCCAAAACCTCTGAGGTTTTTCTTTTGTTTTTTTTTTAAAGAAGACATTTAACATAACTGGTTTGATGTTTATTTTAATAACCTCCTCCAGGTTACCTACAGAAAACAATTAATCGCTGTTTAAATGGTCATGAAAACCAAATGAAGAAAAAAAAAACAGTAACTGAGAAATCAAAAATAACTATATCTATACCATCATCTAATTTCTCAAAATAACACAAAAAATAAGAGCAGAGGTAGGTTTTTAAAATATAGTTAGCACCTAATCTAAATTCAGTACCTCGCAAATCTTTCTTCATTTTGCGGAGATCTTTCTGAAAGTCATCAAACTTCATTTGTGACACCTGGAAGAGATCTTGTGGGTCTGGAAGAGGAAAGATGCATTGTTCTTTTCCAGCATCCTGACAAAAACACAAATGAGTAGTTAGATAGTGGTCATTACATTTTTATATAGAAAAATATATAACTGAAAGCAAGGGGAATGTTTGTGCATATGTCCTCATCGTGGCCAGCAGAAGATTGAATTCAATAAATTGATTTTTTCTAAATTTGATTTCAAAAAAGCAAAATTAATTTTCACTCACCTCATCAAAATTACGCAAATAGTATGAGACAATGTAAGAGAGAAGACTTCTGCTGTTGTCCTGTATAGAAGAGAATAAGGTTTGCTGTGTTACTAAAACTCACTGAAAAAAAAAATCAGAAATTGTATTTCAAATGAATGAAATATTTAGTGTCAAGTACAGAAAATACTTTGCTGATTTGGTGCATTAATTAAAAAACACAACAAAACAAACAAACAAAAAACTAGAAAGAAAAAAAATTTAAAGAAATTAATAGAAAGATATGTTATAGTGTGTAAAGTACTCTTGATTTTTAAATTCATCTGATTGTAAACTGAATCCTTATATTTTTAAGTTACCAAAGAAGGAAAAGAGAAATTGGTTTAGGTTGATGTATTCAATTTTTTGGCAACATTCAGATCTTTTTAGTAACTGCAACCAAAGCCAAAACAAATTTTGGCTATTAACAAATGTTTATTTAAACAAAGTTATTATACTAATTGAAATTTTGTCACTTTTTTGGGGGTCTTTGATGGAACTTTCTCTGGGTAATTTCTGCACTGAAACTGCAGCAGAAAATCCTTTCTTTGAAGAGTATTTTTGACAGGATTACATTTTCAGATAGTTTCAGAAATCTATTTTGTAAGACTTTTTCTGACTGACAAATAACAAATAAACCGAAGATCTCTCTTCCAATTGCAACACTCACGGTCAATATTTCCAGCAAATTACACACTAAAGACCCAAGTTGCCAAACCAAATTTATTGTGTCTATCTGTTCTACTGAGACAAGTTCTAAAAGTGGTGATGTGTCTCGAGTTAAGCAGAAGGTTCAGTTAAAGTAAGATGCCCAAGACACGTTGTACCAAGGCTTCATTCACACCTTCCCTCCCTTGGCTAACCAAGAAAACATCCAGGCCAGAACGTAGTTCCTCCAACTTTTTGAAGACAAATATGTGACATGGTCTCTCAGCTCAGGGTAAATGTCAGACTGGTCCCATTACCTAACCCCACAAGCTACAGCATGCATATTTAGTGAGTGACCAAGCAGAAAAACAAACTTCTTTCTCTACCACTTTCAGAATAGCAGATCTTCACTAGTGAGATGAAGAGGCCAAATTAAAGTCTCACAAATTATTGCTGTCACTTTTGTCATACCACTGTCCACATCCAGATGAGTGCTTTCAACATGGAGATACAAACTCAGAGACTGTTTTTTCCCTAGGTATTGAGTACGACTCCAATTTGAACAACCAACGCCAAAAAAAGTGCTGGTAAGACACAAACATCATTTATTTGGAAATGGAGACAAAGTCATTTTAAAATTCTCAGGCCTACAGCAAGTCTAGAATCAACTTACACTGCTCTTGACATCTTTCAGTTTTGGCAGGATATCTAGTCCAAACCCATCAGCTTGTCCTCTTGTCCTGTTTCCACCGTTCATGTAATTTCCAAAGGCAAGAACCAAACCCAGGACTTGCATAACTCCTGACCCATTTTTCAATGTCTAAAAGACAGAAAGAGAAACAATCTTCTGTTCAAATTCTGAATAATATTTACTGTTAATAGTATTACTGACAAATGCCTCTTGATACTGTGTTTGGAAACAATACTTATATTAAGTAATTAATTAAAGGCAGGGAATCAACAACCTTATACTGCAACATGAAGAAGTACAATAATAACAATATGTAGTTTGTTGTGAATATAAAATGTTATTTCCAAAATTAATACCTGAAAAAAAATTTCAGGAAATCTATACAGTATTATCAGAGGTTACTTGTTGAGCAAAACAAGAGTAATTCCCTAATTGATGTTAATGTGGATTATTTAGAGGATAATTATGCAATAAATTAATTTAAAAATACCATGGAACAATTAGAACAATTTATCAATCAAATAAAAGAGTAAAAATGTTAAGTAAGACAACACAAAATTTTCCTTTATGAAAATACTGATGAAACCTGTGTTTTAAAGACATGGATTTGTCTTGCATAGGACTAAAAATTTCTGTTATCACTTCTAGCTGAAAACAACATTGCTACCTGTGACTTATTTTAGGTATCAGAGATATTACTGAATTGCACACTTCCAAAATTCAAGCAAACACAAGGTGGGCTAAACTGGCATTCATGTGGAAAGGAGTGATACAATTACTATGAAGGGGGAACACTTTGCTTTACAAGAAGGTAAACTATTTTCCAAAAACTGATGGCAAAGCCATGATACAGTTCAGTATCAAAAAGTTAATCTTACAATTTGCTTTGATGTTAAAGCACAAGCATAAAATGTTCTATTCTGCTATCCTTCAGATTTAATGACTACTAAAAGTAAATAAAGAAAAAACTTTTGAAATATGAGTACAACTTACCAAGATTAAATATCAGAAATTTAGCTCTACTTTTGCCCAGAACACAACCTACCTCACAGAGTTTCTGTAACAATTCAAGTTTGCGACGGATTGAAGAAATGCTTTCTGAAAATGTTGATTGAAACAGGATGCAAAATACACGTTCTGAAAAGTTGGGAATTAGTGAGAGTTCATAAAGGAACCTGTAGGAATGATTAAAGGAAATTACATGGTTACTATCAGTAGGTACAGTATTTTTTTTTTTTATATAACGTCTCTCAATAGTTTACTACGTCAGGGAAAGTTTTCCAAAGTGAGTAAACCTGTTATTTTATAAGTATGTTCTTACTGTTCAGGCTTATCCAAAGACTTGGCATTTTCTTTTTCCTTGGATGCCTTGCTATGCTTTTCTATTTTTTCTAGTTCATCTGATTGTGCTCTCTGGAAAAAAGGAAACAAAGTAATTATGAAGCATTAATTAATAACCTAGTCAAATAAGGTAGATAAAGATGCCATTGTAACAAATCATGTTCATAAACTATTTTTTCATTCTAGAATCTGATTATGGTAAAACAACTTAATCTGTAGAGTGATTTTAACCATAAATGCATCTGATGGAAACCAGAACATATTCCAAATAATATTTTTGACTACTAGTATTCTGCAAAAGATTTATTTATTCACCCATACACTGAGGCAATAATCTTCATTCCAACTTCCTTTTCCTTGGACATTTATAACTCTTTGGATCAAAAAACTCTATTCTTGAGACGGATATGTCTTTCCAAGTCTGTTGAGTGCATTTGAATGCAATATGATCTTAAAATATCTATTTAGATAATGTAATTTTTAAAACTAAATGGCAATAGGTTTGTATAGTTTACTGCAATTTAAATTTTATTTGGTACTTGGAAAACACTATGGAACAACAAAAAACACTTGATTTATAATGGAACTACCATACATACCATAATACATTAGAACTACTGCAAACACCATTGTAGTAAAAATATTTTACTTTTATCTTAATAATCCAGATATAATAATACGCCAGCCCAGTACACTGCATGGTCTTTTCTTCAATATTCTAATCAAAAGAAACAGAGCTTCAGTTCTTTCTGTGCTCCATGCTACAGAGATTAATTTTTCCAGCTGCAGCATGGGAAAAAGGACTGGCATAGAAAGAAATAAAAATGAAATGGAAATTTTTCCTTCTAACCCTTCTTTTCACATAGTGGTTTTCAAAAGAAATTCAGATTATGTATATGTGCAAGAGTGAAAAAAGCATCTACTATATCTACCTTTAATCCTTTCAGAAAACACCTACATATACTTTTTAACTTACTCCACAACTAAACTTGAAGACAACAGTGGAAAATTAAATTCTAACTACTTAAATAACACACACCCAAAAAATAGGCTGCATCTGTGTTCTTTGGTGCATGCTTTTGCACAAATATCAGAAGAGGTGTGGAACTATCTCAAATCATTTAGCCACAGCTCCATCAACAAGCTGAAAGCAGAATATCAGGTTTGGTCTGCTCTTCCGAGGTTGCTGAACATCTTGTCATGCAAGAAGGATGAAAATATTGACATGAAACAGAAAGATTAAGAGATTGAAGAGTCACTCAAAGCAGAAGTACTTGAGAGTTTCTCTGATTACTTCAAGAAGTCTGGAAAAGACTGCAAGACCCTACTACACGTCTCAATATTTTAAACAGCATTTTTGTGGATAGTCTTCAAGGGTCGTCTTCTCTGAAGTAGTCTGATCTGATCTATTAAATACTCCAATAGATCTGAAATATTGCAAGCAATTTTTTTTTTTTTCCCCCCAGGAACAAACTTAATTCTCAACACTAAAAAATTATTATGGTGGTATTATTATAGTATCTGTCTCTCAGATTAATAAAACAGGTGATGTTTGAAGAGACCTCTGGAGTCCATCTATGGCACAAAGCAGAGGCAGCTAGAGCAGTAAAAACTCTCAGAAATGGATGAAATCTACGTATATTAAAAATTGGAAGGATACCAAGAGAGTTAGCTCTATTCTAGTGGTTATGTTTCCAGAGGCACAGAAGCCTAGGTAGCAAATGACTTGTCTTCATTGGAGGATTTGTTTTATTTATTCAATTTATGTTTCAAAACAATAATGTACTCAATTTACACTGATAAATATTCATAAATGAGTTTTTCACAGTAGAAAACAACTTTTCATGCAAGTTTTTAAATTAAATTCTTTTCTGAATTATTTCTGAATAAAGTAAAACACAGAGTTCTGTTCTGTTAAACTGAAAGTAAATGAAAATTTTTCAGACTTGTTAGGAGGAAATATTTTAGCAAGGAGAATAAAAATAAGTGGTTATTTGCAAGTTCTTTAGAATAAATAATGGAAGTACTCTCTCTTCTGGTCCTCTGCTCACAGTGAAGCATTAGAGTGCTTATCACAGCAATCTATTTTATGCATGGATATTCAAGCTGATAAAGTTTCTGCATCAAAACCCACTGGCTAAATTTAGGCAGATTTACTATTCCTTACCTAAACTGTTCTTCTCAGATTGTGTATGCAAAGAAGTAACAGTAGGAAGAGATCCAATGGCAAAGCATGATCTGGTCATGGCTAGGCCTGAGCAACACTCAAGAGATAAGTTTACACTCCACCACAACCAAGAGATCTAAGTATATGGTGCAAAATCAGCATCAAATCCAAGTTTCAAGTACATAATTTTGGCTCTGGTATCCAGAATTCTGATTTACAAGTATTTTAAATTACAATAGAAAAGAAATAAGGCTGACACACTTCCTGCACAGGTATTACTGAAGACTGTATCTCAGTACTATGACCAGCTAATTTTAGATTAATGTTTATCTATGGTCTAATAGATGGATAATAAAAAACATTTTCAGATGGATAATAAAAACACTTGCATATTGCCCTCCATCTGTTTGAGACCACATTCAATAGATAATTCTCAAAAAAGTCATTATTCTGATTGCATTAGCACCTCTTTGAAAATAACTTAATATTTCCTATATTCAGTGTCATCAATAGAATAAATTAGTATAAGATACCTGAAATTTGATATTAACTATATCTAAAATCAGACAGCATAAGCCTGATCAAAGTTACTTCAAAAAAAGCACAATTTCAGCTTAACTTCTCCCACTTTTGGCAGAGTATAAATTTACAAACTTTGGCAAAACTAAATGCCGGGTAAGGGCCATTTTTGCATTTCACAACATAAATCATATATTCCTTGGTTATTTCTTTTTCCCTTGCAACCAAACCTTAGCTCTGAGATTAGATCAGTTTAAATGTGTAGGGTTTTCAATTTTGGGGTGGATTTTTTTTGGTCAACTTGGTTTTCCAGGTTAATGTTAGGTATTTCAAAAGTGTCAAGTGACACTTGTTAAAGAATATTGTTAACAGTAACTGAAAAACCAAGGATTTAGAGAGATACCCAGGATAATAACAACTATCAGCCTTTGAATCTGGGTCATGTATCAGAGGTCAGGTACAATCCTCAGTCACTGCAGAAAAATATTAAGGCATTGCACTATAATTACCGTTTTAAAAAAATAAAATCACAGGCAATAATTAGAGAAGAACATTTAAATCTTATTGGAGAGAGAATCTCACCAGAGATTCTTATTGGAGAATCTCATCAGAGACATGCACTCCAAGACTCCTGGGTGTCTTTTGCCCTTGCAGATGGCACTTTGAGGTTTTCAAAAGCATTGACCAAAATCCTTCAAAGATTGAGAGAGGGTGGACAATTTAGGAGGAGTCAAATTAAGAAAACATACACAACTAATTTTGTGAAATACAGAGATTTGAAAGAACAAATCCATAGATCAAAGATCCTTTGATACATTTGTATTCTATTTTTATACAATTATTTTTACAAGATATTGAAGATATAAGCAAGAGAAAGCTTATGTTGCTCAGTATCTTCAGTGATATTTTAGTTACTTATATTGTGTAATATTGTTCTAATTAGTGAAGCTACCAAGGGAAGCAAGTGCAAGGGCTGATGCATTTTTCCAAAGACTGAAAGTCTTTGAAAGAAAGACAAAACAGAAAATAAAATTCAGTAAGAAAATTGGTAGTTCGAGAGAAAGCTTTATGAAACAGAGGATCCAGGAATAAAATTCAGGTCCCCCTTATGAAGCTCTCTCCAAATAAACAAGATTTTTTTAGTTCTTCGGATTTTTGTGGTTTTTTATTGTTTTCTCAGTGTTGTTTTTGTTTTGCTTTCTTTTAGCCAAAAATTACAGAGATGAAGTTGAGTTGATCTGTCTTCCAGTCAAATCAAAGAAATATATTATAGTCATTCCAATTTTTTGAGTCTTGCCTGGGATTAGGATGATATTTTCTTCAATTAGGACAATATTCCTAGACATTTTTTGTAATTAGTGAAGGTAATGACAAAAAGCACAAGTTGGCATTTAGTTATTTCTACAAACTGAGAATTTGCAGAGAATCTGTCCTACAGGAACTCTGAAGTATATTAGAGAGAACAACAGGAAAGCATTTGAAAAGTCTTCTCTTAGTACATTAGCCACACAGGAGGACTATTTTTCTAAGCCAAAATAAAGTCTTATCCAATACAAAAGAGTGGAATATGCAATCATCATGAGGACAGTATCTATTCCATACTTCCTAAACCACAATCATGCATATGTACCATGTAAAGTTACTTCCATTTTTACAAGCTTTTTACATACCTCTGGAAGGTATGGAATGGGATATAGGTGTGCTGTGCAAGGGAGCAGATTAAAAATTAAACTAAATTAAGAATAGTACAGGTCAAACCAGAAATCCTGGGGCATAAGGATGAGAAGTGCTGAAAGTATAAAGATTTGTGGGTAGTTAGAATATGTTCCCCATTTGATCATTATCTTCCTGATCAGTGTCGAGTGAGTAAATTCTTCAGGGATGGAATAAGAGAAGAAGTGCTTCCTAGTTCTTGTCAGATTTCTGCTTTTTATTTTGTTTAGCTTTTGGTTTTTTTAAACTGGACTATAAATTACTATTTCTTTCTTCAGGCCTCAAAATGGATTTTTAATGAGAAATTTCATCATCAATCAATAAATTATTCCACAGTAGGCCTAAAAATTAGAGTTGAAAATTCAAAAATCTGCAGTGTATAAAAGTAATTAATATTTTATCAAAATCATACTCTGAAGGATATAAAATTTCAATACAATAATATATAATGGCCTTCAATATCATTATATGCCTCACACCTTAAGTTTCAGATTTTGGGGTGAGGATAAACAGAATACTTGCTTTTTTTTTTCCAGACATACCTAGGCAGACCTTTATGCATTCAGCCAATGTTCTTGGAGAAGAGGGCAACGCCACAGTTGAAGGCAGAAACATGCTTCTGAGAACCATTTTTTGAATTTTATGTGATTGGCTTTGTAAAGTTTTAGAACATGCCTGAGTATATGCTGAACCCCTAATTTTGCATACCTAGTGGTCAAACACTCTCAGGTGATAAGTATCAGCTATTTATGAAGGCCCTAGAAATTTATACTACTTTTATTACTTTAATTTAGAGCAAATCAAAGGGTTAGAATTATTTTAGAAGAATCCTTGAAATAAAAGTTACAATTCCTCAAATGGAATGATTGCTGTTGTTATAACAACTTTTCTTTTATTGAAGAGGATTGACATATTTGTGAAGTTATGAAGTGAAGCCAAAGACCTGGAGTGCAAGGTTTGATACCAATTGACTGGAGACTGTCCCCCCCATGGATTTTTTTTAAAAAAGTAACAAAATAAATTTCTCGTTAGTCACTTAGAAGCTGGCTGTGTTACTTATATAAAAATATATGCACCATATAAAGCACACAATAGAAATTAATACATTTCAAATTTTTATCATTATTCTCATTGCTTTGGGGCAAATAAAATCAACTCAAAATAGGGCATGTCCTACAAGCTTTCTGAATATTACTGATATAAACTAAAGACGCCTTCATATGGACCTACATTATATGGACTTCCTCTGATTACTCACATTCTCATACAGGGCTTGAAGGGTCTCAAGGTCAACAATGGAGTTGTCCAAGTTCACAACAGCTATAAAACAGACAAAGGAAAAAAAGAATAAGTTGTCAAGATGATAATTCATCTGTGAAAGGAAGAGTGAGAGCAATACCCAGCAATACATTTTATGACCTACTGGGTCATACAGCTTTAAGGTTTTAAATTTATTAATGCCTTGAATAGTGCCAGTCCAAAGACTACAGGCTAGAAACCTGGTAGAGCCAGGTGTTGAATGTTAAAGAATTCAGCTCCCTCCCCCCATACACACAAACCTGATCCCACAAGTATGGCCATAGCCAGAGATCAGAGATAAGCTTTACATCAGGCTTTCACGGTCCAACTGAAAGCATTATAAAAATTTGTAAATCTGCACCAGAGCCACACACACACACACACACACACACACTCTCACACACTCACACAACAAAGCTCATTCCTGTCACCGGTTGGATTCAGTCTTAAACTGATTAATCCATAAGTCAGCCAGTTAACTTCAAGACACCTGACAAGGGTCAAGTCTTCTATGCACTAAGCCGACAGGTTTAGTACAGATACAAAATGGGCCTTTCCTGTTCCCAACCAACTCTGGTGCCACACACACACACTGTATTTTTCCAGCATCAAAAAGCAACTTCAACAGCACAGAGTGATTTCTATTCCCCTAACCTGGACAAAAAAAAATAATCATTAAAAGGGGCATGCTTTTAAGAATAAAATTCTGGCTCCTCACTTCTATTAGGAACATTTCATGAGGCATAGAAAATGTTTGTGCAAAATAGTGAAAAATTATTCTCAGCTAATACAGGGAATTTTTTTTTCTTAAACAGCACTTTTCAGTCTTCCTCTTACATAATTTGGAAAACACACTAGTTGTTCATTTAAAATCCAGATTTTAAATCTTGAAAGTATAAATTTGCATTAGAACGTAGGTAATGGTAATAAACTGTTTTTATTACACTAGAACTCTTTTTTCCCCATTTTGCCCTTCCTTAACTTGTACCTTTTTTTGTTATGGCCTGTGAGTGTTTGCTGGTTCATTTGTCCAGTCAGCAGAATAATTCTCTAGGTGATATTAATCCAGAAATTGACACATTGATCAGTGATAGGAGCCCAGTACTACGTTAAGTCCTATAAATCTATGTTCTTAACTGTCAAAGAGAAATTCTGTGTATATGCCTGAAGACTACAGAAAATATAGTGCAAGCTCAATGTTTGTGATTGCTCTTATGCATTTAGAGATACCACTTAGAGTCTGGGACCCATCATGTTTCTGCTTTCCAGGGCTGAGACATAGTTTTAGTTACAGTAGAAGAAAATTATAAACAAAGAAATGTTGATCTTTAAACTAAGCAGGCTACATTGTATCACTAAGCAGAGCATGAAACTACATTTTAGGGCAGAAACAAAAAATAAGGAAATTATTTAATTTTCAGAAATAATATTAAATATTTTTTCCCTCACAAGAAAGCAAGAAAATCCGAAAGAAAACAGCACTTTAAAAGTTAACAGTTCAGGAAGCAACTTTTTTGTTTTGTTTTATTTTGGGGAGAGGGTACATACAAAAAACTGCTACTAATTATTTTGGGGAATTAAAAAATTCCTTTTTTTTTTTTTTTTCCTGAATGTAGTAATTGTTGCAACAGACACCAAAAGATGCCTTCTCAACAAGTGATTGTAGCATATGTTGTATTTGGTAATCCCCATTGCTCAATGGGACTATCTGCATTCTTAAAAATATGCCAAATTTGCCTTCCAGATCTGGAGACTAAAATTAACAACTAGAAGTTGGGTCTAGATCGGTTTGAGAGCTCTACTGTAAGGAAACACATATGTCAAACTTCATATACAAACAGCTTTATTAAAACCAGGATATGTTGTGCAACCCAGCTTGCATTATCCCTACATTTCAGCATTCTTACACTTATGCAATGTTTTCATCTATGAAAACACTCAACCCTTCAACCATTTGAGTCGTGGCTGTCTTCTCCCTGGTCTACTCCCCCCAACCCCCTGCCCCTTCCTCCCAGAGACTGTCTGCTCCTGCATTAAGAAATATGACATAAGTCCCAGCTCTGACTTTTGCTCAGTGTTAAGATCACCCACGGATTACTCAGGGAGCAATAGAACACTTTTGTTTGAATGCTTGTAGGAGATAAGAGAAGGCCTGGCAAACACAATGGTGCCAGGTCTGTGTACTTTCAACAAAACAGGTATGCAGAAGAGTGTGCATACTTCAAGAAGCTGCTTAAAACACATCAGTCTGAGACAAGGACTTGGAGAAATTAGATCCTAGTATAGATGTTTCAAATCTCCTCCTCCCAAGATGAATATATTTCAATATAATTCATCTAAAGATGTGTCTGTTCATAAACACCACTCTTAACACCCCACTAGGATTTTTCAGTGTTCACCACAGTTTTGCACCCTCAGCTCCAAGGAATTGGGAGAGGAGCTTCTGTTCCTTGGTGGTTCCATGCAGCAGTCATGCAGAATATGACAGTTGGTAAAATAAATCCTTACTCGCATATTTAATTCCATTATCTAGATAATTCAAACTGATAAAACCAGTTTCTTTATGCAGCCAAGCTTACTAACACATCCCTCCCCTACAATCAGCACAATTACACAAATATCTAACTGAAGGATTCCATATGCAGTGGCAAAATAACAATTAATTTCCTCATATAAAAATATCCAGACCTATGCTACAATTCTGGTATACTTTGATGCAAACATCTGGAAGAGGGTTTATAATACTCTTACAGTTGCTGAACATTTTCACCCACCCATGTCAGGGAGGTTGGAGAATGCAGAGTGTAGTCTCAGTCTATAGAAGGAAGTAACTTTATTTTATTATTATTGTAAGGCAGATCATTAATGTTGATTATTCACATACTTAGGAGCATGTCAACTACGAGCTACCATCAAGATTTAATAGGAGAAATAGACACAGCAAACCTATATCTGCCTGAAACTATGAATTTAAATCCAATAATAGTGCCACTTCCCAAAATTGTTAGGGAAAAGACAACTTCCTACAGCTATCCAGTCCTTGGAAGCTCTATTCTGTTTGGAAGTCCAAAACTCTGAAATTTCATTTTAAAAAAGCCCAAAATTCAAACTTTCCTACTGAGCTGAAAAAAAATTAGCAAACTGATCCTTCAGATCAATTTTTACGGAACCATTGACTGGTTTGGGCTGGAAGGGCCCAGGGACACCTCCCACAGGACCAGGTTGCTCAAAGTCCCATCCAGCCTGGCCTTGAACATTTCCAGGGAGGGGGCATCCACAACTTTCTTGGGCATGTCATAAGGCTGTCATTAGCATCATCTCACTTATGGATGACTTTCAGAAGAGTGGTATTCAGTTCAAATTTTAGTCTCATGCCTGCACTTTCCTCAGGGCAGGTTGAAGCCATGATCCATTTTTCTGGCCTTTCCAAGTATGCTTCCTAAATATTGTCCCTGGACTCCATTTAAAATGAGTGTCTCTTCTTGATACTGCCTAAAGGCACTGCTATCTACCCAAAACTGATGGAGCAACTTCCAAGTTTTACTTAACAGATACAAATTATAGTTCGTTCCTCAGAAAGAAGCAGTAGCTGAAGGAAAATATGCAAATTTGCAAAACCTTTAAAAAGAAAGTCTGAACCAGTCCTCCCATACTCAGATCAGGGAGACAAAAAGGCAAACCACACATCCAAGTCCTTCATGCTGATTTCCACCACCACTGACCTCTCCAAAAAACAAGCAGTGCCACTGCAAGACACCACTCCTTTTTTTTCCTCCTGCACAACTTTGTCACATCTGCTCTCTTTCTCCAGAAGTACACCAAGAGTATTTGCAAGGCTGCACATGGCAACAACAGACAATCACTCCAGCAAATTACAAAGCCAGACTGCTGCTTCTTCACTGGCTGAAGATCCTCCTACTTCTACAGCAGATAATCACTGGACTCTCATCGTACAGGTTTGGGGGGGTTTCACAGTTTTTCTGCCCATCGTGTGACTCTAACATGCAAGATTACAGGATACTGAGAGCTTACAACTTCCATGGTACCTCTTCCTAGCTTCCATCCTCAGACATTTCTGCTCAATTTTAACAGTTGAACCATCTATACCCCAGGAATATTACTCCAAGCTTGAGTGAAAGAAACAAAAAGTATAAACCAGTGATAAGAAAAAAAACAACCCATAGAAAAGAAACAAAAAAACCCAACCAACAAACAACCCCCCCCAAAAAAACCCCAACCAAAAACCCCAAAAAAAAAACCCCAACCAAAACCAACTTCGAAATATGAACCTGTATTTCTATTATATAGAAACCATAAATTGTAAGAGTCTCAAAATCACTACATATTTTTTAGGCAGAACTGAAGCATTAGATGTCACTCAAACTTCTAAAATATTTTCAAGTAATTGTACTTGAAAATTTGATGAGACCTATATTCATTTTCTAATACCTAAAACAAATATTTGGAAGAAAGAAATGCACATGAGTAGATGAGTAGGTCAACTGTATTACATTGTATATCTTCCTTGAATGATTATTTCTGAGTTAATTAAAAAATTAATGTAAGGGTAGTAAACTCCAAATGGTGAACAGGCAACATCACTAGAAAACTAACATACTGGCAAAAACCTTAAGCAATGGAGAATTCTGATATAAGAAACACAAGCCCAACAGTATATAGGCTGATCACCATATTAAATGTTTCTGACAACAAATCAGACAAAAAGAAAAAATAAATTTGTCTGTTCACTGTATACAAAATGGAAGACTTCCTTGACAAATGCCTTGGGAATACAATGCAAGAACACCACACACACAAATCCAAGCAAACCAGAAAAATATCAGTATAGACAATTTCCTCAGGTTCCTTGGAATGACTGACAGCTAAACTGTTCAATACAGAGGTAGAAGAAAAAACATCTGGCAAAACATTTTCATCAACAAAAGAACAAAGAGAGTCTTAGAATAAGATGAAAATGTAGTGAATCCCTTTGCTGCTATGAAGATTATGGTATAATGCAACATCAAGCTACTTCCAAGACAAACCCAGATTTAAATAAAACTTAGTATTTATATTTGAAAATCAACAAGACTGCAAAATTTTCAGTCTTTTATTGTCAACATAGTGAACCTTCAATTTCAAAAATTGCCGTCATTTGCTTTTTCTTTTTTTTCCATGTGAGTTTATTGGCACCACTCACCTAACACAGGGCTACTGCACAATGTCATGTCTTTGTCTGTGATACTTCTAACCACCTGACAGCTACTCTCTTCTCTTGGGACTCTTCTTTATCTCAAACAATAGAATTGTGAATCTCCTAATTTAGAAAGTGAAATCCCAGATAGGCCTCTTTAAAATAAATGTTATGTCTACATAACTTTGGAAAAATACAGTGGTGAAATCAAATGTCTCTGTGCATGACTGCTTAATTTTTAAAGATTCTCAGAAAATGAAAAAAAAAAAAAAATTTAAACAAGAGCAGCTGAGCTTGCACAACTTGCAGAAAAAAAACGGTGTTGATAATGGGTACACATGGGATGGCTGCACTGAGTTAGCATAAAGTAAAAAAAAATTGTGTTAGTACCTACCTGCTTGCACCCAGCATCTGTGATATGTTTATCTATTAGCAAATACTTCAGCTTTCTCAGGATGAAAACTGTAAGTGCACAAAGCACAGTGAAGATTGGGTCTTCAACACAACTACGTAAGGCATAGATGAGAAGCAAAAACCAGCACATAAAACTACTTGCACACAGTTTATGTTGGTAGTAATTCACCTTGAGCCAAAGCTTGTGTAAGAAACCAGAACAGTATACAAAATGTCCAAGCAGAAGTCATGGATTAAGCTGAGCTATTGCTTCACATGGTTTTTAAAGGACTAAAAATTTTAGTTCCTTCAAGAACATGGGTTACTATTTCTGGAAAGCAATAAAATAAAAATCAATTAAGTGAGAATATGCATTGGCAAAATTTGAAGTTACAGAAGTAGGAGACTTCATCAAAAAGAGTGAATATTAAGTATCACCCTTTGTAGTATCATCACTTTGTAGTGATTCTTCTTTTACAAACACAATTCAATTTTTAGACATTTCTTCTTAGCATTCCTACTCCCTAATGTTGTATCCATAAATATATAGTAATAGAATTGTATTGGTAGAGCTTTTTTACATATAAATATATATACATACATAAAACAAACCTTATAACTAGATCTTATATATAGCTATACATAGTTGATATAAACAGTTCCATTACATACATTTCAAACAGTTGCCTGCTATGTTAAGGACAGCAGTTACTGATTATGTGAAGTCTAACTTCATACACCTATAGAGTTTGTTTATAAAAAGTGTGCAAGTTCAGTTCTTAGAGAACAAATATATTTTGTTTGACTCAGTATGTCGCCTTCTTGTCTAGGCAGGAAAAAAAATGGAGACCAGTGCTGTAATCCTTTCAGAATAAAATGTTTAAATACAAACATGATTGCCATTGTAGACTGTTTAATTTAGAGAGATTGTATTTCAGTTCTGGTTTTGAGAGGTTTGCTGATTTGACTATAGAGAGTACTTCAATGCTTATCTTAATTGTTTAGATAAGATTTGTTTGAATTTGGCAGGTGAAAAAACCATGGGTGTGGAATATAGGAAGGTTGAGAAAAGACTGGCATTTTACCAGATTACGCTGACTTTAAACTATAGTGCACAGAGGAGCAGTTTCAATGAACCTGCCAGGGGCTGGGCTTCAGGGAGGGAATTTGAAGAGCAAGATTGACCAACAGGATTCAAGATTTTCAAAAAACTGTAAATGATTTACATAGTAATTCCCAAAATGCTACTTGAGGCTTAACGTAGTACCCAAATGCAAATGACACATATTTAAATAAGTTTAACATAACAATAAGTTTTTAAAAAGTTTAAAAATAAATAAATTGTTCTCTATCCTTACAGCAGAGATTTTTTGGTTTTTAGGCAACTTCCCTGCCCTTTAAGTGTATTTTTAAAGGACACATTTTTAAAGGTGTTCCTAGAACAGGATGTTAATATAAAACTAACCATATGGCATATGGGTATATTTTAGATGCAAGAAATTCTGGTACAGAAAATAAAATTACAGCTAGAAAACCCCCAATGCTATTGGGTTTTCCTTCAGTATTGGCTTGTACTAAGCTCTTTCACTTTCTTGTTGAGTTAGTTTAGCATTACACAGGCATTCTCTTTAAAGGTTCTCAAAAAGAAACTTGTCATACCTATCAACCCTATCACTTGGTGGGGAGACTGATGGAACAGACTATCTGAGAAAGATATTTTGGGGATGTTTATGAAACAGAATGTAATTACAGTGCACATTTTAAAACCAGACTGCACAAACAGTCTGGCAATACTGCAAGGCACACATGCAGTAGACCTGATATTTTGTATTGATGTGCTGGCAGACAGATAAAAATTATAGTTTTGTATTCATGAGTCGAGTGAAATAAAATTTAGGTTTCCTGTGTGTTAGTGTTTGACTTTTCTTTTAGATCCATTTTGGCTCTAAGTCTTTTCAATCTCCATTTCAATATCATCATGTCTGGGAGTTCCCTGGGCTGACTGAGGTACCAATGAGACTGTGACTGCCAGAGGATGTATGTAAATCAAACTTCCCAGAACCAGGTAGCATCTCTTCCTGAGTGCAGCTGGAAGAAGTTAGCAGGTCTTGTTTGGAATACAAACAAACCTTCAGGCTTCAGACTAACTGAGACTTCTAATTACAATTGGGTTTTGTCAGAATTCAAATATGCTTGGTTTTGGTTTAATTCTGCCTTATCGATTTCCATTGGAGTAGCTCAAAGTACACAAAGCTATCTCTGAAAAAAGTGTCCATAAGCAAAGAGACAAAATTTTTCTTTCATGCTTTAGAGAGCTAATTCTAAATGATAAACAAAATGCAGGAGGAAGATTAAGACATTTATTTGCAATCATCTAATATTTCACTTGCAAAGGTGAAACCAAGGTTTAAATACGTCCAAGTCAAGAATAAACTCAGGTGAAAATTATTCTATCAGAAAAACAACTTATAGCAATAAAACATTGTGAGTACTAGGACACTGACTTCTTTGTATGAAATCTCTCAACTATTTGCCCTGCTCTGTAACCCTGAGAAGCTCTGAACTGTCCCCAGACTTTTCCTTATACACATTTCACTCTTCATTCTTCTAGCCCCACATTGAACCTCTTGATTTTTTTGTTATTGTTTGTTTAAGAAGAAATTACCACAATTCATCTCTCATTGTAATGTCAAAAATATATTAGTTTCACACAGTTTAATAGCAATTTGGCTTTTTTATATATATAAGGTTAGGATGGTAGATATCAAACTTTTTTTTTCTTTTCCAATTTTTTTCCCTATCTTAAGCAGCTTACAGGTTCTTAGCTGTTGTTCTCTTACTTTACCCACAGTTGGTACACAGCTAATAGAGCTCAAGGTGTGTCCAGTTGGGAATTTAGAATACTTAAACTAAATTATTCAAGTGTCAACACTAAACAGCTGCCTAGAGCACAGATCTGGAAATTTAATGGCTCATGAAACACTACCAGAAAAGAGACTATCTTAGGCTTCCAGAGCAATCTGCTCTCAGTTTACTGCAACTAAATATATCTTTACTAACACTGAAAAGAAAGATATTAAACACAGTTATTAATCTTCAGTGAAGTCCATGTGGCAATGCTAATGAGAGCCACTCTTTGCTGAGCAGACTCCAACTCAGCCAAAGAACCATCTTAGTTACACTCTCAGTAATCATGATCAGTGACTAATATAAAGTCTCCTTGTCTCTCAAGGAGGGACTAAAGTCAAAATAATCTTTGGACTGGAGTTATAAATGGTGGAGTATCAACGACTCCAAAGGAAATAGCAGGATAACCTCAAAAACTTGCTTTTCTGCTGAATTGCTTGATCTATTTAGCTTATATAGAAGAAAGATAAGAAGGAACTCAATTACAGTTCTTATGCATATCTGCACGAGACTATATCTGGAAGTAGCTGGCTCTGCAATTTTGCTGACCAAAACCAAGAAAGAATGAAGGATGTCTGTAAATTAATCTGACAAATTCAGTATGGAGAGAGTATTTTAAGTGCTAAAAGTGAAGGAAATTAACCTTTTGAACAATGTTTTGTGGGATACGTTGACTTCTCCATCACTTAAAGTATTTGTATGAAATTCTAGACTCAAGAAAGTCAATGGCAAAACTATCAGTGACTTCAAAGGAAGGAAAAGGTTGAAGGGTCAGAATTTCAGCTGGAACTCAGATTCATTTATACTGCTAAAATGTTCATATTTATACCAACTAATAGCTTGAGGAGGAAAATTAGCAGGCAATATTACATGACTTGACTTATTTAGCAGCCAGACTAAATGCTCAGAATGCTCCTTCTAAAAATGTAGACTCAGATGCATGTTTGCCCTTTCCTGGGTCCTCTGAAGTTCTCAACTTTTGTTTTTGAACATAAACAAGGCCAAACCATTTTACAGAGACTACATGGAACGTTGCTACCTCCTGACGATTTACAACAGAAAAGGCTACAAGTTTGTTTAGCCATGAATAATACATGCACAATCCCTCAGAAGCAAGCTTTCCCTTGGCTTGTGGTTCAAGCTGGTCAGTTCTGTATGATGATTTCAGTATCTGCAGTTGTAGAGCGAGTTAGAAAACATGACATGGAAACTTACAGGGATCCAGGAAACCAGACAAAGTAAGTCCTCGTTCATCTATAACTGCTGTACCCTCAGCTGTCGCAGTCACGAGTCAAAGTACATATTTGCTTACTCAAAAATGGAAAACACAAAACATTTGAGAGGTTTCCTTTCAAAAGCAATTTTTCCTTTCCCTCTTTCAGATGGTAGTATCTCATGGAAACAAAATTACATACCCTGAATTTATGCTCCAAATCAAATTAATATTTTCTTTTCTGCGTAGCAGAGAGCAGTTTAGACGTAGCCTGGTATTCTACACGTCTGCCCAGTCTGGTGTCTGGATGAACACAGGGATTTCTTTGCACTAATACATGTTTAGCCTTTCATCAAATATTCTGAAGTTACAGTATTAAAGAGCTACAGATGCTAAGAAAATGATGTAATGATCTTGTGATATTTAGTCCGTGTTCTAAGTGTGGTGGGATTATGAAAATAATGCAAAAAGATTTTTGGCAAGGTAAATGACAGATCACACAGCTTTACTAATTCAAATCACAATACTGTGATAACTGAGGGCAGAAGGATGTGTGTTTATGGTTTAAGTTCCATCCTTTTTCACGCTAGTGTTTCTCAGAAGCTGGTATTAATAACTCAACAAAATAGAGGCTGGGATTGCAACAAAACCAAAGGCCTTGATATACGGAAAACCACAGTAAGTACATTCTAAGAAAAAAAATAATTTCATGTTCTTTGGAATCACCTATGTGTATTTATTTAAGTATGATGGCTGCATTTGTCCAACTGAGGACTTAAAGATTAGAAGAGGCACTCTATATTGCTTCATGCCAACAAGCTATATTTTGTGTCCAGGTAGATAATGAAAACACAGCTTCATTAACAACAGAAAACAGCTACACTGAAATAGAATCTAACACATTGCTTGGGGAAGTTTCCTGTGGAACAGCAGAACAACAGAAAAAACCTTTAAGCTTTCATTGTCTAAGAAGTACGACCAAAAAAAAAAAAAGTAGGAGAAAGCCAGGTAACTGAAAGTGACAGGTACAGGAACACCAACACAATGGCTCCAGCATGAGAAATAGAGAGGCCTCACTCAATATTTCACAATTTTTGCAGGAGGAAACCGTGATTTCCCCTGCGTTACTTCTTACCCTACCTAGCCCGGGTGATGGATGGCTACAGCAAACAAACCCTTCCATCTTTGCATCAGCCTTTCTCTTCGTTGCACTCTCAGCTGATTTTTAAAAGCGAATATTGACTGGGCGGAAAGCAAAGCCAGAAGCAGCGTCTCAGCCAAAGCTGAAAACCGGGGGGCGAAGCCGCGACGCCGAGCACTTTGCCGGAGGCAGCCCGGACCGCGGGTTCCTCTCTGCCGCCAGCCGGGCCGGGCCGGGCCGGGCCTGCGGGTGCCGGGGTGAGGAGGCGGCGGTACCGGCTGCGGCAGCGCGGGCCGAGGTTGCCACCTGGTGCTGGCAGCGGGAGCCGGGCCCGGCGGGGAGCGGAGGGCAGGGACCGGGCTGGGCAGGGAGGTGCGGGGAGGGGAGGGTTCGGGTCTGAACCGCGGTGGGGGGAGGAAACGAGTCAGAAAAACGACCCAGATAAGCAGATCTCGGTAGATCAAGTCCAGGCTGTGCGTCTGAGGTGTTTCCCTACGGTTTCCAGGCGTCTCGAATTTGCGATGGGCAAATTTCTATTTAGTGATGGATTTAAGGGGTGTTCCGAATGTAACGGGGTAAAGATAATCAGCGTGGCACTAATAATACGCGGTGGGGTGTGGTGCCATAGCTGGGTACTGCAGAAGAGAGACAACAAATAGCGAAAGAAGCAGGAGACAGGATAAAGCAGTGAGTTGTAAGGGATCTCTCCGTACCCCACGGGAGGAGATCGTGCCTGAACAGAAACACCCCCAGCCAGCACCCTCTGAACACACTGGTTAAGCCGTCTGTAACAGTGATTTCTCATGGTAAAAGGTGTAAAATAATCTGGAGCATAGAAGACATATTAGCAGGACGTTTAACCTGTTAATTGTATCTTTGAGACATCATGGGGAAGGTAAATTTCAGGTATTACAATTATCGCTCAAAACAACAAGGTAGAAATAGCAAAAAAAAAAAAACAAAAAACCCAAAACAAACAGAAAAAAAAAGGAGCAACATTTGAATAGTGTCTAAATCAGCCAGAGACATCATAACAATCTAAATGAAATTTCTTTATACAACAGGGGAATTAAAAAAAAAAAAAAAAAAAAAAAAGCCTTAAAATTACATTTTACAAGAAAGAACTAATTAAAACAAGAAGTTAATTCAAGGGTAAAAAAGCTTGGAGATCAGAAGGAAGATTTCAGATACTACATTAGAAGCTCAGAGGAAAAAATTAAGTGAAAAAATTCAAAAGAATCCTTTTTTCCCCCCGAGTCTTTTCATATCCCCAATCCTACTCCTCAAACCACATACACAGTTAAAGGTAAGTGCATGGGGGACACCTGTGCTCTTCAAAAAGTGGAAATCAGCACAAGAAAACAGAAAAGCAAAAATAGTCTTATAAGTTTAGTGTGAATTGGACAAGAAAAAAAGCTCCAAAGCCAACTTGCCAAATGCATAAAACTAGTAATAAAACTGCTTTTAGACACATCAGATACATGAAACCTGACAGGAAACAGTTGGATTTGCTGATAACCTGCCTGTCAAAAGAGCACAAAAGAAATAGTCAGAAAAGACTGAACAAAGTGTTAGGAGTCACTGTCACAGAAAAGGTTGAATAAGGTCTCACAGAAGTTTTGTACTTCTCGAGTGATATATTTTGTGCATCAGCTCAAACTGAAAAAGTTTCAAAAGGTCCAAATGCAAATTTTAAGAAGGTTCCTGAAATGATGCTGGAAACTACAAACCAGTCACTCTGACTGTGCCTAGAAAATGTCTATGTATTATATAGAAGAAGAGCTTTTTTAAGGAATGTACAGATAAATCAATGAAATGAGAGATACCACGTCGTTTTGCAGTAAACAGATTAAATAATGTTGCTTTAATGGACTCAAAAAAGGCAAAGGTGAGAGTGATTTAACAGATACTGGATGGCAAACACTTCCTCACAATCCTTACCTAAGGCTTTAGAAAAAAATTTCCTGTAATGAATAAAAAGAAACATCTACTCTGGTTAAAAATAACAACAGCTCAAAAAATAGGAAATCAATCACAAAAATTGATGTTTAGTTTGCAAAGTACATATAGCAGAGGACCCTTACTTGGACCTTTGCAGGTTTCTGTGTTGTTTAATGAACTTGAAGCAGTAATGTTGTCAGATAATAGCAGCTGCTCACTTTAACACTGACCACAAACATGTAAAAAAGGATCTCTCAAATATTCAGTGTCAATACATGCAACACAGATGGGAAAAGAAAGAACCCAAACTGTAAAACCACTGATGTTTTTACAACTACTGCCCCCAAAAAAGACACTCAATTTTTTTTGCATGGCTTTTAGAAAACATAAGCTCAGTAATAAGCAACAGTTAAAGGGCAAATAGAACGTCAGTAACAATACATTAAAAAACGGAGCCTGAAATAGAAGATGATGCAATACCATGGCATAAGCATATGGCACACATAAATCCTGAAAATACCATCCGGAGCTCGTCACCTCACAGGGTAGAAAAAAAACCTATAAACATAGGCTGGTGACAAGGAAAAAAAAATCAAAAGAACTGACAACGTATATCAAAGCCATTTCAAACAAACTTTCAGTTTGGTGAAAGATGCTGCTGCAAAAAAGATAAAAATAAGGAAGTATAAAAAATATATAGTAAGCATTCAGTAGCACTGATTTTTGGCTTTTCTCAAGGTTGGTTTGTTTGGTTTGGTTTTGGTTTCTGGCTATCCACATAGGAGATACAGCACTAAGTTAGATAGATTCCCATTAGATCAAATATAGCATATAGTTTAACTTTGTTCCTTAAAAGAGGAACAGCAAGAAAACTCCAGTGAAATTGGTACACTGAATGTAAAAAAGCAAAACCTAAAAAAAAAGCAAACCTAAAAATATTCTCCTTGCAAGTTTAATGGCTATACGCACGTAAGTTGCAAAAACTTTTAATGCCATTTTTTTGCATATAAAAATATATTAACAATTCACGGGAATGGTTCACAGATTGGTTGTTGTGGCAAACACCCTTTTCTTCCAGACTTTTTGGCTTAATAAAATAATATGTAACTGCATTACTGGGAGATCTTAATTAATTAGCCTTTCTTGATTTTCATAATGCTAACATCTCTATGCAGTTCAGCAGTGTATAAAAGTATGATCATTGAAAAATATTTCTGCTATGGAAAGGGAGACCAGGTGCCCTATTTTTTGCTCCCTTCCTTCCCCCTATTTTGCATGACACTAATGATAATATCGTACATTTTGTTACTTTTATACTTAGAATTTTGTAATCATCCCTCTTACCACTGAGTACACTGTATACAAAAGTACTACATTTTTTTTTTTCTTTTCTTTTGGAAGAACATAATTTAACTGAAACTTTTCTCTCAAAGTTTCAAAGTTAATCAGACTTCCAAGAAAAAAAGTAAACTGTTTCAACTGAAACAACAGACAAACAATGCAGTTAGTTTCTTACAAAACTTCTCTATTAAATTGCATTCATATGTTCTTAACAACAACAAAAATCTTTAATTATCCAAACTATCCAATGTGGCAGTAATTAGTCTCTGCTGATTCAAATACTCAACATGATTCTCCTCATAAAAAAAACAAACAAAACAAAACACAACAAAAGCAAAAAGAAAAACAACTTTTAAAAAATGTATTTTCCACTATAGGAAACTGGTTTAAATCCCTAAATTTATTTTTCATTGTAAATTCCAAAAGTATGTGGCAAAAAACCACTGATTTCTTTTTTTTTTTTTTTTTTTTTGGTGATACGAATATTTCTGTCCCTCATTATCTTGATGTGTTGCATGCACATTAAAGGAAATTATAACGTACATTGTGTTTTTTCCTTAACTGCTGCTCTTGCTTTACTGACCTCTGGTCATGGTAAACTAAAGCTTCAGAAAACTTAGAGGATGAAAAAAGGGCCTGAGGCCTGATTCAGGACTGACTTTCAGGGTCTTCACCCATGGCTTTTCATGTCACTGCCACTAGAACCTCACCTGTCTCTAAGGACCTTTCTTGTCCTTCCTCCTGCCAGGAGTGGCCAGACAAGGGCTCCAGAACCTCTTGGCTGCTTAGTACAGAACACAGTGAGCTTACAGGCAGTATCAAAGCAGCAGAATTTTTTGTAGGAATATGTATGTGTGGCATTCTAATTTAACTCTAGTCTGTCTTTTTATAAAAAGTACTTCTGTGTATTGCTTGGTTTCCCTTCCAAAAAATTTCACACTAGAAGCATGTATGGAGGTAGCAGCAGATAAAATGTGTAAGCTTGTAACCTAACAGCAGGCATAATGTAATGAATAGGGCAGTGTAAAATTCAGAAGAAAGAGGAATGAAACTGAGTATTATGGTGTGTAGGTCCAAGGAAGTGCTAGCTCTCAGGACAGGAAAACTCCAAACCAGTTTTTCCTTGATGGTGTTTCCAAAGAATCTAAACACGTGTTGGAAAGGCTACCAGAGAGGAAGCTTAAGCCTTTTTTTTTTTTTTTTTTTTTTTTTTTTAAGTTTTTAGGTATCTGAATGCACCTTTGATTAAGAAGAATTTTTTAAAATCATTTCAATTCTCAATCAATAAGCCACAACCAACAAGTTGGTTAAGCTTTGTAATTAACCTGCACTGACTGCAATCACTTTTGAGATCATTCCTTTAATAAAGAACTACAGACTTGACACCTGACAGAAATTTTGGATGTATCTTGTTACATTCAGGATTTTTTTTTCCATAACTTAAATGACAGAAATAGCAATTTAGGACAGCTGGTTTACCTTCCAGTATAGCAATGTACAAAGAGCTTGATCTGATCCTGTGCTTTTTTGTCTTCAAAACTTGTCTAAAGAGTAACATATCTTTTAGGAATATATCAATTCTTGATATAATTCAAGAGTTTTGAAATACATATTTCAGTATTATGAGTTTCAAATTCCTATGCTTATTAACATTCACTGTTATTAGGATAAATAATGCTCAAATATGCTCTGGACCTTCCATAAGATAAACTAATCATGAGCCTTATTTTCCAGATGTTATGTTATTCTTTCCTGATTGCTTTCCATTTAGAGAATCTCTTGGACCTATGATCACCGAGGCTACATGGTACTGCAGTGTGTGAAGCATTCCTGCCCAGGACACTTAAACACCGTGGTGTAAGAGACATTTTCTCTTCCTTCTCCTTTAAAGTCATACAGTTAAACTTTGACAAGTCTGGCCTATCTCATAATTTCTAAGTATCAGTGGGAGCAGTCAAGTAAGAAAACAAAACCAAGATTTTTCTCGTGTTGCTTTGTCACCAATACCCAAATACTAACGAATAAATATTTATTTTGCCTACTAACATTTAAAGTACATTTATTTCCTGCACATCTGTCTTGAATTCAGGGCAGAAAGTATGTTGTTCAAACTTGTACTTCTGTTAGCAGAGCAAGCTCTGCCACAAATGTAAATTTCAATAAAATAATCTCAAATCCAGATTAAAAGGTTGAGCTTTACTGGCTGTTAGGTGAACCTGCCTGCCCTTCCCCTAACTTTTTTCCTATTATATTCTTTTATATAACATTCTTTTGCTGTATGAGTGACCAACAGTGAGTTGAGGGCTGTAATAAAAAGGGTCTTGGTCCTCCATATATATATTTCTAAATTCTGAGTGGGATGAACAGCTTCACCAAATTCTGTAGATTATCAGTGTCCCAGAGGGAGTGGGAAATGACTTATTGAATGAGGATATGAGAAAGGTGGTCCAAAATTCAGAGGCAGAAATAGCCAAACCAGTTCCAGCAGAGCCAGGGCTATCAGAAGGTGCTGTACAAAACCTTGCAGAGCTACAGAGTATTGAGCCATAGCAGAGGTCACACAGTGCCTAAAGCGATGAAACCTGTTAAGAGAAATTTACTGAATTGCAAAATATTACAGACCACTTCAAAAGACAGAGAATTACATACTCCATTTTTGCCAGACTTCTACTTTCAACATTTACAAGGCACGTTTAGACTAAGATTAATTTCTGGTTTGGAAATAAACGCTATATATAAATCTGATTGTGTAGTAAATGTAACATGCATGAAACATGAAACTTGCTTTCCTTCTGGCTGACATCTTCAGTTTAATTTTTTCCTTCTATTTTTACACACACACACGGGAGGATTTTTTGCTGTTCCTACTTCACTTCTTAACACAACCATAAATTTTGGGGAAGGCACTGACAACCATCGTTACAATTTCAAATTCCTTTTCACACTTCATGTGATAACAGAGAACTAAACAGAGAGATCTTAAATAAAAGACACGGCCCCTAAGTGCAGAAACCAGCTTAACCTGCAATTATATATTAATGTCTAGTCATAGATTACCATATGCAGTTAACCAGACTTTTGTTGGATGCCTAATTTAAGCACACATTGCATCTCTGAAATGTTAAGAAAAAACCCAGAAGACTAATGTTAAAACTGAAGGTTTTTTTCGCTAGGAAGAAAAGCTGAGCTATAGAGGAAAAATATGTAAAAGTTGCTTGTTTGGCATTTCTCAAGCTCTGGCTCTACTAAGCAGCCAAATACAACTATATTCCCAGTGGGAATGTAATACTGGATATTTGGGGTATAGTGAAAATAAATAAATAACTAAACCGAGGTAAAATTCCTGGATAAACTGTTTTGAATGGTTGATAGATGTTTGTGAAAAAATAGATGTCAGTAAAACCTTGTGTGAAACCAGAGAAACCATGAGGACTCATTTTTGTATTAATAACATAGAGAATAACATAGACTGCAGAGACCAACATTTCTTTCACTTCTAGCCTAAACTGCATAAAATAACTGGAGTTCTGTTAGCAATTAGAATACACTAAAAAATCCCAAAAAAACAAACAAAAAAAACCCCACACAAAAAACTACCCCAAAAACCAACAAAACCCCCCCAAACAACAACCCAAAAAAACCCACGAAAGAAAACCCGAAACCAACAGACCTCACTTTAAAGCACTACTAGACAGATGTGCTAGAGTTCAGTACAAACATGCTGTGCTTATTACAACTACTCCTTCCACATTGTAAAAAAATGTTTTAAAAGCAACCAGGGTTTGGGAGTTTGTCTTACTAAACCTATTCCAAAGTAGGGAACAGACAATTGTAATTCTACAAGCAGACACTTCACAAGGATTTCATCATCATCATCATCAAATAAAGCTATTTATCACATTTTACAATATTCTGAGATCTTCACTAAACACTATCTGATCAAAGATGCATGGAAAAGTAGCTAAATGTTCAAGATTAGTCAACAAAATACAATAAACAATTTGAATTTTCAAGTTTCCAAAACAATCTTTTATCAAGGATTACTGCTTGCAGACAGTATGTCACCATTGTTCTGTATCTTAAAAAGCAAACATTACACTTAAAAAAAACCCCAACCCCCCCAAAAAAAAAACTTGACAAGATATTAAATACAACATTTGCTCAGGTTTCAAGTTATTGTTTAACCTGCTAGTTCAGCACAATATGAATTAAAACTTTAAATCCTAAATTTATTAGGTGAATTAATGCCCAGCACTATTGTTTTCCCCTATGTTCCTAAAACACAATTTGTTTAAATGGTTAGAAAAATAAGACACAGTGACATGCAAACCAAGAAATGGACTGAATTAAGTTTCCCTCTCTTTCTGGGTACTTTCTACAGCCATTAAAAAAAAATAAAATAAAATAAAATAAATTTTAAAATTACAGTTCTTCTGCAATTTGTATGAACACTGTTTCCCACAGATATGTACTGGATGTCATAGAGGGAATATTTACAAGAAAGTCTATAAAGAAAGTTGCCTAGTACCACAAATACTTGGAGTGGGGAAAAGAAGTTTCATTTGACTGCCTTTAAAATTTATGAAAAATATTGCTTGTGTTGTACTGAGTGTTATATAGGTAAATGTACATTTCACTACCTATTAAACATGGCAAAATCTCAAGACCACCCTAGGGCACAGAGAACTCTGGTCACATTTTTTGCTGTAGATATTTTCATATATCTTAAATCTTAATGTATAAAGATGCAAATATGCCAACTGCTTATTTGCTAATGTAGGCACTCTAATATTTTTTTAACTTCTAATATTACCTTCTCATTAGCATATTCAAATTGCAGCAGATAAACCACTGAGCTGTAAAACTCAAAAATACGTAGAAACTTTAGTTTTTTACAGGCAAGTAAAAGAAGTGCATACACAAAGGTGAAGTTAAATAATTGGGCTTGTGATTTTGTATTTTCTCCATAAGCTTTGTGGCTAGATCACTCAGAGTATTCTGCACAGAGTCACTGATGTCAGAAATATTTTTTGGTGAGCTCTATCCTCTGTTTTCTTTGCCCCCACCATGCAATTTTTATTAACCTCAACCACTTTTCCTTCATGCCCATTTTATGTTCTTAATAAAATAAAATTAACACCAGGATCTTAGAACCATTTCCACAAACTCTCCCACCAGACAAAAGTCCTCTCATGTTTGTTCAACCACTTCTGCACAGCAAGGGAATCAGAGCACTACTAAATTTCCCTTTGCAAAAGTTGTAGAAAACAGCTATTGAAAGAGGAGTACACAAAATCTGTAAAGAGATCTTAGATGATCATGTGTGCTTAATATTGTAATAGGATAAAGGTTAAGCATAATATTGTTTGACCCCTTCAACTACTGACATTCATGCCATGTTATTGTTAGTGTTGCATGTTAAGCAAGCAAATTTTCAATGAACTTGTGTTGGCTTTACCACAGACACAGATGTTAGGCGGGCTCCTTTGTTCATAAGGTTCTCATTATTAACTGAAACCAAGTTGAATATTTGACTGAAGGAAAGGACCATATCATTGTTTTCAGATTTTGCTCTATGACTTAACTGAACTACATCTGCCAGCTTTGGAAATACCAAGTACTTCTTGGCGCCAGTACTGGCGCCTTGCTCTATGACTACCATCTTAAGTGCTTCAGCTTGAGGAAGTGTAGTAACCATCAAAACAGCTTAATAAAAACTTAAAACTGTGATTAAGGGTTACTCACTAGCTGACAGAGAGCTCTGAAATTTGTTCTATTTATGAATAATTTCACAAAAAAAAAAAAAAAAAAAAAAAAAATCAGAATAAACTGAATGCACAACTAAATATGTAGCCTAGAAAGTTCACAAGATGTTTTGTGATTTATGAAGTCTGTGTTATACTTGAAACCACATTTATTTAATAGATAGGCTGGCACTTCACAGGATCATTCAATCTGCTTCAAATCTATCCAACGCCTTTGGGAAACATAAGGGATGCTCTGAATATAAACACAATTCCACTTTCCACCTTTTTCACTACTGTGTCAGCATAAAAGTAAAAAGTATTACACTCACCCAGAAGTTTTCCCTTTATAAAAAAAAATGCTGTTGATGATGAGGGAACTCCACAGTTTGTGCCAACCTAAGTACAGGAACTATTTTATATAGCAAAATAATTCAACAGTGTAATTTATTTTTCTGGATATATCCTGAGGCTATCTGAATTTATTTTTTTTTTAAATAACACATTACACTTTCTTCCTCAGAAAGACTAAAATCAAGGTGTCTATATTTTATATCACTTAGATAACTGATGCAAAAATAGAAAAAGGAAGATAAATGACAGAACAAGTTGTTTTCAGAAAAACGAGGGGGACGGGCAAAAGTCTTAAGAATTTATTTTACATATCAAGGGATAGAAATAATGAAGATTTTTAGATTATTAATTATGTGATCTGAGCTCAAACCAAGACTGGTTATTTTACTTACCATGCTGAATGTCTTTCATGTCTAAATGAAGGCTAGACATTAATATTCCAACAGCTTGAGATCTTTTGTTACTTAGCAGCTTGACAACCTGCCAAAAGAAACCCAACTATTAGTATTAATCTTTAGAAAAATGTACAAGATATTTCAAGTTACTAGCAACAAATTCAAGAAATAGTACCTTGTGGTCTATATACATTTATAAATGAGTAATTTTATTCTTTCTTAAGTTTTGTACTGTTGCATAAATCTATTACAAGTGTTAGTAACTATGTCACCTAGTTGAGACTGAATACCAGTAGAGTCACTATAAAAGTTCCTCTCAACTTCCTCTTTCATTAGGATGCACTCACTCAACTCCACACTGATGTTACAGTGTATGAAACAGGCTATCATATAAAACAATTCCAACTGTGTCCATCTTAGAGCTGCTTTGGTTTCCAGAACTACACAATGATTTCCATCTTTCATGTAAACTAAAACTGTTGAGAATTTGTATTATATTTGAATATTTGACTTAGTAGGCACCAATGTGATTTTTATTTAAAAAGCAATATAACCATGCACATATTGGGATTTTTCTTTGCTCACTTTCAGGCAATACATAAGGTTCAGAAACTTTTTCATTTATAAAATAAACCAACAAACAAAGTATCAAGACATCAAAACATCTTACTTTAGGGGTATTAAAATTAGCCACTAAAATACACTTTCCTTCTTATTTGCTTTGCATGCAAAAGGCAAGAAGTAATTCACAGACTGTCTTCCACACAACTCCAAGCTGCCTGAATTCAGCTTACAGTGAATTTTATACCATTGGTACAAGAAGAAAATAATGCCAGGAAACCACCTTTATCTGCAAACCAGTGTGATTCTAGATGAAGTACTTTTTGGTGCAACAATTACAGAAAAAGTTAATGTTTAATCTACTCAGGTTGCTGAGTTTAAACACAGTTAACATAACTCTTGTGAATCACTTGGAGGGAAGAAGAAAATCCAGATAACTAGAACCGTAAGTTCAATTTCTTTTTTACATTGCAGTCAGTACATCATGTTTTGAGTTCCATAGCTCCTAACTTAACACCAAGGTTCTGTATCACCTAGGGCCCCACTGGCAAAATAATTTATAAATTAATTAGTAAAAATGAGTTTAGAAAAAGTAGAATCAAGTTAGCCAGAGTAAAGAACATCGTGATCCAATCCACATCTTAGAAAAAAACCCAAAATATAAAAATGTTTACCCTGTGGCCAACTTGGATTCACTTAAATTCTCAAGCCCAGGCAGGGAAACTGATGTTTGAGCAGTAGCTGGAGAGAAGTAAAAGCATAACCCAGCACTGGGACTGCTTAGGAAAGAAAACTTGAGAAATTCATGGTGCTTGTAGTACAGGTTCCCTGAGGATTTGGATGGCTGGCCAATATTTTTCTTAATTTTTTTTTTTTTTTTTTTTTCTTAAACCTTCATAACCTGTAGTTAGAACAGTATTTTGTCTTCTTTTCCTCATAGGTTCCTAAGTAGTTACAGTGAAGTGAAAATACAGCTTTCTGCTCATGCGTTGGAAAAACATCAGCCTCAGAAAGCATGGATGTCATAATTCCTCATAAGGTTAAAGACCTAACTTCAAGGCTCATCTGGAGAAAGTGTCTGCATTTCTTGTCACATATTCTGCAAAAATGAAGTAAAAATTGAATTGATGCAGGTTGCTATGTCAGCCAAAAG
The DNA here is from genome assembly GCF_036169615.1 of Heliangelus exortis. Lineage (NCBI taxonomy): Eukaryota > Metazoa > Chordata > Aves > Apodiformes > Trochilidae > Heliangelus > Heliangelus exortis. Next base: position 7,582,338 of record NC_092424.1, on the reverse strand, counting down.
TAAAACCAAAGAAGAAAACAGACTAAGGCTTTGTGGTTTGCCCAAAACCAATGTTACAACTGCATTCAGGTGTGAATGGGTCCACAATATAATCTTTCCAAAAGAAACAGAACTGCACTGTTCTCTTGGAGGCCCAAAGAGCAAGGATGATCTGGAGCCTGTTCTTGGGACTCTCCAACTTCTAATGGTGTCATCACCCATATACTACTATATTTGCACCAAATTGTGAAATCCCTGGTTTTACTCGCCATCAGCAATCTAAAGCACAGGAAGGTATCAAGATACAAATACAGCAAGAGGATCAACACTAGAGAACAAAGGAACAAAGTAATTGTCTTGTTATTGCTCCGACTAGAAGAGGATTTCTGAGTTGGCACGATTCCCATTAGTGCTACAGGGCCAGATTTAGCAGCCCAGTAAATCCCTTCAAGTCTTCTGCTCCAAAAGGAGTCTGGCCTACAAGTTAGGAGGAAAAAGCAGCTGATTAAGCAAAAGGTGAGTGAGCTTATGGAGAGGAGAATAAATATTTACTGAATGTCTCATTTTGCGAGTTATCAGAGGTGTGGGGTGTGGTGGTGGATGCACTGCCCCCGTGAAGAATAGGGTTGCTGCCAAAACTCTGAACCATGACATTGAAAGAGTACCCAACAGCACGACTGTCAGGTGAATGGGTGCAGAACAGCAACAGATAAAGCATTTTTTATGTAGCAGCTACCAGTTTTGCCTGGCTTTATTTAAAATGTAGCCTTTATGTCAACTTTTATACTAATCTCTATTATGCGTTTCTTTCCCATTTCAGTCAATTGCATTAATACTATCATTTCCTCCAGTAGAATGGTTGTAACAATACAAGGCTAATTCAGAAAATATGAATATTAACATAAATGCCTAAAGCAATTCCCACATTTAAAAATAAAACAATAAAATAAATCAGCTGCACAGTCTGGGCCTACAGGCTACAGACAAGTGACGCCATTTAAGGGCGGAACAACAAAAGTTTGATAAATCCAATCTCTACAGGATCTAAAACCTGGGACACAATTCACAGCTCTTTTTAGTTTGCATTTTGAACTCTGCTTTAAACAATTATTTTTTTTTTTTCCCAAATAATTAAAAAGGAAGCTAGAGATATTATCTGCAGCACGAAGTCTAGGACAAACTTTCTAATTGTTGAGTGGTCTTCATTGTTACACAGTAAACAAACTACATGCCAAATTTGTTCCTGATTGTTTAATACAAGCAAAACCAGACAAAGCTGTTTAGTGAAAGGTAATTCAAGACACATGTTTTATGAGAACCCCGAAGAAAAAATACGGTGATTCCCTTTCTCCAGAATAATATTTAGTTAATGCATGGAATTTTTCAATGATTCTTGCACTCTGGTTCTGATTTTGACTGCCAGCATTAAGCTAAATTCTCCCAAGGCTCTCCCTGGATAAAGAAATCCTACTGTACATTACAAAACATTACATGAAGGGAACTCTAATGTACCAGGGCCTATAGCTTGTAGCTGTTGCAGAGAGCATGCAGTAACCACCAAGGTCCAAACAAGATGTTAAGGGACAAGACCAGAGCAGGAATGCAGTCACCTTCTCACTAAGCATTGTGACAACAAATCTTTTCTACAGATTCAAGTGTACTCCAATGAAAAATTGGCAGTCACAGAACAGGACTCATATCTTTTCCATCCATATATATTCTTGACAACTTATAGATATAGCAGAATAATATTAAGCAGCAGCATCTAAACATGCTGTTACATCAGCAAAACCTTTCAGTGCTTGTGAGGATACACAAACAAAATGGAGAAACCCACTGAGCTCTTAAGTCACAAAATGAGTTTCCAGGATTGTCAGATACCAAATATGTTTTTAAGTTTGTAAATATATATGATCCGAAGGAAATTAGGAAATTAGGAAAGAAATAAGATTGAAAAATGCATGTGGTTGATGGAGAATATCAACCTGGGAAGCCTGAACAGGTAGAGGTATTTGATATATAGATGCAGTCAGGTAAAACTGTGATTGAAACTAAGAAAACTTTATAGATACAGTTACAAAAAAAATACTATAATAAAAATAAATAATAAAAAAAGAGATCACATCCACACAGCATCTAATACCATACTTCTTACCAGGAAAATAACTAATATTTTATTTAATGTCATAAAGTACTTAAGGACATTATTTTTTTGCTTTAAAATGATGTATCAGTCAAATCCTCCAAAATTCCTGTCTGTGGGGGTAGCAGAACCCCAACTGTATCTCAGAAGAATACATAAAATTGCAGCAAATGATTGTGCCATTAGCAGAGGTAATAGTTCAATAAGTATGGTACAGAAAGCTGCTTGAAACAGAGCCTCCACTGTTTGCAGGGGGAATAAACACTCATTTTCAGAACATTAGTTTTCCCTGTTATTCCTTGTTAATGAATAAACATGAATAAACTTTTATTTGTTGACTCAATATGGCATTTACACTATGTACCAATTATTTTATGTTGCATTTTATTTCTAGGGGTATTTGTTACCATGCCTATGATCAATTTAAAAATTAAAAAATGCTAAGCATATTAACTAAAGAGTTTTAGTGAGACATCTTGTTTGCATCTAAGGTTTTTGAAACAAAATAAAGTATAGTAAAATAAAGTATTTATCTTCCAGGCTGGGGGGGAAGTTTAAAATCCTAATACCGATAGAGTAATCGTGGCCTTTCCATATCATAATATCTTTAACATTTTTATTTTGTTTGCATGACAGATTACAAACACATGGTCTGCACATAACATGGCAGTTATGTGCATATTCTTTTAAAAAGCACAAAGAATAGAAAACAACAACAAAAAAAAATTAAAAAACACCAAAGAGAGGATTATCAGTAACTAAATAGTTAGGAAAAGAATCTCTACAAGTCAGCTCAGCTCCATATGCTTATTGTGCCGACACTGGCATCAAGACTTTCTCATTATGCACGATTTTTCCACCAAATCCATTCAGTCAACACTGGCCAACATGCAACTTGTAACTACATTTTAAATATTGCATTTACAATCATTCTTGAGTATGTGTTCTTAATCTTGAGACTGTCCCTTTTCTTCCTGCTTTACTAATTACATGTTTTTAAGTGCTGCAACAACTGACAAAACATTTTTTACTCAGGTAACAGCAGTTTCCTAAGTTATCATTATTAATTGTACTAATTCTACACAAAGGGTCCTGAAAAAAATGCTACACAACCATGTAACCAAAACTAACATTGCAACTACCTGGCACAGCTGAACAAGACACTTCAAGAGAGAATTTTCACTCTTTGCTTGATTCATGCACCCTAAGTTTGACAAAATTCACTGTTTCTGAAAGCAATATCCAAGCCAAGAAAACCCCAGGCTTACAAGTTCTGAGAGAAACTTATTTAGACAGAATAAGTAGATGACAGAGAAACAGACCTATTATGTTCTATATTTCCACCTCCTCAGTTCTTAACTCCCTGCCTAGTTACCCATCTTTCCTCTTGACCCTTCTTTTCCAACCTGTCAGTATAAGATTAGGAAAATATTTCCAACTATACCTGAAGTCTCTCCTGAGGAACAGGAAGTGAGATATAGCCTTTAGAGTGGCAAAATATGAGCAACCCCTTACACAACTAACAAGATATGTATCTGATAAAACTTTTCCATATTTCAAGTCTATGAAACTATGTGGACGTGAACAAAACCAGACTTTTTTTTCTGTCTTAACACTAGCAAAAGGAAGGAGACACCCAAGGGAGGGGAGGGGGTTGGGGGCATAGGGAGGGGAAGGGAAGCCAACCCAACAAAACTCACAGCCTAAAGAGCTAAATTTTGGCAAAGCTATAACAACAGTGACTTATAATGAAAGCCAGACCACTTTAATAGGTAGCAATGGCAGCCCCACCTATAAGAGAGCCCGTAAAGGACTTTGAAGATTTAGTAGGCATTCTCACGGAGTGAGCTTGCACACATTTACAGCAGCTGAGAATTTGACACATACATATTAACAGAACAAAATAAATCACAGCTTTTGCCATAGCACCAAACGAGGGACAGTAAGAATGAAATCAGCTGCATTCATAAATAAATATTAACACTTGATTTTTTCTATTTCTTTGAAGTTTCAGAAAGGCCCTCATTCATTGCTAGATGCAATAGTGATTTTTTTTTTTAATATTGATTTATATTGTAGCAGGTTTTTTTCCAGATTAACATGTCAAGAAAAAAAAAACCCAAAACCTATTAGAACAAATACTCAAGTAAGGTGAAATTAACTCAGTCATTAACTTAAAAAAAAACAAACGGCCACAACAATAGAGGTGATTTTACCACTTTAAAAAGGGTCACTCTATAAATAATTATAGTGTGCATATCTATACACATACATAGTCAAATACATGCATATGATCAATGGCATATAACATAAATAGCTCTGTGTGTAGAAAAACAGAGTACTATAAAATAATTAACCTTTCACCCATTAAGACATTCCAAAACTATCAAATCTTTCTTCAGATTAGCTAAAATTTCTGCCCCCATCCCCCCGCCATGTGGCCTCTTCCGTAAATACATTTTTCTTTTGGCTTACAATAAAAACATTGTTTTATTCAAATCAGATGTTTACATAGAGTACCAAATACTTGATGAATTTGAAAGTTCTCCGAGTATTTTTTCCTGACTACTATTGCCAGGGTTGTTAGTACTTGAAATACAATCAATCCAAGCAACACATCCGCTCAGCACAGCCGCACATCAGTGCAAGGAGGAAAACCAATTGCCAGACCAGAACATTTCTGGAAAGCAGCAGAGCTTTGTGGGTCCTGGTTCTGTTCTGTACAATGCTCCTCCAGAGCTCAACAGGTGACAGAACACATCTGCTTTCCATAACATGTCCCTGTAAAAATCACTCCAGAAACACCATTTGTAAGATCTTTACAATACCCGTAACTATCATAGAAGCCGTGTAAGTCAGCAACCACTTAAGCAGCACTTGGTTCTTTCTATAAAAACATACTTGTGAAATTACAGCCATGCTTTCCCCAAATAACTGTTTCTTCTTCTAAATACGGATGGACTTCATTATCCAAGTGTTTACTGTGGTATAAATGAAGAGAATTTTAAAAATGAAGGCCTGCATTCCAAATTGCTGAGAGGACATACATAGAATATATTTGTGAAGCTGTTCTACTTCATTTGTCTCATGTCTATGCTACAAAAAGCCCAAAGTGTGCTTCATCTGCACACACAAAGCATTTGACTTGGACATCTGCAATAAAAGATAGCTCCAATTATAATTCTAATGAAAATCTGTGATTATCTCTGTTTGCTTGATCTTTTCCCCCCCGATAATACAGTTCAACAAATCAGACTTTTCCATTAGGCAATTTCTCTCTGTCTTGGAGAACAGTACATTTGTTTGATCACCAGAGGAAGAGAAAAACACAGGGGATTCTTTTATGTCAATTTAGGTAGGCCACAGGAATGTTCCTTCTAGATGACAGCACCTACTTAGGTTACCTTAAACTTCTGTGTGGAAACTTCTGTTGTAAACAACTTATTCTTTTCAAAGGAGTTAAGAACAATCTGTCATTTTAATTTAATTTTATCTACATTTTGTTTATGTAGTGACACCATTTGTAAATTTTTAGGCATTGCAAGAAAAATACTCATAGTATTCAAATCCACATCTCATGTTTATTCAGAATCACTGTCTTCAACCCATTGTTTACATCACAGAATTAAATAGTTATTATTTCTACTCTGCTTAGATATTTGCCTCGCCAAACCACATGAAATGTGAATGGATCAGCAGTCCATGGGCAAAGCATCAGGTATACCTTTTACACTCCTTTTTTTAATTAAAGGGCTACCATACTAAGTTAGTTAAGAATAACCATTAACAAGGGCTTTTTCTAGAAAGAGGGAAGAGGAATAAAGGTCTTGCACTTCAGAGATTTATTGCAGGACAGCAAGGTAGAGTAGCACCCTATTACCTTTACTCCCACCCCAGTTATTACAGCCTGGTACAGCACACAGGTACATGGTGCACAGCTACACCAGTGTGGATGCAATGTCCTTCCCATTGGTCCAGATAAGGGTTTAATCCAACAATCCAACACCTTGGGATAATCATCCTAACTTCCCTGCTAGTTCTGTTGACTGCAGCATGTTGCCAGCACAGCAAAGGGCACCTGAAAGTTTCTGTTGTTGACCAAAGTAGGTCTGTGGGGGCAAGACCTCCAGAACCAGGAGGTGGAGCAATCATATTCAAAGGTAAGATCTACCACATGGAGATTCTGGGCCCAGTGAACAAGCAAGGCAGAAAAAAAAAAATTAAAAAAAAAATTAATCTCATATAGCATTAACTTGTATGTTAAAAGATGACTGATAGAACAGCCTCATCTTGAAATAAGTACAGAATCAGGCAGATGAGACAGAACAAGAACTTTAACTGCTGTTAAGGATTATACATATAAAATTTTACTTGCAAATTATCATCTCAACACAACTGTTTTTTCATACACATACCAAGATTACAGCTCCCTAGTCATGGAAATATTCAGTTTCAATTCTCTTACCTCAGTGTTTAAAGCTCTATATTTAAATGTGCTTCCTATTTTATTTTATTGTACACCATTCCATTTTAAGAAACCAGTTTGATTAAAGTTGGATTTTTCCAACTATGCTTGTCATTTATGTACGCATAAAATTCATACCACTATATATAAAAATAACACAAAGTGAGAACTGTTATGGTTGATATAAAATTAGGAATTAGACTCTTCTTTCTCTGAAGACAATTTATATGCAGCTCATTACTTAGTTTATAAAATTAATCAGAGTAATTTATATAACTCATTGCACATGTGCAATACTTTTTGAAGAACCATATATGTAAATTATTTTAGTTTTATTTTTGTTAATCTTAAGTGGATAAAACACATTTTTTTAAAGAAAACACATACTTTTAAAGTAATATAAAAAAAATCTTTAGTCTTTAACACTTACAGCTTTGAAACCCATTCTACATTCTCTCCTTTTCTTATATGTCTATGTAGTGTACACAAATATGTTAATAATTTCACACCAGGCAAGATTCATCTCAGCTGCATGCAAAATTCCATCCTTATGTAAAAAACAATCCAAAAAGATCTGAAATTAAATGAGTACTCACTTGTTTAGTCTTTGTTTTTGTAATGGTGTCCGAGATGGGTTTCTTCCTCTCTTTAACAGCTGTTTTAGAAAACAGTTCTTCAAACTCATGATAATCTATGGAAGGCTCTTCAATTTTTTCCCACACAAGTGAAGCACTAGAATCTCTAAAGTTAAGCAAAAGACCTATGTAGGGCAACGTCAAACTAAATAAGGTCATAAATGGAGGAATGAAGGGATAATAAATAGCAGCAATTTAAAAGTTGTTGCCTAACTTTTACTAGTAGAATTTTGATAAAATATACTCTTGATTCTCCCCATACTTCTTTGTTTGCTTCTTTGTTTACACACAATAATGATCAGGTTAATTTACATTCACCCAGTTTTCATACATAGGAATATGAATAGACAGTGTAGAAACTATAAAACACACAGACACAGACACAAAGTAGAAATAGAGAGTTATCTGCAGACTGCCTGTGTGACAGTGCCAAGAACTTGAAAAGAAAGTAGAAATTAATCATTAAATAACAGCAGAAAGTTTTTACAATCAGTATTTGGAGATAAAGATTAGTATGGGAAATCTTTTTCATGACCAGGAATGATATTTTACAAACAAACAAAAATCACTTACACCCAAAAATGAGAATATCAAAGTCATATAAAAGTAGGGACTACACAAATAGCTTTATGCTGCCATGCAAATAAATTGCCATTTAGATCTGCCCGCTGAGTATACAAGGTGAAAAAAAGGATTTCTAGTCACAGGAGAAAAAAAAGAAGAGGATAAAATGCATTCAGAATATACTCTAAAGGGGAAACACTACCAAAACTATCAAGCTGCTCCAGAGAGCGTCCATATCTATCCTGAAAGTTGTGGGGAAGAAGAAACATGACATTAAAAAAAAACAAACAAACCACAAACAACAAAACATCTCACAGAATATTTCATTATATTTAATTTCACCCAGTCACCCCTGGATCTCTGATCAACACATGATATATAACCCCAAAGGACAGCTGGAAATCCTGCCTTCAAAGAGCTTTCACGTGCAAATAACGTTACTCAGATTTTGTGCATTTTAAACCAAAAAGGCACTGCATTTGCACTGTCAAATTAAATAAAGAAATAAAATCTTGTTTGCACTGAGGTTCTCTAGAAGACCTGCCTAGCAGCCAATAAATACTTTTGTTTATAACATACAACACTATCAGGACAGCCATACCACCACTCTCTTCACAGCTCTGGCTTACCTTTTGCTGTGGAGCTGAATTCTTGTCCAGTAAAGAGGCTTCATTGGCCGAGAAGGTTCAATCACATGTTTCCTGCTCCCTTTCTCCTGGTTCATCCCCATTGCAAATAAACCAGATGGTAATGGAGGAGGAAGAAACCCACAAACTTGTGGGACTGCTGGGTGGCTACTGCCCTGGGCTGGTGCTGGAAGGGGTGGTGCTCCTCCAGGCAAAGGTGGTGGTGCTGGAGGAGGAATCCCCAGCCCAGGCAAAGGGGGAGGTGGTGGAGGGACACCAGCCCCAGGTAGAGGTGGTGGAGGAGGAGGGACACCAGCACCAGGTAGAGGTGGTGGAGGAGGAACACCAGCACCAGGCAGAGGTGGTGGAGGAGGGACACCAGCCCCAGGCAGAGGTGGAGGAGGAGGGACACCAGCCCCAGGCAGAGGTGGAGGAGGAGGGACACCAGCCCCAGGCAGAGGTGGAGGAGGAGGGACACCTGAACCAGGGAGAGGTGGTGGAGGAGGGGGGACACCTGCACCAGGCAGAGGTGGTGGTAGAGGAGGAGGTGGAGGGATGCTTCCTCCAGGCAGAGGTGGAGGAGGTGGTGGCAGACCTGCTCCAGGCAGAGGTGGGGGTGGGGGTGGAATTCCCAAGCCAGGCAGAGGAGGAGGCAGGGGAGGGACACCAGCCCCAGGTAAAGGTGGTGGTGGAGGGGGAGTTGGGATGCCCCAACTGGGCAAAGGGGTGGGGACTCCTACTCCTGGCAAAGGTGGTGGTGGAGGTGGTGGTGGGACTCCAGCACATGGGAGAGAAGGGGCTGGAGGCAGCATCGTTATCCCGACACTTGGTAAAGGTGGAGGAGGAGGGGGTGGTGGCATGCCTGACAAAGAGTGGTCCAGGTGTGGCACTGCTGAGCCAGCAGAAATAGGTAGTCCTGAGCTAGGAAGGGGTGGTGGGGGTGGAACTCCTGCCACTGACATAGGAGTGGCAAGGGAAAGGCCAGGAGCTCCAGGCAGAGGAGTAGTTGGTTCATTGGCTGGCTGTGATGGGGGAATGCTACATGTGGGCTCTGGGGGCAAAGAAGGAGGATGTTCACTACAAGTCCCATTTACAGTACTTAGAGGCTGATGGGAAGATGGCATTTCTGTTTCTCCTTCAAATGCAGAAGACAAATTAACTTTGGGTTCTGGAAGAGGTGACTGGGGCATACTCTGTACCGATTGACTCGCATCCAGCGGCACCGAAATTAGCTTGGGTGACAGAATTAAGGAGATTTCAGAACAAAAGGTGGGCTGTAGTTCTAGAGATGGCAATTTCTCAATTGATCCTTCACCTTTGCCCCCTTCTAAGTGTGGGGGTGGGGGTGGCTGTGGCAGTGCATTGGCTGAAGGCATTGTGCGAGTTAAATACTCCTCAGTTGGTGATGTTTGTACAGATCTTGCTTGTGAAGCAGTCCTGGGTACAGTCTCCTCTCCGTTTGTTTGAAGAGTCACACAGACAGGGTGTGTGTGCTCCTTCTCCTGCTCTCTCCCATCAGTCTGTACCTCTGCAGCAGGGAACTGTTTCTCTAGTTCTGCAATTTTGGTCCTCAGATCCTCAATAGTTTGCTCAAGTTGCTGAATGACACTGGCGCGCTCCTCAGATTTCACCTCCAAATCACCCTTTGAAAGAAAATAAATATACAATAAGCACAAAATCAACAACATTCTTCATTGTATAAAAGAAATAAATTTAGATCAAGAATACTAATATTCCAGATGTTCAAAAACAAGCTAGTAATAAGAAACCTTGAAGAAGTGAGATATAATTTTGTCTAGCTGCATCTTACAGTTGAAGAACACAGCTTAAGAAAATCATTTGCTTCAGCATGAAATTACCTTCATCAGTATGAGCATCTTTGGACTCTGGTTGTATTTGGCAAACCCCAAAATTAGCAGACACACCTTTCTCCCCCTCACCACCCTGGTCAAGAAAACAACCAACCACTCAGCACAAGTAGCTCAAGCCTTTGTGTACCCATGGATACGTAGGCATGGCGGTGGGCAGGGCACTGCATTACTTTGATGCTGTTAACTGAAAAGATGTTGTTTCCTCCAGGGGACGTGCTGTGCATAACAGACTCAACATGCTACTGACCACTGGGTTTCAATATACACCTCAATGATACAATACAGACCAGGAATGCAGAACATAACAAACGTGCACTTTTTGAACACAGCTAATCTCAAAACAGAATAATTATGCTTTTCTCCAGCCAGCATGCTTGGGAAGGAAAAGAAGTAAGGCAAAACTAATTAAGAACTTTCTTTCCACCAAAAAAGTGAAATTTCTTTTTCAAGTGTCAGACTGTGTCTGTCATATTAGAAAAACTTTCCTGTCTTTAATGGTTACTCTATGTGACAATTTCTACAGCATCTGATCCTTCCTGCTGTAGACTTATAAGAACTCTTAACTTAAGTAATTCCTAACTTAAGTAATTACCTAACATAGGTAATTCCTATGACTTTAAATAAATACCAGTAACAAACTGTGATAAATTTAATAAAGTATCTACTTTTATCAAAAGTTGCTAAACGAAACAATCTACTTCAAAAACAGCCATTTGTACTTGTTCAGGAAAGTTTAACATGAGAGAGAAGAACAGACATAACTTTACAACACGAACTCTTTTAATAAAGAACTTATTTTTCTAGCTGCATATATTTATTTTTCAGTACTCTTTTACCCCTTTTCTTTACATTCGGAGTATAGGTCAGCACTTTAACCATTTAGTTGAATTAAGTTTGTCCTGCAATAGGTTTCCCAAGTGGTTTCAGCAAAAGAGTTATTTAGAGCATTCTATTTCCTTTTGTAAAACAAGCTTCATGGATAAGACTGTAGGCTTACTTCATAGGAAATATTTCAAATACTGAAAACTTACAGGTCTTGTAAGAAAGCCTACAAATAATTTTACAAAACCTGATATACTAATTGTCTTGATTTGTTTCAGGAAGAGGATGATTTTCATCTCATCCTTTGACACATGAAACATTTTAAAACCCTTTTTCTTTTTGAAAAATGAAATTCTAACTTCCAGCTGTGTACTATTAATAAAATATAAGTTTATGAACATTTAGAAAATTGTTTCTGCACAGAATTGGTTTTCAAATATACAATTTTAATTTTGCCTTTATCTTAGAGTTTCCCAGCTGTCTGTAAGCAGTTACAGAAGCAAAGCAGCAGCTCCTGCATTTTGAAGGACCTTGATCAAAACTCAGAATCCCCTTTGTTCTTTGAAGTTTGTGGAATGGCAGTTTAAACCAAAAGTTATAATTTATAACTAGGTCTCCCGGACAAATTTGAAGAGAAATATAAAACAGAGAAAGGAACATCAACAAGATTTTTCAATGAATAGTGAAGGAAAACACACTGAACATGTTAATAAACAGTTTTGTAAGAAGGAAAAAAGGCTTAAAAAGACATTTCCATTACAGACCACTGATGGTGCTTCAACATACTGTTTCCTCTAATAACTCAATAACTTGGAGCCACAAAGGTTTTGTTGAAGAACTTCAGTATAAAGGAGATAGAGAATATTGTATTGCCTCCCTTTATTTCACCTGCTCTTATTCACTTACCAGGCACCTGCAAATACAACAAGGGCTATGAATTCTTCAAAAGGGAACATCATCAAAGAAAGTGTGTTTCTAGGATTATTAAGGCCACACACCATTTTTCAGTTATTTGAGAACAAATCCAGTTTCCTCAGACTGTAACTCTTCTAAATTGGCATTTTAGAGTGTAAGAACACTCCACCAAAGATTTTATGACAGATACTGCTTCCTGGTGCTATCTGAACTGGAAAATTCATGCCTGTCAAAAGCAAAATGAAGGCAACGAGATCAAACACAATAATAAATTGTTTTTAAGAGATTTACCTTAAAAACAGCAGATCTCAGAACAGTTTGCTGTTTTATAAAATTTCTTTACATAGGAGATTGCATTCAACTTTTCACAAGAAAAGAAGGTAATCTTTGAATCCTGAAATTCTACCTGAACTACAGGAAAAACCTAGAATTCACTGGTTTACAAGATAATTTATTCTGCAAACTATTTCTTTTAAGAGAAGTATTTTTAATAACTTAAAAATAATGGCCAATAAAGTGAGATGATTAATTCAGAGAAATAAAAATGCATTGATAAATTAAAGTTACTTTTTACCCCATGCTTTAAGAAACAATTTTTCTGCTCTTCTTGAGACGCTGCCTTTCAAACAACCTGGTGATTTGCTACTGTGTTATTACCCAAGAATCACCAATATAACCAGGTTTTCACAGAAAAAGCATATTATGAGCAAACAAAACCTAGCTGTGAAGCAATTATTCAAAGGTAATTGCAAACTTTAAATTTATTTTGATTTAGAAAACAAAGAAACCAAGAAACAATAGAAAGCCTTGGTGTTTATATGCTTTGGTAATTAATTTTTAAGAAAGAAATCTTTTTCATTTTGACTTTTAAGATGCTCTCTGAGCAGTTTAATTAGCTCCCTTCCTTTTCCCTAGCAAGCAGTTTAAAGACTTCTTCTAGATCAGAAAGGGCTGTTTAAAACAAACATAAGCCACAGTGAGTTTCCACTATTCTCAACAAGGAAGAAAATTTAAAATTTATATTAAGCCAAATCAGAAATGAAAATTAGACAGTTTTCTTAGAAACATAAGCAAGGGGAGACTTAATTTTTCACACATGTAAAAGATGGTCAAAAGCTGTTGACAAGAACCAGAAGACCCAGATAAAAAATACACATAATGAAAAAAGGTTCATTTTTAATCCAAAGGACAATTCCACAGCAGAAACCTACGGGTTTTAAAAGACTTATGAGGGAACTCTCTCTTGCCTAGAGTTCTTACCCAGGACCCAGGTACTGTGGAACAGTCTTCTTTCTGTAAAGAAAGAAAGAAAGGTGGAAGCTTAAGCCTTGCTTTATCCAGGTGACTTGAGTGTGAAAGATGTCATCAGGTGAAAAATTCCAGAGGTGCACGGCTACAGGATGGAGCCCAGCATTCCTCTAACATGTTGAACATGTTCCACTTTCAGTCAGTGGGATGCTCAGTCTGGAACTGCTGGACTGACTGTGTTTGTGTTGTACTGATGGGCTTGGGTGTGTGTACAGCTGTACAAATGACCTGGGAATATTGGTTTTACCATGCACAGGTTTCACACTTGGATCTGCACATGTACCAAAAGCCTGTACATTACATCCAATTCATTCCAATCCTCTCATGTTTTCCACATGTGCACATCAGATGTCCAGCATGAAGCTGATCTACATAGATAGAACACACTCAGGATCTTCAAATGTGTTAAAGCTCAGATTGCAGCTACTTTCTCTACTGTGTCTGATTGTCCTAATTTGGCAGACAAGTGACCCAAACTACACATCTTCTATAACTAAATTTCTAAGCAGAAAATACTCCACACATCTGTGAAATTTTTTCATAGTCCATATGTATATATATGCACACATATACATATGTGTGTTCATATTATATGTTTATCTACATCTATCCAAACTTGCAATCCCTTATATACTTTATGAACAACCATTATGTCTGTCTTTTTCTTCTGAAAATAAACATAATGGTGATTTGGGAATATTTTAAAAATAAACACATACTACAGTGTAGTTTTTGAAGTTAATGCCTTATACTATTACAAGCCAACAAGTTGCATCAGCAGTTTGATCATTTTTCAGCAATTTGTCAGTGTCATGGAATTTCCTCTCTGGATGGAATTCATATGTAGATGACAGGATTATATGTCTGTCTGTTTTTTCTTTTTCCAAAACATCACCAATTTAGTTTTTCTATATCAGAATTCATGATGTAGTCTGTGCTGCTACCTGATTGCAAGCATGAACAGGGAATAGAAGAAAAAAGTTAAACAGGAATAAGATGGCTAAACAAAGGACCTCTCAGGACTTGCAAAAAGTCAATGCTTGGTGGTACAAGAAGCACCCAGTTACTTGGGATTATGTTCTTTCCAACTGCTCCATTAATAAATTCCTCTTTTCTATGTGTATTTAAAAACTTTTGAGTCCATATGTTCACTCAGTGGCACAAAGTTGTGCCACAGTAAGAATTTAATTCAGAGAAACATCATCTCTCTTCAGCTTTCTCTTTTAAACTTTATTTTCAAAGTTGTGGCTTCAAATGCAGAAAAACCTTCAGAAAAGCAGACAAAACAGGGGCTTTCAGTGCTATATTGTCAAATGAGAACTACTGATGGGCACTAGATTTGCATTCAAACAAAATAGCATTCAACTACTTAATTCTCACATTTCATGTCATGGTTGGAAAGGACCTGAGGATCACTGACTCCCACCACACACACACACAACAAGCAAAAAAAAAAAAAATCCTTACATCTCAGGCACTAGAGCCTGCCCTGAAGTGCCACCTTAAAGCCCCTTCCAGAATTTTAGTTTTACAGTAATAGAAGCTGAGTACAAAGCTGGCAAACTTGCCAAAAGCAGAGAACTGCTGAAGGAGTAGAATTAGTATTAGATGCCAGTTTCTTTCTCAGACTACAAGATCAAATCTTTTTTTGAGAAGCTTTTTTTTTTATATATACTGTAAGTGCATATATGGGGACAAAGAAGGTAAGTTTTCTCAATAGTTTAAGATTTACTCCATGTTTCTTCCTACAAATACAAGAAAACACAATGCACAACTCATCAAGACTGAGTTTTCTCTCTTTAACTTGTATGACTCTTAACGGAGCTGAAATACAACCTTAGGTTATCCACAAGTTCTGCCACAAGAGGAATTTGAAAAATTTTTGTAGACTGCAGACAAAACTAGATAAATTAAAATCTCACAGAACCACTGGCTACCCTAGGAGCTACACAGCAGTCTAGTATAATTACTGTTGTCTTGCATAATATTACTTTTAGCCTGCACAAATAGTATTTTTCAGCATGACCGCCCAGAAAGTTTCTGACATGTATTATTTATTAAAAAAAACCCAACACAAAACCAAAAAACCACCCTCCCCCCCAAAAACAACAACCCAAAAAACCAACTAACTGAAAAAAATAAATAAATTAACAACCCTCCCCCCATGTTCTGAAGGTTTCTCTCAAGGTATACATGAAATATTATTAGACCAGTGGGAAACAATAAAGCAGTAAGCAAAGAAGTCTTCAGAAAAGCTTTAACCCTCCATAAAGTTTCACTTAATACAGAAACTCTTTTAACTGCTCTGTCACTTACCTAGTGTAAAATAAGTATGTAAATTAGAATGAGCATAGAAAGAGAGGGAAAAAAAAAAAGTTCAACTTTTAAAATATAACCTTATTTTACTTATTTCTGTTGTCTTTTTTAGGTGTTCTACTGTTTATCTCAGAGAAACTGATAGAGTAGCATTAGTTGCATTTAGGGTCTTTTAGCAGGTGAAGAGATAACTAAAACCTGGCCACCTATACCAGCAATTAGTAAGAGCAGATACCTCAAGAGTCACAGATTTCCCTAAAATTTGCGGTAAAAACTGTTTTGAAATTATTTTCTTTTTAATATTTAGGCATTTTATTGACATAACCATCACGTGATGAATCATTTCCTTTGTTCTACCACTTGCTTTTTTTCTAAAGTATTTTAACCATGAGTCTATAAGGCTTGAGTAGATTCTATGTACCCAGGCCAAGACAACTGTCTCATTCTGCTAAAACACAAAATCTGGCATGCCCTGAACATTGCTACATTGACAGACTAGAGAAAGGAGCTGATTTTTTTCTTGACTTGATAATGATCAGCAACATGAAAGTACTCACTGTGTAAACTACCTCATTCTGTTCTTATTTATGTGTCCTTTATATACCAAAATTATACAAGTCTTTATGCTTGAAATAGTAGTAAGGATTCTCCTGTCCAAGGTGTGAACATTGGTAATCTAAATTTGACTCAGAGTGTCTACAATTTCTTTTCCTAATGGTCCAATACCAGAGAACTAAGAAGGTAATGATGTTCCAGGTCAGTTTTCTCACATCATGACAAGCAACTGTCCAGAGTATGATCCTTCCTACACAGTACTTGCCCTTTTATCCAAGAGTTCAGCCAGACCACAAAACAGGACATTCACATGTTGCTTTTGTTTCAGACTTCCAGCAGGGAATAAGCAGCAAAAAATTCTTCACAGTAAGAATAAATCTTTGGAGAAAGGGATAAATAGTCTTCACTACCATGAAATATGAGCCTACTACTCATGTCAGTAAAAGATGGGAAGAATGGAATCAGTCTTCTCATGTGCCCATGAATATGATGAAGGTAGAGGCCAGCCAGCTCCTATGACTCTTTGAGAGTGCTATATTAAAAGTATTTTTTTATCACAATCAATTAATCAAGGATGAGCTTTACAATTTGAGAAGAATGTCATATGAAGACAATTTCTTTTAATGACCAGGTATTCTTTGGAATTCTTTGGAAATTTTATGGAATGTGCATCTGTATGTGTGCATATACAGATATGCACATACAAACACACAAGAACATACAGACACACTGTTTCCTCCTGCTGTCTTGATTTAATAGGATTTCATCTGCTTTCTTCAATTTCTGTGGAGGTCACTTAAGAAAATTTAGGAAGAATGGTGAATATGTAAAATATTCTATGGTATTCAAATACAGTATGGTGGTACCATTAAATACACAAAGGTTCTGTTTTCACTTCACTCTAAAAAGTAAGGAGAATTTCATATAGAAATAATGTGGCTTCCAACTTTAACCAAATGTTGAGAGAAAGGCAGTTTGTAGCTTTTCACCTGAAATAGGATTTAAGTTTTTGAGCATTTAGGATTTACCATAATTTAAATTAGTATTTTACTAACACTAATTAAATTAGTATTTTAACAATTAAAAAATATAGTTCTGCTACATATTTTTTTCTGACCAGGAATGAACAGATGAAACGAATACTCTCTGAATTATCCATTTTTGTGTGAAAAGTATTTGAGGAGTCAGAGAAAATAGAAGACAACCTAAAATTACTTTTTTGAATATGCCTATCATACATTTCTATTCATTGCTCCCTCAGAGAAGTGTCAGTTCTCTGCTAGTATTTTACAAGAAACTCACGGTAAATGGGAGAGAAAAAGACATAACAGTGCTCAAAATAACACAGACAGAAAAGTGTTGTATCCTATATAATAATTCACCTCTTCAGTAAGAAGAGCACATTGAAGCCAAGGTTTTTAAGTACCAACAGTAATTCTAGCTAAAATAAATAACAGGTTTCTCAGTTTTGCTCTCATTTCTCCTTGTTTTCCCTTCAATGACAGAAGAAAGGCAAGTTTGTAAATCCTAAGTCAATTTCTACTGCATAGAATTTTCAAGAACACTGTGACAGTGTTTATATTGCCTGAACTTTACAGTTTGTACTACTTCAAATACACCTAAAATGACAAAAAGTCTGTGTAATTGTGTCTAAGTATAAAGCACAGACTAAGTGGAAAATGCAGAATGCTAATTATAATTACTAGATGTGAAATTTATATTATGCTCTGGCACATTCTCATAAAAGCCTGTAATGCAGAAATTGTCAAACCAGATGAATACAATTCCACCAGAAGTTTCTGGAGAATTTTAAGCAACACTTACATGTACACTGTATTTGAATTAGGTGTAACTCACAGGAAATGTAAGTGCTTTTATAACACACATTTTAATCTCTTTAAGCTGTTATCAAAACAACACATCAGAAACATAGCAAGACTTATCACTGTACCACTGCCTAGGCAAAGCAGGAAGTACATAATATTAATACCACATCCTCATCCCTGGAGACAAGCAAAACACTGAGAAAAAACCAACAAAGAATCTCAGCTAGCCTTGCTTGAGGGAGGGTGCTGATGGGGAAGGGATTGGACAGCATGACCTCCAAATGTCTATTCAGTCCCAAATTATTCTATGATTTTTAATGCCATTTCAGTGCTATAACTGAGATAGCATGCCACATGTCAAAGAGGAAAAAAACAGCCAAACAAAAAAACATCACAAAACAAAGGGCCTTTCAAATTTAAACGAGCATATAAATAAAAAGTTCATCTTGACATTAACATCAAGAACACTGTTCAGAACAAAAGTAGTTTTCCTCTCACTATGGCCAGAAGGAAGAGTGCAAAAATGAGCTATTGTCACTCCACTGAAAATTATACCAATGTATTGTTCCTTTTAAAGCAGCAAACACTGCCTTCAAGCAAAACAACGGAAGTTCAAGTATTGTGAAGTCTGGATATAATACAAAATACTAACATTTGTTCAGAGAATTAACTGCTTTTATTTTTCTACCACACAGGCTTGAAATATTACACTTCTTTATTTCATTTCATTTAAACACAGATTCTATTATTTATATTCTGTATATATCAAATAATTGATTAAAAATTCTCATATGTAATATTATGCTTAATATTTTTTTTTAAATCTCTCAGCAGAAATAAATGGAGAAGGTTCATAACTGTGGGTGAAGAAACGAATTTCGTACCCATCATAAAAAATGACCTCATATTCAAATTACTATAATTCAGCAGTAAAAATGTTAAATAATCACTACAAAGATAGTCATCCAGATATCTTGTAGGCTGAATTAAATATGTTTCCCTCACCTGTTTAAAAAATCCCCAAACCTTAACAGTGGCAGAACAGAACTTTCTAAACATTTAATGTTACCGGATTTTTGCTGTTATTTTTAAGACAGCTTTATTGTCTTTGAGAGATGCAACCTTGGCCAGATTAAACACAGTAAATGTAGGAATGTTTCACAGGCAAAATTTATCAACCATCAGAAAGCCACCAATTCCTCACTAAAAAAACCCAAAACAAAACAAAACAAAAAAAAAAAAAAACAAGAAAAAAACCAAACCAAAGAACAAAACCAAAACCAAAAAGACAAGTTAACATTCTCACTATAGGGCATCTGCAGGGTACCCACCAGGAACGTCTGAAGTGCCTTGCAAACTCTATTCAAAAAGACTTAGCTGCCATCTAGTGGCTGCATAGGTCATGTCTTTAAGCTGCCTGGCTCTAAATAAACTCTTCCCCAGTTCCTAATATTTCTACTTGCATCCTCATCGTTTCTTCACTAAGAAATCCCAGAATTATTAGAAGACAGAGTTTGAATCACAAAGTTCAGATAATAGTCATATAGGAAGAAGAACAGACCGGAGCAGATGATCTCTGTTTAAATTATAGTGAGATGTCAACTCAGAAGACCTAAGTTTAATTCATTAATTTACAGTCGTAGAACATGAAAAATCTATTAGTGGTTATCAGATTTTCTGAAAACAAATTAAAAAAACTTGAAAGTTGATGTATATTTAAACTGAAGAGTTCTAACACTAACTGTCAAAGTCAGCTTTCCATGAATAAAAATGGAAACTTTTGTATAATTATATTTCATGACCATAAAAAGATGGGATACCTCATCTGAACTGATGTCCTGGAGTGAAGCTGAACAGAAATCAGACTCTCCTTTACTGACAGAACAGCAAGACAAGAGGGCACAGTCTCAAGTTGTGCCAGGGGAGGTTTAGGTTGGACATTAGAAAGAATTTCTTTACGGAGAGGGTGCTCAGACATTGGAATGGGCTGCCCAGGGAAGTGGTGGATTCTCCATCCCTGGAGATATTTAAAAAGAGCCTGGATGTGGCACTCAGTGCCATGGGCTGGGAACTGCAGCGGGAGTGGATCAAGGGTTGGACTTGATGATCTCTGAGGTCCCTTCCAACCCAGCAGATTCTATGATTCTATGAAAATGCTCAGCATTTCAGCAGTTCCTATGACCCCACCAGTAAAGTCCTGCCAGATGTCTATCATCTCATTTCACACAAACTTTGTTTCCTTCCTGTTCATTTTTGATAAAGAATAATTCATTCTCAAGGCTAGGAAGCAAACACTACCTGCCTACTTACGCTTCCTTACATGCACCTGATTTAAACTAAGATATCCCAATTCTGACACTTCACATTGGACTTCTGTTAGAATACAAATTCCTGTGCATCACATATTGTAAGCCTGACTATATTTTTTGCACAAAAAAACCCAAACCAATTCATACTTCTTTAATTTATTTAGAATTTTGGGGTTTGGTTTTTTTTTTTTTGGTGATTGGAGTATGCCAGACTGATGTGCCTGATGCTGCAGGAAGTCTATATTGGATACCATTCTCCTTAAAACAGTGTTTTTAATTCTATTTCCCAGGACAGGAATCATCAGTTAGCTGTTGTATTTACTTTGAAAAATGAAATAGGTTCATTCTTGACTACCATGTGATTCATAAATAAAAGTTCCAAAAGAGTTTCATGCTCTTCATGCCACTTTCATGCTCTTTTCTTCCTTTCTTCAATGAGACAACTGATTATAGTAGATCTTTTTGAACACATCATTTATTTTTGTTGTTCATTTTTACCCAAATGTGTATCTTTAGCAATCATACTTTCACAGGAAAAGAATTATCTTTGAAGAACTGTTCAGGGACAGTTGGAAGATGGAGTTTCTAAATTAGGACATTGAATTTTTTTCTTTTCTCCTCACTAAAGTTCAGCCTAACAAAGCTTTCTCTGTTCATACTAGAAGACTAAGCAGACATCATTGCTCTTCTTTGGCATTTCAAAACCAGGATTTGAAATGGCTGCCATTTTTTATCTTTCCTGTTTACCAATTCCCACACTAAAACAAGTACAGCTCCTAGCTCCCATTTTTTTTAATTGTAAGTTTTAGAATTTTTTTTACTAAAATAGAAGTTTTAAAAGCTTTAGAAAATTATGCCAAAAGTTACAAAGATTATGTCTAATATGGTAAAGATAAGGAAATGGATTGGATATATTAAAAATATTCAGATGTTTTAATATATCCAGTAAAAAGTATAGAAAGTATAGAATTCAGGCTCTGCTACTTGTGTTTTTAATTTAGGATATTCTTAATCTTTCTATTAACTGTTTATCAAAAGCAAGATAATTTATTGGCATCATGATATATTTGCATTTTTATATGACAATATCAACCATCTTCAATTATTTTGATAGGATTTAGAAAAAGTCTTTCCCAGGGGTGGGAGAGGGAAGAAGCCTGTTAGTAGATTTAGTTGATCAGTTTGAAATTTCACATCAGGGTTACCTTCCTCTGTCAAGTATTGAAAGAGTAAAAATAAATAAATAAATAAACAAACTGTTTGGTTAACTTCAGCCAATACTTGCTTTCTTCAGAAAGAAGAAATAGGTAAGTAAAGTAGAAGAAAAGAAAGAAAAGAAGAAATTAGGACAAGAGGCTAGATCTCTAATAGAAACATTTCATAGGATTTCATCACTTAAAAAAATACAAGTAGCACCAAAATTTGTCTGATTGCAGCAAAGGGCTTATCCACAAGCATGATGAAAAAAAGTTTAGTCACCATTCTACTTTCTAGATGTTTTTATAGATAGATATAGATAAATATTACAGGTAGAACACACTCAGCTGTTTGGGGGTCTACAAAACCAGTTTGAAAATACAAAAGCCTTCCATCCACATACAGCTTCTCAAACAAAAATTCTGCTCTGCTTTTGAAAACAAACCAGAATGAGGATGACCTAATGTAGAAAAAACTCAATGATTTTCTGCAAGAGAGGTGGTTATGCATTCAAAACTGTTACTTCTGCTCTTCACTGGTGAATAATGGCACACAATTGAAGAAGTTCCCATTACTGTCACAGATCAGCACTCAACAAGTGGGAAGGGAAACTTACAACACTAGCAAATGCAGTTCTGCAATTGGAGAACATGATAGGCTAGTGAATAATTAATACAAAAAAAACCCAAACAAAACTTCATTCTCAAAGCAAAATAATCAGGTGGTTTTATTTAAAGTACCTACACACTCATGAACTTATTTCCATTCCTTACATTTCAGGTAAAGTGGTTTTTTTTTAATATAGGTACTCTTGTGTAATGAATTAAAATCAGAGACAGATTTAATATGTTTCTGACATGGAATACCTTTCTAGAAGTATAGGAAAAAGTTTGGGGTTTTTTTACATGAAATATTGTAAAGAACTGCTACTGGAACCTGAGTGGCTGAAATATTAAAATATGGTGGGACAAATATATTTTAAACTGAAAATATTCCAATGTAGAATAATTTTGTGATATTGTTTTAATTAATGGGCTCTATTTTTTTGAATGTTCTTAAGCAGAAGAATTTAGGTAACTGATTAGATGAACCCCTTTAATGTTTGGTCAGACAAAAGCCATGAAGATAACCACGATTTTTCCTTCCTTTTCACAACTTTCACAATTAAATAGTTTGATAAAATCTGAAGTTCTTCAGCTCCACCACACTACACCATATTTAAAAGCAGAACATAACATGAATGATGACATTAAAAAATTCAGACCATTTTTATGTTGAACAAGCTCAGCATTCAACCCAGACTACATCTCCACTTCAGCAGTATTGTGTCAACTTTTGAAGTCCAGCATGGCTCTCTAAAAGTGTTCACCTACTCCTTATAAGCTTCAGTGGAGGAATAAAAATCTCCACCTCTGTTATTTACACAAACTTTTGTAAATTATGTAACCAGATTTTTGATAGCTCTTCCTTAGTACAGCCATCAGAGCTCCAGAACCAACTGTTAATTTATTTTTGAGTGAAGTGAATAACAATTTTATAAAAATCATTTTAGGCAGGCAGGAACCTTACCTCTCCATAGCCAGACACACTATGGAGTGTGTGAGTATTTTGAAATAAAAATTTGGAATCAAAACCACATTTCTGAATATTTCCATTCAGAACATAGAATCAAAAAATTATGGCAAAAATTCCTAAAGTACTGTCTTTTTCCAGTCTTTTTCCAAAACAGTAGACAAAACACTTCTGTTAGAAGCCTACCTGTACCCGCTGAACATCATCTATGGATTGTGTCTCTGTTTCTTGGGCAGTAGATTTCAACTCTGAATTTGGAAAGAAAACATACAGATTTTAAACATACTATATAAATAAAATATTGCTCTTTCAAAATTCATATTACAGATTTCATGAAAACAAAACATTTTTAAGCACCCCACATTCCAGATCACCCATCTAAAAATAAATGAACAGGTTGCATGTGTAAATAAGGCCAGCCTGACCTCAGTATTTTGCCATGTATTTGTTATTACTCAACATTAAATGCTATTATTTTAAAAATGTAGACATAAAACTTGAAATAAGTCCATTTTGATTGTCAAAACTTCTGACTTGAAGAAAATAGTTACTTATGGCTCTATTATACACATTCTGTAGAAGGCCAAGGAAAAGTTCTCTGCTTGTTCTTCCAATCTGTTCTCATTAAGAAGTCTTTCTGTCCTTACAGCCTGGAGATTGGGTCAGTTCACAAAAGGGTAAAAGAACCTGTGAGCAGGATGGTGACTGGTGGAAGCTCTGTTGTCTTTTTTCATAGCCTCCTATGATGCTCCTCTGCTCTACCATCAATTTTTGAGATCTCTACCATAGGACAGATAGAGATACAGATCTAAGCTCACATTCTAAAAGTGTGCTTGAATGTAACTGGTCTCACTATTGCAAATACAGTTTGAGAAACCTCAGCTCCATCCTAGCTTTATTTTTTTCTACAACATCTCATCCTTACAAAGGGATGGCATGGAACTCAGTTACTGTCTCAGTGTACAGAACTGGAGATGTTCAAGCTGAGATCAGAAAACTAATTCTTCACATTTGTACTGAATTCCATACCCTCTCTTTTGGGCACAAAACCAGCATTAATTTGAGTTTGTAAATTTTGACAACATTATTCATTTACATTGAAAAATGAAAGAGCAGAACCTCATTCTAGCTATGCCTTCAATTGTTTTCTACTTTGGAATAACTAATGGGAATCTTAAGGAACATCTAAACATTCCTCCACTTAATTACTGTCTTTAAATGGAGAAAAAAAATTGTGAGATATTTGTTTTTCAAATTATCTGGAAGAGAACTTTTTTTGGCTAAACCTACCTCAACTGATTTGCAAAACCAGGAAAACTTCACTAGCATTTGGACATTGGTCTCCTCAGGACCTTTGTACATAAGTGTAGATTTCTCTATGATTGAGACCTCAAGATTAAATTCATCTTCTGACATAGTAGGTTTTATTCTTTGCTAGTGCTGTAGTACTAGACATATATAAACACTAAGAAAGTAATGTTTCTTTTACAATATATTTGTCAATATTTTTAAATTGGACAAAATTGCTTAGCCTATTTTTACTTCAGATCATTTTTGTTCTACAAAGTTTTCTAAATACAAGCTGAGTTAAGGGTAATGTGGACAATTAATTTTAAGATTTTAAGACAAGTTTGCCAAAACTCACCAAATATAGCCTATTTGCAGTAAACTGACAGGGTTTTTTCTTTGTTAAGCAAATTTAAAAAAAACAAATCAAAACAAAAATCCCACCAAAAAAAACAAAGCAAAGCAAACCAAACAAAAAAAACCCCACAACTAAAACCAAACGCCAACACAACTGAAAAGCACACAAACAAAAAACCCCAAATAAAACAGTTAAGGAAAGGAAAAAGTGTTACAAGACAAATGAAACATTCCCTTTAACCCAACATTACATTTCCCACCTCATTTTTCATAAAACATAGGAAATAAAGGCCTAGTAAAGACTAATGAAATGTGGTTTTGGCATAAGTACGTGCTGACTTGAACCCAAATTCGTATTAAGTATTTTCACATTTCCATTTTTAATAGTCAACCTAAAAAAAAGAATTTGAAACTTTAAACAAACTAAGAAAAACTTTGAAAAAAAAAAAATCCAACCAACCTGATAAAAAAAAAAACCACAAAAAAGCCCCTGACAACTCAAGAGCCTTTTGCTCACACCCAACAACATTCCACATGACACAGAACAAACAGAAAAACTATTCAATTTATACTAAACAGATGACTATTTTCCTAATATTGGCACAAATTACCAAAGATCTTGCAATTTTCCGCTTGAAGGTCTATTATTGTCTGCATGCTAATGTATGTAATAAAAATAAAAACTATACATAAAATATCTTGCTACATTCGTCTCTTAACAGGTTTTATCTAATATCTTTAGCTTTTTGTTCTTTTTTAAACAATTGTATGCAATTTTAATATTGTATCTGTTTAATACAGACAGCAATAATTACTTACAATGCACAAAATGATTTAAATCCTTTAAGAAATAATTGCAGCCTACACCTTTCAAAGGTGCATATAATATAACCTAGATACAAATCTTGGGGAAGGTGTTCATACTCCATGCTTCACATGAAACATCACTTACCTCCAGATTCTTCCACCAAGCAAGCATGTAAACAACCAAACAAAAAGTTAAATTATTCATCTGCCTGCATTGTACTCAGAGCAATTATAATGTTTCCTTTTCGCTCCATGCCCTATTCACACTGAAAATTAACATTTCAATATCTTTGAGAACTATTTATGTTCCATTTAGAAACAGTCACAATACACAATTTCCCATTTTACTTTATTAATTCTGTTTTCATAATATTTTTGCAGTTCTTTGGGTCATTGATATAAGGAACAGACAAGTCAAATATTAAATAGAACAACATAGGGTGGAAAAAATCCATGCATAAAAGGAATATATTTAAAAATTATTAGGTTTATCATTTTGTAGAAAAACTCTTCCAAATTGGTAAAAACTGCAAAAAATCTTTACTTTTCAAACTATTCTATGTAACCAATTCTCTTCTAGACTTTAGAGCAACAAAGCTGTTGTTGGTTTGCATCAGCCTATGCTGGGCTAAACCCTCAAAGTAAAATAATAAAAATTTCATCCTTTTCTTTTTCCAAGGCAAAGTACTTTTACAAGGCCTCCAATCACACATCCATTAGGTTCCTCTTCACATTGAGAATCACAAACTGTTCTCTCAGAATACATGGAAGTCCACTACTACCTATGACAGCACTTTAATTGAAAACAGCATAAAATACTAGAATATAATTCAAACCCTGTTAGCCCAACAGTCCAGCAGTGCAGCTTTCCACCCTCTGAATTGCATCAGAGGGACAGATACAGAAATGTTTCCTGGATCACTAATACAGCTGCTTTGGTAAAAGCCACAATGTAAACAGAATGAGATATCAGTATTGTATTTTTGTTGGCATCATTTATTTTGCTTTAGAACATTGGAATAAGTGATACCACTAAAACTGAAGTGTTGCTATGATAAATGGTGGCCATATAAGGAATATTTTGCTCATGTTTCCAGAGGAAGCAATAGAGAAGTCCCAAAGAGAAGCATATCTGGAATTCAGTCCACCCAAAGCCTACAAACATTACAAAGAGAACTGTTGAAATAATAACTTAATTCTTCAAATGTGAGCAATGAAAAAAGAAGTGGAAGGAAACAGAAAATTTGAGAGCTCCCAGCTTCTCTCCATGGAGGACATGGAGATGAATGCAGCCTAAAATTGTTGAGAGCCATTGAATGCTAACTAAAGCAAAACTAATCCTCCAAGAACCTGAGGTATTTACCCATCAACACTGCTAACAGGAAACAGGGTCTAAATTCTCTTCTAAATTTCTTTGTAAGCTGCAAGGGCTTTTATTTTGTTTTAACTCTCAGCTTAAACAAAGCTTTTAATGAGTATGCCAAAGATTTCAGAAACTTGGCCGGTAGAGTAACCTCAAAAATTTTAAAAAAAGCTGACTTTGTACCCAAGACCTCAGCTGTTTATTCAGATACACTTTTCCCCTGTCAGCAGGGAACTGCTGAAGCCACAATGGAATACCTTGCACCAATCTAGTAACTTTCAGTATACCACCTTCTGAAGTTTTTCATATTTTTAAGAAGAGTATCCATATTTCATAGCTCTGAAGGTAAACTGGAAAAGAACAAAAGTTATGACACCTACTAAGATCCCTCAGTCAGCAGATGCAAGGTGCACATCTTGGTTGTTAACAAAAACCATGGATTTTTGCTCAGCAGTTTTATTACATTCATGCTACCTACTATCAAAATATGGAGCAGTTAAGATATTTAGTTTATATCTTGGACTCTAATAGACAGCAGTCTCTCTTTTCTCTCTCTTTTAAAGTATGATTAAAGCTATACAGATAACTTGTCTGTGTCCAAGAACTATACCTTCTGTAATTTTGAGTCTTTGTTCTTCATCTGGAGGTTTGGGTGGGGGCCACACAGGTGGAATTTTACGTGGAAAGTTTCCTTCGATGTAATCTGATGAATGTGTGGGTTGGTTAACTGCAGCCCAAGTATAAAGCTGGTCTTGCTGTGGTTATTAAAAGGGAATAAAAAAATAAAAAAAAAGATTGAGAAGCTCATATAGAAAAAAAAAAAAAAAAAGCTCAAAATATTTTTCAACACAAACAGCTCAATATTCACCCCTATAGTAAGGCAGACTTGTTTGTTGCTCTTCATCTGTATTAAAAAAAAATTGGTATTTCAGTTTTGGAATTACCTCTATTATAGATAGAAAAATTAATCATTCAGTTATCTACAGCATGATGAGGTGATAAAACACAGTGCAGCACTTCTTTGAGCATGAGAAATTCTTTGACACTTCTTTCCTTTGAGAGATAACAGGTTCTGGTTATGTCCATTATGACCATTCTTCTTCATACGTTTATAGGCTACAGAAAAATAGTTTAGTCCACTCTCTGTAATCTTTTTACACCAAATACACAAGCAAGGAAAAGAAGCAGGATTATTTTTAGCATAAATCAAACATTCTTTGCACCTGTGCTTTTGTCATTCATGTTTCCATATTCATAGAAAGGCAGGTAAAGAAGTGGGTTTGCTCTTAGAATAAGCTTCTTAAAAACAACAAACAGTTAAAAGTACTATCAATCCTCTGGGCACAAGTCAGATGATAAACTTACTACTCAATAGCTTTGAGTTTGATTCCCTTATTAAAGGCAGGAGACATCCAGACTGTCTGATGAAAATTACAGCAAACTTATGCTTTAAGCCAAGAAAGATTTTAGCTGACCACAACTCCAGAGTCATTCTTGTGACTCCCATATATAACATGGACAACTTGTGATTAAAGCTTTCTAATACAGTAAACACTATAGAGATTAATCACAGCAACATCTGGAAATATGCAAATATTGTAGTAAAAAACTGGGGAAAAAATTAAGTCACAGGATGAAAATACAGTCATATCACACACCAGTATCTTCTTACAGAGATCATGTGCATTATGCTTCATTCATATATGTTTGTATTCTTGCATATTTCATTTTTAGATTATATTTTTCAAATTTTTTACACAAATAATTAGCATTGAAGAGACATGCAGAGGGAAGAGCAAAATAATTTAGCACTTTTTTAGGGATAATCACTACCCACTTGACTAAGCTTCCTCTTCTTGTGAAAAGTGTGATAACATTCTATTGAGAGTAGCTTAGAACAGACAAATGCTGGTTATAAAGAAAAACATTTTGGTTTACAGAGTCTTCCTCAAACAGTCAGTCAAAGGAAGCTCACTAGATCTTTTCAACATGAAAACATGGCAGAAATCCAGCCACATACACAGACCTCAGATAAAGGTAAAAATAAATGGATAAGAAGCTTAATCCAAAAACCCATCCGGTTCTCTACACAGCCCCCAGTTGTCTGCTCCTTGAAAACCTTGTCTTTTGTTCATTACTCTTATTACACCTGAACATCCAAGTAGCCTTTATTAGCACAGTTCTTTCAATAAGTTAATACTTTCCCTTAATTTAATTCTGGAGTTTAGGGGACATGCATTTGTGGGCTTCAGCATAATTTCCATTACTGTCCATACTCTGTGAAGAAAAAGTGCTGGATTTTGCTATTTGTCTTCTTTCTGCACCATCCAAATCACAAAAATAAAGAGCAAGGTAAGATTCAAGTCAAGGTAAAGCAGATTTTTTTTTTTCCCCACTCTACTACCTTACACAGGAGAAAAGAAGCTCTGCAGAGGGTTAGCTGGGTAGGCACAGTCAACTTTCAGTGGGGTTACATGTAGGGTTAAAGGGTGGTAAAAGAGAAGACAATAGACTGTAAATAATACTGACATAGCATGAACCACAAAGACAATTAATAGGTCCTGAACAAGATATTTCATCATACAAGTTCTTGAAAGGTGTGTTACAATCATTTAACATTTTTTAAAAGTATGATTAAATATACTAAATATACTAAATAAATTAAATATACTAAAAAACCCATGGCATGTCTCGGAATTATTATACAGCTGGGATATGTTATGAGGATAATAAAATACCAGATACCTATGTTATTCCTGATATAATTTACAACATATGAACTATGAAGTTACAAATTAAGACATCACACAACTCCACAACCAGCTTGTAACCCAGCATGGGAGATTTGTTTGTGAGACTAAAAGACAGTATTTTTGGTTTGTGGTGTTCTTTCTTTTGGGATTGTTTTAATTTGCTATTCAACATAAAGGAGGATGGATTAGAGACATCATGTAATACAAATATAAAAAGGTAAACATAAACTTGCAAAAATGCCTTGAAGAGACTTGCACAATAACCAAAATGTATCCATGTTCAGCATATAAACAAAATATTTAACAGCTACCTTCATACTACTTGCAAACTTACAAATATAATTGAAAAACTGAGAAACCTTTCTGACAGAAAGGTAGCCAGAAGTTCTGGACCTTCAGCTGATATCTCAAAAATTAACCCCGTCACCACTTTTGTGCCTTTCAGAAGAAATGAATCATTGAAATGTCTTAATTTCTATTCACACAAGATACTGTCCAAAATCTAGTCCTTTTTACCTTTTGTCTTTAGCTAATACACAAACTCATCTCATTTCTCCTTCTGCAAATAACAAGCATGATTATTACAATATTCTGAAGATATATGCAGCCTATTCTATGATGATGTACTATTCAAGCAAAAGAAATTAAATTATCCAAACATCCCCTCCAAACCAGCTTTGCTTTGATCCTTAGTAATTGTAATACAAGCACCCACAAACCTGGATTTCCACATGCAACTTTTTTTTCTTTAATCTTTTCATTTTCAGAGGCATTTTTTACTAGATATAACTCTAAGCACAGCCAGTGAATATTCTTACCGTGATCAATCTTTGAATACATCTGGAATTTCCACTTCATCTTGCTCAGGCTCCACTGTTCAGCATTTAAAGCACTTCTTCTGAGCCAGTCTTATTTATTCAGACTAATTTCTGGGTGGACATTGGAAGCTTAAAGCTGTCTGAGTCCAGAGCACTAAACATGATGTCAAGAAGAGTTCTTGTTTCCAAACATCCTTACACAGCACTTTCCACCGGGTCTGAAACCTGCAGAGCATTCTCACATGGGCGAGGCAAACTGTCTGCAGGATCTGATGTATGTAATCAATAGATATTTTACCACTCATAGATGCATTTACAATAGAGTCAGAGAGTCAGGTCTGTAGTTTAACTCACTCTCTCCTGAGCCAGGTCTCAGCAGGCACAAAGAATGGCTTTTTGTTCCAAATTTTCACTCTCAGGTACTACAGTGTTATAGTTCAGTTGCAAATTATATTAAATATGAATGATGCTCCTTCACTGCTTCAGCTAAAGATAGGCTTGCCTGCTGATCTTTAAAGGTGGGAGCTTTAAGCTCCTCAAAGTAAGATCCTTTAGCAAATGACAAATGGAAAGAGGCTGGGGAATCCAAAACTAGAGCCCATGAGCTAGACCCGCAGCCAATGTCAGCAGCCATACTGGTGGATCTTGAGCTTTCAGAAAAGAGATCACAGACCTTTCAAACAGAAATCCCAGGTTCTTTCCCCAGGCCACAGACTGCATTAGAGATCAGTATGTCCCCCTCTGTAGGAATAAGGTGTTCAACCTTGAATCTATGTTTCTCACTCCTGGAGATATGCAGGTAATATGACTTTACACTTAATTCCATCTCATGGGGGGTTTTTCAACTCTAGCTGCTTCCAGTTTGAAGGACAAAGATAGTGAAAAATACATTTAAGAGAGGTACAAAAGATGGAGTTGAAACAGCAATACACAGCTCTCCAGACTGGTTGCAAAATCATTTTGTTATGAATTATCACTTGTGCGAATGTGAGAATCAAGGGGTAAAAATCTGACCAGAAGTATTTTGAAATTTCTCAAGGAAGGAAAAAAAAAAAAAAAAAAAAAAAGTCAGTCAGACCATGTATGGTGAGATGGGAAAGGTGGGGCAGTACAGAAACACATTGCTATCAGGCTGTGCTCTTCAGCTCAGCAGAGCAGTAGATGGAGAAGTGCATTAGCACTTCCCTGAGTGCTTGTATTAAACCATGATGGAATCAGGCCTTAACCTGCAATAATAAAATTGCACTCACTAGAGCCCCAAACATTCAAAATAATCCTGA
Source organism: Heliangelus exortis (assembly GCF_036169615.1). Lineage (NCBI taxonomy): Eukaryota > Metazoa > Chordata > Aves > Apodiformes > Trochilidae > Heliangelus > Heliangelus exortis. The sequence continues at coordinate 7,550,570 of NC_092424.1, read as the reverse complement.
AGAGGGCAGGAGGGGTGGCATGTCTGCAGGCAGGCATAAATGGACCAGAAATAAACAGAGTGGTACTTACAAGAAGATTCCTACTCACCAAATCAGTCTGATTGTGGACAGCCTTCCAATGGGAAGAGGTGGAGGAGTGGGGAGAGGAAGAACTACAACTGCATTTAAGATGAAACTAGATAAGCTTACAGAAGAATTAGAGTTTCTTGTACTTGGGATAACCAGGGACCAGACTCCATGACTCAGGCAGTATTTTCCTGGCTAAGAATTCCAAAGAGCTTTTTTCACATATGTATAAAACCGCTCATCATTTAGACTGTTTCAAGTGCATGGAAGAAAGCATTTTTCCATTCAGGGAGTTTTATCTTTCTAATATACTGTGTGTACAACCCCTAAAATAAAAGAAAGCCAACTGAGTGCTCCCACTGTATATAAATAGTTTATTGGACAAGCAAGGTTTTAGTACAAGAAATTAGAGCCTGACTATCTCAAAATGCTCTTATCAGCAGAAGACTGCTTTATTTTAAGCAGCTTTTAAAATGGATAAATCAATACTATCAAGAATGGGGAAAGTGGTTCACTTTTTGAGGAGAGGTTCAGTAAAAAAAGATCTGTTTGACCACTGGACAGAACCAGAGCAGTGATTAAACATGGCTCTCAGCTTGTGGCACCTTTGGCTGTACAGATGCCTTCCAAGACTGAAATACAGCAAGTCAGTCATACTACTGTAATATATGGCTGAAGCAGCACTTTATCCTCATGAACCAAATCTAATGAATGAGCATTTTATTTGAGTGTTTACAGAAAACTCTTGGGCCTCAACAACTCATTTAAAAACACTTCAAGCACCAAAAACCCATGAAACATTTATTTGCCATGAAATGACTTCAATCTCCTCAACAAAACAGAAGAAACTCACTTGATCCTATCAAACTTTCCTCAGGACTCATAATATTCTGAGGATATGAGATGCCAACAGAGCCAACAGTCCTCTAGTCAGGGTTCTCATGGGGAAAGGATATTAGGAAGCTGAAAAGCCTGAACTGGTGAGCTTACAATAAACTTTCCTTGGAAGTGAGAATAGTGGTTAGCCTTTTATGAAACAAAAGAACTTCAATTTCTAGTCTCCTTACACATCCAACTTGAATTCTCACTTAGAATGCCACATCCCAAGACCATTAGGTTATTTAGCTCTTACTTAGAACACCTGATGATGTGTGCTTTCTCATTCACTTTCTCCAGAAATAATAAACTAAGGCAAGAAGTTTTCCATCAGGAGCTGTTTTCACTCACGCTGACAAAGTTCTGCAATAAGTTTAGCTTCTGACAAATCTGATTTTCCCATATAAGTTTGGTTGGGGGTTTTTTCTCCATATTCTCCTGGTTTGCTGGGTTTCTTCTCTATTCCATTTGAAAAGGTAATAATTACTACTGTAACAACTTCCTCTTGAAAACAGATATGTAAGAGACAAATTCATCTCTCTGTATTCTCAATTCCAAGCTAGAAAAAGACATTCAGTTATGACTGTCATTCCTAAGAAATTGAAATTAAGTGTACAGAAAGTCAGGAGATATAAAAATCTCTTGAAGTGAGAGGATGACCACCACCTTAACCATAAACACAATGGTTATGAAAATTTAAACAGGTGGTGAAAACTTAACATCCAGTATCTGCCCCTCAAAGCTGTTCTTTAGCATAACACCCAAGTAAGCAATGTTCTCTACAAGCATTAAAACCTAACACAAACCTACATATGAAACACCCCAGTTGAAAGTGTATATAGTAGCATCACCACAAATAACTGGAAAAGAGAAAGAAAAAAAAGAGAAGGCTACAAGTCTGCAGGGCCAGACACAACTAGAAAACAAATACGCAATTACAATTAAAAAAGGAACCAGGGGAACACTGTAAAAAGAATCCTTCAGACCAGTAATATTTCAACTGTTTCCATATAACTACTTTCAGGAATATTCAGCTGCTCTCCACAAAAGACAAAATAACACAGAGTGTTTAGGCAATGGAAAAGGAAGAAGAGACATTAGTGCTTTGATTAAGCCAAATTCAACCTCCATGCTAACATGCATGACAAGCAAAGATTAAGACAGTAGATTAAGGATTTATTTTGTCTGCTCCATTTCACAATTTTCACTTTCCAACTTTTTAAAAGTCTTTATTGCTACTGATCTCCAGTGCCATGACAAATTTCATAACAATCTTGCACGTTATTCGCAAGCATTCAAAGTGTACCCGAAGAAATGCTGCATGGTTGCCAGCTCAGTGCTGCACTTTGGAAGATAATTTTTCTTAATTTAAACTAAATTCTGGGGAAGGCTGCTCTTTAGAAACTGATCACTGGTATTTTGGCTCTCCGACTTCTGAAAAAGAAGCCTGCTTGCATTCGGTTAAACTACTAATTTTCTGAATGGTGTAAACATTTTAAATAAATTAAAATTAAGTAAAGCCTTCCTGTCATTAGGCTCCTCTCCCAGCTGACCCGAAAAGTCCCACCATCTGTTACTACTCAGCAGAAAGAGAGCAGTGTCTTTATTTCCTGAAAAAGCTTTTGCATCACCACAGGTGGCCAGGAGATAATAGGAAAAAAGCTATTTTTACAGCATATCCCATTGATGCTGTCTGGCTCTCTGCTTCCTTGTTGGAAGCATTATTTCAGAAACAGATGACAACCTAGTCCAGCATCATATCTACAGATTGGGGCAGTCCCTATCCCAAATCACCAAATTTGCCTGTGTACAGATTCACATTGTAACACAGTAAAGAAAGTCACCTTCCAGTAGATGTCATTTTATCTGTCTCACTACAAAATATGCTGAAATAATTTATGAATCAAGGCATTAACAGCAGTACTTAACACACTACTAGCATCCAATTAAAGCACTGAAATAGATGTGAAGAAAGATAGCCCAATCAAAATAACACCAGAAACAAAGAAAAACAAAAGGAAAAATCTGAAGTCTGTGCATTTCAGATACATATGGAAAAAGATATTGCTTGTTAGTGCCATATGAAAAAAGTAGTTGTTGGATCCATCAGTGGGCATTAGAGATTGTCCACCAAACAAGGATTATAGTACAGATACAAAAGTATGCTAAGTTTTCTTCTCAAAAGCATTTACAAAATGGTAATATAAAGCCTGTATCACAAATTCATTTAAGTTTTCATTGATAATTAGAGTATTTTAAATTATGATGCACCAACAGGTGGCTGCAAATCTTGCCTGTGGTTACATTCTTGCCAGAGATGCATGGTTTAGCCAGATCAGCCTTGTGTTTGTTTTACTCTAATAGGATAACATAATGAGTTAACATGCTAAAAAGCTTAGAAGTACATCTGCATTACAGAAATATGATTATTTAATATAATGACAGTCATTTGGGACCTACATAGTTTTTCAGAAAGCATTAATTTCTCATACATCATTAGGTCAGGGTACTTTTGATCAATTTGAACCTTCAGAAGTCCACTTGAACAAGTCACAAGTGTTAAAAAGGGAAAAAATTGAAAGCCAATCAGGCAATAGTTATTCCAAGGGCAAGCAATTCTTCAGAGAACATTATTTGAACAGGCTTCTGATAATTTATCTTTCTCTAAATTGCACATACACTTGCTTGGTCCTTTTTTTTAAAGAGAAATATTTTTCAAAATACTCTTACTCTTTTATAAAATGCTAGCAGAAGAAGGAAAGGCTGTAAAGACAGCCTGACAAACAAGAGGTCATGACATCCATAAGGTCATAATTAGCAGCCTCTCCAGAAGACAAAAAACTAGGAAAAAAGGTTTCACATTTCAAGTCATTGGATCTGCCATTGTACATTTACTTACTCTTTAAGATACTCATTACATTATAAGAGAAGGCAGGAAGAGCTACAGTGAAAGTTTCTCTGCTTTTCAACATCTTAAACATTCCAACCCTGTCTACTTCTGTTATTTTAAAGCTTTGTTAAACTGTTATTTTTCAGAGTAATATTTTTTTTCTGCGCATCTGCCACAATCTGCTTTGAAAGAAATACTTAATAAAATGGACCAAAATATACCATCTTAAAACAGTTTCCAAGTTTCCTTCCTTTGGGCTATGATTTGAAATTTGACAGAAATGTCAGAGATATTGCAGGAACGAGCCATTTCCAATCTTATTTAAAATCTATTCTAAGTCTGCCCAAGCTACAAGCCTCTTAAAACTGGACACCATCCTCAGCATAAATGGATGACATCTGCTCATTCTCAGGTTTACTGATTTCATTGGGTGTTTACTGGTCCTCCCTGTTTGCCATATACTAACAAAGGAGCAAGCATCATGTCCACAAGCTTTAACTTAACCCAGAAATACAAGTGCTAAAAATTCAATTTAAACTGACTTCCAGGAGCCATTACAATACTCATCCAAGAAACTGAGAGCTGTCAGAGTTGTCTTTACTCTTACTACATTGCCTAATTACAGTCAGTCAGCCAGCATGGAAGAGACAGAGACAGGATTCGATGAGAAAAGTAAAAGATGTAGTGTACAATTATTTCACAGTGTGAGGCAGGCTCCTGGAATATCTTGGGAGAAATAAAAAAAACAGGTATCTTATGAGCTACTGAGAAAAAAGACACAAGGTACACAGTTGTGAGACAGCAAGAACTAGAATCTACCACTGGGCACATGTAACAAAGATGATGAGAACATAATTAGAGTGTGCAATTGCAATCATTTCAAGAGAGCAGAGGGTCCAGCATTAGCCATGTTAAATTTAATTCTCTGGAGGACATCTAGAAAAAGAGATCAGAGTGAAAAAATAGGACTTTTAAATAATCTGTTTATATTCATCTCAAATAATGAGTAATACATCATAGAGTGAACAAATCTTACTAATTATTTTTATAAATTGTAATATGACATCCTCAAAAACAAAGTTTGAGGGACAAAAGGGGAATAGTAGATTATATTATATTTTATATATACATATATATATATATATATACATCAGAATCACAGAATCATCTGGGTTGGAAGGGAAGTCCAACCCTTAATCCACTACCACTGTGGTTCCCAGCCCATGGCACTGAGTGCCACATCCAGTCTCTTTTTAAAAACCTCCAGGGATGAAGAATCCACCACCTCCCTGGGCAGCACATTCCAATGTCTGATCACTCTCTCTGGAAAGAATTTTTTCCTAATATCTAACCTAAACCTCCTCTGACAGAGCTTAAGTCCATGCCCTACATATACTTACTATATATATATATATATATACTATATATATATATATACATATATATACATATATATATATATATATAAAGTTAAAGTGCAGAAATACATATGTTCAGTCACAAAAGGAGAAAAGGTATTTAAGGAAGGATTATGGTAGAAAACAATTTGGCAACTCTGAAAAAAAAAAACCATGCCAAAGGAGTGATCTGAGGGACTTCTTAAGAACAAAAACATTTTGTAAGACAAAACCATTCAACAGCCAGAAAACATCCAAGAACAAGCAAGCACCAGAGCTGGATGAAGCAGGGAGAGAGGACAATGAGGTGGCAGATGAACCTGTCTGGGACAGAATCACAGCAACTTTGTTGATGGCAATTCCAGCTGACTGAAAAGGACAGCAGCCAAACTGGAGAAAATCCAAGGTGGAACTCGGGGAACATCTGATAAACTCTGAGATGAAGGAAGAATGAGACTGGCTGTGCTCCCAGCTCTGGAGTAAAGTCAAAGATGATACACCTTGTAACTCTAGATGGGCTACATTTAAGTATTACTTAAAGTTAGCTTGATTCCTCTGGCTTTGAAATAAATGGTTACATCAATATTAAAATCCTGTTCTAATGATTAAAAAAATCTGACACAAAGAAACAACAAACAAAAAAGAAAACCTAAACAAGAAAAAAGCAAACCACAGACTTGAGTCACAGATCTTTTTTAAGACAAAATCACCCTAGTTTTTTCACATTAATTGTAAATTTTTTCATTTCCTTACATAACTATTAGCTTTTATTTTAAGTAAGATATTCTATGCATTCACTCCACAAAGCAAGATCAGCTAGCAGAAGCTCAGGTTTGTAGTTTTTGGCCACTAGACTTTATGCTGCAAGTTCTAAATATTTTAACCCCTCGTAGGGCACGTAATAAATGCACAGATCAGTGCTCCTGGACTGTGGTCAAGGCTGAGGCAGAAATATATTCCCAAATTCATCATCATGAGCTCTCACATTTGTGCCATGAAAAATTCATTTGAGATCTTGCTGTTCAAGACAGATGTAAGCATCTTTGAAGCAGGACACACTACTAGTTGAATACACACCACTTCTGACATTTTTTTACAGGAGCATGAGTTATTTAAGGGATACAGAAAAGTAGTAAAACAGCATTTGTGGCTTACTGATAGTCCAATTCAAACCAAGATCACTGAGAAGCCAGCAACATCTTAAACTGCTGACACTGCCCACTTTGCACGAGGCCAACCTATTCCTTCTTTTCAGAAAGTCCATCCTGATGGGTATCATCAATGAAAGTTATCTAGAATAATCCTCTTCATCAAAGTGTGGTATGGCAGTTAACAAAAGAGTCCCTTCTGCTGCTTTGCAAGCTTTTAATTGGATAAAATCTGTTTATAAGTGAGGAGAATTTTTTTTTATAGAAAAGACTACTGTATTTAATACTTCAAAGAAAAAGAGATTGATTGAATATATGTTAAAACCAGGAGAACTGGAAACATTGCCAGACCTTTTTAAGCAACCTGAAAAAGCTTGTCTTTTCCAGTAACTGTTTGAAGGCCCAGACCAAGACCCTAAATTCCATGTCCCAGAGTTGCTTTTTGCTGACGATGCCGCTCTCACTGCTCACACAGAAGCAGCTCTGCAGCACATAACACCCTGCTCTGCAGAGGCTGCAGAGCTTTTTGGGCTGGAAGTCAACTTGAAGAAGACAGAAGTTCTCTACCAGCCTGCACCACAGGAAGACTTCCATCATCCCCACATCACCATAGGTGAATCAGAGCTTAAGTCAGTCCAGCAGTTCAGCTGTCTGGGATGCATCATTTCCTCAGACACCAAGATCAACAAAGAGATAGACACCAGATCAGCAAAGGCACACAAAGCATTCAGAAGACTTCCTAAGAGAGTTTGGAGCAATAAACACCTGAAGAAAAGTACAAAGATTGGTGTCTACAGAGCCATTGTACTGTCTACTCTTTTATATGGTTCTGATCATGGGGCATCCACTGCCACCACCTGTGACTCCTTGAACCCTTCCATCAGTGCTGCCTCTGTACAATCCTAAACATCCACAGGTGACTGTGTGACCAATGTCACTGTCCTTTAACAGGCAGGGGTCACCAGTACTGAGGCCATGCTACTGAGGACACAGCTGTGCTGGGCAGGGCACGTCTCCAGGATGGAGGATCACCACCTCCCTAAGATCGTGCTCTGTGGTGAACTTCCCACAGAGGAGCCCCAAGACACAAGGACTCCCTGACCAATCCCTCAGCTCTGGCCATACTGACTGCCATCAGTGATCCACTCTGGCCTCCAGTTGGGAGACATGGAGACACCATCCATAACTCTGCTGCCTCCTTTGGGAACACCCAGAGAATCAGTCTGGAGGAGAAAAGACAGCACAGGAAGGACGGTGCCTTGGCTGTCCCCTCACAGGACACTTTCTGCTGGGCCTTTTGCAGCTCCACTGCCTGTCCTGCATCGGCCTTATCAGGCCTCAGTGTGCTGGCAGCAAGCCTGGGGGGAGCCCTGCTGAAATCTCTGTTCTCAAAGCCAAGCAATGAATGAATGAATAAGTGATATTAAACCACGAACACTTTAAGACGGTGAGTGATGTTAAGTTGCCTGAATAACCTCACTTTAAAAGTCACACTTGATTTTCCATTTAATTTCAAAAACCGGTTTGAAAATGTTTAAAACATTTAAAAAAACCACAAAGATTGAATACTGTTAGAGTATTCATAAAATGGTATGGTAGAAAAGCCAGGTTATCTAGGAAGCTTGTTTAAGAATTAATTGGAAAACTTTAATTTATTTTATCTACTTTCTCTTCACCAGTTCTGTTAACTATTCTTCAGGGAAGATGAGGAAGATTTTAAGAGTTATAAAGACTGATGTTTTCTCACACCTATGCCCATCATTTTTGAGTGTTTCTAGCCAAGATTTAGCTTAATGTGTAGAATGGGGATGATCCTAACTATATCAGTAAGTTATTAAGTAGATTGGCTAATATTTTTACATTATTTTGACATTAATTAGTTATTACAAAAATCCTGATTACTTTCAGTCACATAAACCAGTACAGAAAGTGTCAAAATTCAATTGAAAGGGTCATAAAAATAAATTCACTGTAAAGCTTCACTTCATGGGTTGTAAAATATCATACAATATCAAAATATCCTAATACTGAATTCATTATACAAAAGAGAGGAAAAATATGTTAGATAAGGACTGCACCCTGATTTTGTAATGGTGCTCAAACACCACCAGCAACATCACCGTGGCCAGACAGACCAAAGACACAGATAACACTGAAGCTGGAATGCCAGCAAATTTGCACTGGGCCCTGCACAATTTGGTATAAAAGTATTTTCAATAAGAAAAAAAATTATCCGGCATAGACATACTTTTTGTGGTCTGTAAAGTTTTGTAACATGCTATTTTCTATTATTCCTTTAATTTATATTTTTTTGTGAAATAGCTATGGGATAAAGTGCTTTAATTCAAACAGAAAGACTTAATGAAAACAATAGGTAAAGAACAGTATAGCAGATTAATAAATGAGTTAAAAAGTTAAGAAGCCAAGTTATAGGAGAACCTTTTAAACCTTACATTTTTCTGTATACAAAAGTGCACGCACACGAGCTCAGAAAAATAGCTGACCATAAGGTCAAATTTCATGCACAGCACTAAGAGAACTCTCTCAAGACTGTTGAAACAGATAAATCGTGTCTTGCTTGGCAAAACAGATAAAAGATAACTTTTTCAGTACTTACATCAAAGGTAGGTGTGCTTTTCTGGGCACTCTGACTGCATGGTTCTCTGAAGCAGTCAGTGAATGGAAGCAAAAGGCCCATGGCAATAATACGAGAACACAGTTTTTCTGCTTCTTCTTGTGGTGCATTTTCCTGCTGGCTGAAGAGCTTTTCCAGCAGCGTTCGTCCTGCCAAGGTGATGACACAGATCAATAAGAATTTGTGTGTCTATGGAACACCAGATTAAGGCATTACAATATGTATTGAAAATCGTTAAGTATTAGAAGTAAAAATATGAAATAAAAATTGTATTATGATAAAATATTTCTATATAATATTTTGAACTGATCTGTAGCCTGATTAATTAAGATATTTTATAAAACATACATGTATTGCCTGCGCTGCAGAGTAGGAAAAAAATCATGAGATGCTATTGTAACATCGATTTCCTATTTATTTATATGATACAATTGCTTGATGGGAAAACAGACAGTATCAAGAAACAAAGTATCTTTTTCCAGGGTCTCTAATAATTTATAGAGAATCCAGTCTCCCAATCTTTGGAATGAAACTTTTTTTTATTGTTGATCACAGCCTTTAAGAAACTGTACTCTATTTCTTTGGAGAAATTCTCAATAAAACTCTTCCCCCAGATAATTATTTTGTTTAAAACTGTAGTTAATATAGCTCCAGAGCTGCAGAGTGCTCCAGTCTAAAATGCAGTGCTACAAGCAAGCAGCAACTCAAAAAAGTAAAACTTTTCTTGAAGAGTGAGGAAAGAGACTTATTTGTATTAAAGGTTCAGATTCCATGATTAAAGTGTTTTCTTTGTTATCTCACCAGAGCATGGCAGGAGGGCTGCCATAAAGTATATTATGGGAGTATTATAGGAGACAACGCTAGAAGTTGACATAACCTCTGTGCTGTGTGCAGTTTGACAGAAAGAGACTACAAAAACTAATTATATTTGCAGGCTGTAATAAAATTTACATTGTAAGAGTATAAATTGCTTGATTAAGCCCTAAAATGTCAAAAGATGCCAAAGTTCAGATTTACAGGATATAAATTAAGATACGAAACATATCTACTGGAAGAGACAAGGCAGACAGGGTAATAAGTTGATTTCATGTTTTAGTAGGAACTAGTTGTAAATACAATTTGTACTGTAATCAGAGTCTATCAATTTTTTCCCACATACTTGCTGGAAGCCAAAGGTATTTTCCATATACTGCATTAAGAAAGCATTTTAGTGTCATTTAAACTAGAATAATAATAATAATGATAATATATTGTTGGGTTTTTTTTTTCCAATACAAGTACAAAATCCCTGTTTGAATGTTTATTTTAGTAAAAACGTAGAATTTCCCAGGATTTTGAATATAATAAAAAGTATAATTATTTTCAAACATCTGGGTACAATTTTAAAAGGATATTGTAAGTAACATTTAGGGCAAAGTTTGTGTATGATTTTAACTTCATAAGACAATAGGTTCTAAAATAAAGAATAGAAATTTCTTCTAAAAATATAATCCAAGATTTTCCTCACATCTAATGATATGCTAAATCTGAATTACAGGTCCAAGTTTCCTAGACTTTCATTAGAGACAATACAATATATTCAGGGGAATAAGCCACGGGATAAATCTGTAAAATACACAAGTTTTGTTATGTTTGCCAATTAGTTGCCTCTATTCCTTGGTTAGAGAAAAGAGAAAAAAAAACCAACAACTTTTGAAAATAAGACTTGATTCTTTGTTTTCTTTTTTTTTTTTTTTTTCCTGGATGCTTCAAAATTTAAATAATCTCCTGTTTATAAAGTCTTCTGGACATTTAGAAGCATAATGGCCCCCTCCCCAACCCATTTGCTGTAACCTAATTAACAGGAATAGTACCCATAAATGACAAAACAGGAAATGAGGCTTTTTTATTTTTTTCCTTAATCCACCCATTCATTTGCTAATTTGTGTAGCACTTGTTCACAGCCTTAGTTGCCATTCACTCACAGTTTAATTAGTATAGTGGTTATTACCTACCATTTCTTAGCAATTATTATTTTCTAAACATACTTTAGCATTCAGATATGCAGAATAAATGCATATGCAAAAAAGTCACTAATGAACTTAATAGCTCTTATTGTACTTTGTATTACTTATGCCATTTTTTCCGTCTGCTCTTGATGTGTTCTCTACCATATATTATCAGTCTTGAACTAAATTGGGTAGTAAAAATTATTTTATATTACCTAGTACTTTTTAACTCCCCCACAGAAAAAAAAAACAAAACAAAAAAACAAATCTTTGAATTAAAATTAACTTTAGTCCAATTATTTTGTCCTTTGCATCAAATATTTGTTGAGTCAAAAAAGTACAGGTTCTTAAAACAAAGGTAATAATGTTTGGATGAAGCTGTGCTCTAATACAACTTGTGTGTTCCTTACAATTGCTATGGAGACCTGGCAGCACACACAGAAATTTGAATTCCAGAAATACATTTTGCCTGTTCAGTTAGCAGACTTTACCAAATGCAAGCTAAAAAAAGTTCAGTTTTCAATGCATACGGAAATAGATGCAATGTTAACGTCGGTTAAAAAAATATATACCTTTATCAACAATAAATGGGTTATGTTTAAAGCACTTATTTGGCAATATATTTAGAACAGAATGTTAACCAATGAAGTTTTGTACTTAGCCAGATAGGGATTATCTAAAAATTGAAAAAATCTAAAAATTGAATGCACTACAAGCATCAGAAAAATTGAATGCACTACAAGCATCAGAACCACCCACCAAGGAGAGGCTGCAGCACTGTAGTTCAGAGAAGTCTAAAGCTATTTTACAAGGGAGAACATTATTTGAAAACCACCACTTAGCTATGAAGTAGTTTCCCCATTGCTAAGGACACCTGATATTTCACCTACTTTCATGTAAAAGCCAAGTGTCACTAAAGCAGGACCATTCCAGGCTGGCTCAGGAAGGCCAGTGACAAACCTGTCCCTCCCTCATTGCCCTCTGACCTTACCTGTACTGATGTCAAAGCAAGAGACATTCATCCTCCCATCAGGAATCATGTTTTATGATTAGGTTATATTTTTGTCTAGGTATAGCAAAATACCTCTGTAACAATGGAGTCCACAGATTTTTAACTATTTTTGATTGGAATGAGGATTGGTTTGCCAGCACCCCATCTATCTGCACTACACATGCTTGGAATTAATTCAAATTAAAATGACTTAGCGTCTATATGTGTGAAATTGACTGTACAGTATTAATCCCTAAATCTATTCCTGAAATAGTAAAACCAAAATCACATATCTATTTAATACAGAGGCTAAATTCCAGTCAACTTCAAACGCAAGATTTTGAGCTACAATTTTTCATCTTTGATTTATAAATAAAATGCAGGAGAAACAGACTTTTTCCTCAGACATTATTATTCATCCATATTCATAATTTACATGAGATAATACCTGAATGTGTTCTCAATATGAAGGTGAAGATGGTTATAAGTAACCTGGAACTACTGAATGATTAATGATTTCATAATTACTAAATGATCAGCTTATTTCTGTTAGAGCGATTTAAATGCAATGGTAAAGTGAATTCTCTTAATTGCCCTGGCATGCCATGAAAATAGAAATGAACAAAGATCTCTCCCCTTTTATTTTTTTTTTCCCCACTCAAAGATTAAAGAGAGTTAAAGGTTTAATGCATTTTTGTGTATTTTAAACAACTTTTATTCCCCCAGATCCCAGGTAATTAAGTTCCTGGAGCCTATTCTTACTCTTCCTCTAAGTATTTGTTTGGTGGGGGATAAGAGTTGTGCCAGGTTTTGAATTAGTGAAGAACTGCAGTTAAGTTTCAACCTTAGATCAAATCAGTATTCTGAAGGTCTTACCAAAACCCTCCAGCAAATAAAATAACTCTAAGCTCATAAATTATTTAGGAGGTTAGAATATTTTATTAAATCCCAGCATGGGTTAGAATGACTTTTTATTTTCTTCCAAAGGGTTAAAGAATTAATAGACTAAAAGCATGGGAATATGAAGTTTGGAAGTAGTAGGTAATCTGGCCTCTTATGGTTATTTTGTGATGCATTTGGTACTATAGCTCAGCCAGGGTCTTCTCACTCAGCTTCCAAATTCCATCTCCATGTCATATGCCACTTCCTCCCATTCTCATTAAGATGAAGCACTCTGATCTCCTGTGTGGCATTATAGATCTTTAGCCTATCACTATGAACAAGACTTCAGCAACATTTTTTAAAGCTACCTCTGGCAACAATTATAGGACATGTGTATTTTAATTCTGCAGTGAATAGCTTACAAGTCCCAGCATGGTTTCCAATCATTCTGTCTCCCTTTTTGAAAAAAGCAGATAATTGTTTTCTTGAATAATCATTTTCAACTTCAGACTTACTGCAACCATATTTTCTCAAATGCAAAGTTATTCCACAAACATGATTTCATGTAGTAATTAAATGCTGAAAAATATTAACTGCTACATATATATATACCATGCATATAATAGTTTAAAAATAATAATCTCACTGCACTGGCCTGACAGAGTTACAGGATCTCCTTTGGCTTGGAGAGGTGTCTGTGTTTATGCATGATGCCTCCTTCCATATGGGAGCAACTGCTACAGACCTTGGCTGTCAGTACTGGTTATCTGAACCAGTTTGCCTGTGCTGACCTGGACTGAGTCAGTTTTGATGGGAGAGGCTGCCAGTTTTAGAAGGAAGTACATTTGGTCTTTCTATTACAGTTACCTCATATTCTAAAGCAAACTTTTTTCCTCTCAAGCAGACAAATATGTGGATCTACATGCTTCTGAAATGCAGGTTTGATTGCCTATGGACTTAATGCTGATAGCATGTGCAGTACTGCCCAGAGAGAAAGAACAGGCAGATCCCAGCTCATGAAATTCACTCTGGAGCTCTTTTCCTGTCCAGTCTGCCTAAAAGACCAACCTTTCAAAAAGCAACCAGGCAAGCAATAAAATCCTTAAGAAACCAGCATGCCTTTGTTGGCTTTGGATTTAAGTACCAAGGTGAAAGAGAGGGACAAAAACAATAAAGAGAAACAAGAGAAAACTCCAGTAGTCACAGACATACTTGAAAAGCCACACATGCATGCACTGAGGCCCTGAACTACAACAGAGCTTGAAATAATATTTCCCTGAGGATTGTGCTGTCACAACCTCACATTTATCTTTAAAGATGTGTCTCCTATCCTCCTTATGCTGCATTTGCAAAAGCCCAGGAGCACAGCTGTCACTGAGCACAAGTTCAGATTAATGATCCAAATGAGTTATATTCCAAAAGCTCCCTCTTCTGCTGGTCTTCCACATTTCTTTTCTCTGACAACCAGACCACTACACCACACTTTCACCATTAGCACAGAAGCTGCATCAGCACATCCTAAACTATGCAGACTGAAGAAAGACCTTCAGTTTTAATTTTTCCCAATGCAGAGTGAATGGTTTCAGTGTTCTGCTGGTGCTGAATACCCCACAAGGATCACATCAAGGATTAACAGTGACTCATGCCTGTACTGCTTACATCTTCAAAAACCAAAATCGGCTTTGCCCTCTTTTCCCCACTTTATTCTTTCCCTCCCCGGATTCAGTGAGATCAGAAACACACACACAGCAAAGCAATTTCATAAGCTTTGAAGTCAAAGTACTACAGGAAATTCTCTATTTTAGGGAGTCAGGACAGGGAAAAAAAAAAAGGAAAAGGAAGAAGATAAGGGCAAATTGATATATTTCCATTTGCATGTCTTCTATTAGTCTTATAAATTATAAAGAGGCAATTGTAGCCTTATTACGTTTTTTCAGCTCACAAAGAATTGAAATTGTGAACACAGTTATGTAAATTTAAAACAAAAAAAACCAAAACCAAAATCAAACAAACCCCCCCCCCCCAAAAAAAAATAAAAAGAGGAGAAAAGCCAGTTCCTAGTTCCTATGGCATTCAAAAGATAGGAGATACTATAATAAAGATTTCTGCAAACACATACATCACTAAAACATGCATTTCTTCCAATTATTTTCATGGCTTCTTTTCTACATATACTATTGTCAAGGTCAGATCTACATCAGGCCTAAATCATCTGGTAAAGCACCTGAATTATGCAGCACCAAACATTGCCCAGAATGTCAGACATTTCCTAGGGAAAATCTATCACACTTCATTTTCACCTTTCTGCTGTTTAATATACTGCCCTAGGTTCTAAATATGCAAAGCACTGAGTGGCTACTATTTTACAGATAAAATGAGTATTTCAGTGATCAATATTACTAGATTTCTTAATATTTTAAAATTTCAAGTTTTTGATGTACCCTGTAGCTTAACCATAATGTGCAACAGGTGATGGCTGAGAAAGGTTTCCAAATGTGCACGTGGAACTTGGAGAATGGAACAGAACTATAAATCTCTACTGTAGTTATTTCTTCTACTCTTTAAATAGCAAGTTTGAGTCCTGCATAAATACATATGAAATATATATTTGCACTAAATAAATAAGTAAACAAATGAAGTTAGTCTCTTGCTTGCCTGGAGCCTGGCTTGGGAGATTTTACCCAATATCCTAGGAGCACAGACTTCATTTATTTTATTTTTTTACTACAGAGTTTCTAATAATTCTCTGCTGATTTAGACTGGGAAACTCTTCCACATCTCTCAACCTGTGAGGCTGTTTTAGCTGTTTCTTTCCTCTTCCACCCCCACCCCCCCCTTCCCATTTTTTAGAGGGCATGAATTTCAATTGAGAGATATTTTCCTACACCTTCATGACAGTTTTCTCACAGCCTAGCCACATAAACCACAGAAAACCCATCAAGCAACAGGCCTGCACCATGGGTTTCACAACAAAAGAAAAGAAAATTAAAAAATTAATCCTTCTACTATGAATAAACACAAATTAAATACAAGTTCAAATTCCAGGCAACATAAATCTTAAAAATGACAAAACTTGTCAATTTCTAGGGTTGTGGTACAAATTTCTATAATTCCATCATATTTTCTTTTGTTTTTGTTGCCAGTGGAATAGCTCATGTCTGCAATCACTGCTTGTACACATACATATGTTCCTAAGAGAAAAATCCCAGAGGTTATATAATGATGCCTTTATAAATTTTTATTGTATATTATCATATTATATATATATATATTAGTTTATTCTTCATATATTTTTATATGGATATTTGGAATACTACTAAAAGCTAGGGATGTGTGGAAGTGCTGGAGAGGATTGTCCTTTCTTATGTTCTCTCTCCATATTTCTCATTCTCTTTTCACATGGATGGCATGAACTGAACTCACATATCTTCAATTCTAAGTCAAAAGCAGAAAGTGTATCTAAACAAGAGGATCAGGAAAAAGATATACATCAACTCTCTCTCTCTCTGCACTTCCAATATTCTGTGCCTGCCTACACACAGTTGAATCTAATTTCAAAATCACAAATATATTTTTATTAAATTCCAGAGAAGAATGTATTGATTGATGGATTATGTTCATAGACTCTCCAAACAACTTGAGTAAAACTATCAATTATTACTTTCACATCTGTCAGTCCTGTATCTGATTTTCACAGTAAACAGCATGGTCTACTTTTTCCAAGCTGTCTTGGAGCCTCAGTCTCCCTCCTTTACACCTTTACACCATCCCACCTTTTTGTACCCTCTTTGACTGTTTAAAATTTTCCATTAAAACTCCTGACTAGCTCTAAGGTAGAACCACTATAGGTCAACCCCTCAGCAACTCAAGCAAGTAACTTTTTTCCCCTTATATTAGCCCCACAACTACCACTAATAATTTAAACACATTCTGGATTGTGCAAGAGAGCTTGAGTATCACTGAGACTCATTCTAAAATTTTGCTTGCTGCTGCAGTCAAGACAACTAAAATTCCCTGCATCATCTGCAATAAAGACAACATAGCACCTTCCTAAAAAGCAAGTATCCTAACCTTGCTTCTCACCAGACCTTCCAAGCAGTACTTTTAGAATTCTTGCAGATTAGCAAGTCTCAAGCCTTCTGTCATGAAATTCAGCTTCCATAGTGACTAAGATTTTACACCTTTCCCTCCACACTGAATTTTCTGATATACGACACATGTATAAGAGAGGAAGTCAAGAAAAAGTATTAAACTATGTTTTCATCCCTACCTTTCACTATATATATTTTTAATGTTTATATGCATATATTTTATATAGAGAGTGAAAGGTAAGAATATGTCTTGTATGTCAATAAATATATTTCAGAAGATGCTGCTTATAAATACCAAACAATTCCCCAGCTATGATACATCAGTGGCATACAGCACAAAAATGCCTTTCTAAAAATATGGACAAGATGCAGCCTCCCACATTACATGGAATGTCTCCTTTTGCTTTGATTTCTCCCCAGGTTCCAATGAATTTTTATTGCAGACTACTTAAGTACATTACCAAAGCTTTCCTAATTATAGTGGATTATTCTAAAAGAGAATCTATAGGTGTCTTTTAGGTACCATATGCACCTTTGGCAACTTTCATTTTGTGTTTTCCAGGTGCTTAGGTTCCTCTCAGCAAGTATTTAATTCTGCCCATCTTTACCCTTTTAGTTTCTGTGGTGATTTGTGATGTGAAGGCAGCATTCTGTGCCAGGTTCTCACAGGCTGGTGCAAAGCCACAATTCTTTCTGTCTAGCTCTGCAAACTAAGAAGCTCCTCTGATGCCTTTTTGGGCAGCTATTACTAACAGCATCTTTTGTCAGTGCAAACTGATACACACTGTTCTTTACAACCCAGTTTTGTAAAAGATCTTTAATTTCCAATGTTTCTGCATTTTCTTTGACATTTAAAGCAATCTGGCCCTTCTCTACCTTAGAAGTAAATCCAAATATTTGCTCTAGCAGCTACAGGTCACAAAACACAACTGAGCTAGCAAGCTTCCAAAGTGGGACACAAATAAGGCATTTCTTTCCACCTACTCATTAGAATCCCAGCATCCATTAGATTGCTTTCCTCTCCAGGAGCTGTGCACCCAAGGTCTGACAATCTCCTCCAACTGTAATAAGTGACTTTTTAATATTTATCACAATGTACAAAAGCTTTTTTCTTTGTATCTATAAACGAAAAAAGGTAAAAATGGAAAAAGGGGAAAGGTAGAAAATCAGAACTTCATCCCATGAAAAAGAAAGATAGATATATGCATATGTGTGCAGCTATGCTCTTCTAGACTTCATTTGAATAAAACCTAAGTATGTCTTCCTTGCAGTAACTGGACCTTCTATGCAGTCAAACATTTCCCTTGACTATTTCTCAGCATACTGTACTGTCTTGATTCTTTGCACAGCAAAATAGTGGTTAGATACACACCCTCTATTATGAAGGCAATGTTTTTGATCTTTTTTTATTTTTTTTTTTTAAATTAAAACCACCTTTTCTTCCATGACTGTTAGCTGATGTGAATGTAGTTAATTATAATGCTACTGCAGCATTAACTTACTTTGTACAGTGATTTTTTCCTAATCAGTGCAAGGAAGAGGATAAGATACCACCTATTTTTCCCCTGGGACATACTATCTACTCTATGCATCTTCAAGGGACAGCTGAGCCAGATCACAGCATCAAATAAACTCTAGAATGAAAGCTGCCTCCTGTAGTTACCTATGGTTCCTTCTGATTCAAATTCACATCAGGTTCAGAGCTCTGGCTTGTTCTCTTGATAAATTTCATACAGATCCTGAGACCAAACAGTATTTACTTTGACTAAAAAAAAAAAAAAAGTCTCAATGATAAATCTCATTTGTGGCTGGACTTCACTGCCACTGTTTAGCTGCATATGCCTAGACACAAGGATTATTAAATTTTCAAGCATTTTGTACTTATTTATCTCCATTTAATTTTATTTATATTAGAATTTACTCTTACAACTATTATGTTGTTTACACATTCATATATGCAATCTTATAACCACTCCTTATTGTTGCAAACCTTCTGGCTTTATGGGTTCTATCATCTGTACTACTGCAGATGAAAAAAAGTAATGTTCTCTATCTGAGAATAAAGCAACGTTTAACAACAGAAAGCATTGCCCTCCTCCTATTCATGCTAAGAAAGCCTAAGTATTTCCATCAATGTGAAGGAAACTTATTCTGGACAGCAGAAATTTGAAAATAAAATGAAGAACAGTTACTGTGTTACTTAAAGTAACACAGATCACCTCATTGTCCCTGACTTCCCTTCCATGAAATGCAATGTAGGAATTCAAGATGCTGTTGCAGCTTAAAAGAAATAATAGAAGAAATAAAAATACAAGTATACTACTAAAGAAAGAAATAAAACAGAACTCCTGAATCCACTTAGCTGCCTTTTCTGAAGCCCTCAATGAAATGCAACTGGTCTTGAATTATCATATGAAGAGGCATGGATGAGGTGGCACAATGTAAAGCCCTCACATCCTTCTATAACTTTCCTTTCACAGCTTCTCACTGCTTCTGTCCTGTTTCCTTTGTACCAACTCAAGCCCAAAAAAGATAAATAGTACATTTCAGGGCAATCTTCCAGAATTTTTTATATTTCACCTAGCCCCTGCAGAATGATGCTTTTAAGTGTACCTAAGAATAATCAAAGTCACAGAAACACCTACACATGGATGCTTCAACACCTCTATTCCTTATGTAAGTTCAAATTCTGGCAGGAGTGGCTTAAGGAGTAGAGTTGGCCATATCCTGGGCTTGGTTAAGCTACAGAACAAACAAACTACCTGACTAATTAGTATTTTTGCAATTTCTACCACCATGATTCACATTAGGTATTGATCCGTTTTATATAGGCAGCCTTAAATATTCCTAGATATGATCTTTAGTTCCAAGTTTAATTTTCTTTAGGCCTGACAGCAAAGAGAAAAAGGTGAGGCCTATTTCAATTAATAGGTTTTTTCTGCTAAGAAGCCTTAACACAGTTGAAAAAAAAAAACCAAACAAAATGAACCAAGCAAATAGACAAATAGACAAAGTGATATATAATTTATAAGTATTTTAAAAAATGCAAGCACTGTTAGATCCAATAGATATATTCAGACTAAAATTCCATACAACTCTTCCCCTTGGAGTAATCCACAGCTCTTTTCACACACAAAGAAAGAAAAAGCTGAAGCACACCATGTCCTTTAATGATCAGTTCTAGCCAGATCTGATACTACTGGTACTGTGTCTCAGATGGAAGCAGAGCTGCATGGGCCTCCAGCTCTAAACTGTCCCTTTTCATTTCCCCCTTTGCACCTCCAAAAGAGCCCATCAGGCAATGCAGACAACACATCCCTACTCCAGATGAGAGCCAGGCTGCCAGGCAGGATTCAGAAAGCGGCTGCTGCACAGAAGGAGCTTGTCTGAGAGAAGCAGCCACTCAATCCCATGACCAAAATCTGCTACTCCCAATGAAGTTCTAGATCAAGATTAAAGCACAAATCATGAGACCCCATCAAAACAACCCCGTGGCACCACTGCATTCCAGTGACATTATTCATGTTGCTCCGATTCACATTTCAGTGCTATCATAGAAGCATTAAAGCAACTTATAGCAGTCAGCAGTCTTTCAGTAACAAATTGCAGTCCATTTTCAAACACATTTCACTATAGTTGGAAGTGCAGTATTGCAGCCTTGCCTCTGGCCTAGCCCCTCACCCCCAGGTTTGGGTCTATTAGGCAAAAACAGAAGGATCTTTCCCTTTGGATGCTTCCTAGGTAAACCCAGTGTGCTTCCTGACCTCCTATCACATGCAGGGTTGCTGTTGGGCAGCTCCCTTGGTTAGAGGAGGCTGCACTTTCCTGCCATCTGATAAAAGAAACATTGGTATTGCTGCTAACAAACAGGATCAGTGAAACAGTAAACCATAAATAACAGTTGCATAATGAACAGACTCCTCAGGATGCCAATAGATACAAATCCATATTGTGTGCATCATCACATGAATCAGAATGGAAAACAAAAAAAACAAAAAAAAAAAAGGAGAAAAAAAATTTAAAAAAAAGAAGAAAAAACCAACAACACCCAAACAACCTTTGAAAAGCATCTATAAAATCTACTCTATGTCTCAGAAACAAACTTTCATCCTCCATTTCCAAGTTTTCACACATTTATCTACACTAAGACCTTTGTATATTCCTGCAGATGCTGCACTGGAACTGCACGTGGGCCCAGGTGACACCAGTGCAGAGAGATAAAGTGACCTTTGCAAGAAACAGGCCAGCACTCCTTGGAAATCAGACAGGGACCACAAGCACAGAAGCACAGGACTGACTTCAGGTTTTGTTTTATGGTAACGAGGACTTTGTTTTGTTTGTCTCCTGTTTAAAGCTGCTGCGGGACAAATACAAATCTCTGAAGATAAATTTAAAGATAAATTATCTGTTTGAAACAAATTCATGAAAGAAATGTGTTACAGCCAGCCAACAGAGATTAGAAAAAGCATAGGTTTTGTCTGGGTCGAGTTTAATTACCATCTGGGGCAGCTGATGGGACTCTTAAATTCAGTTTATGTAACAGACAACCTTGCTAGCTCCTCTGCAATCACTGCTCCTCAAATTAATGCTAAGATAAACTCTCTTTTATTAATTCTATCTATTAGCTCTTCAATTTTAGATACGGTAATATTTGAAAAATTCAGTTTCATTTTCTCCACCACGATACTCTTCTGTTTTTAGTGTAAACCATTCATTGCCATATACTGAAGAGAGAGAACCAACCCTGTTCATTCATGTTCAGCTCTTGTCCTCCTGGGACCAAAACAGAAAGGTCATGGCTCCACTGTGCATCAGGTAATCTAGAACTTGTAATTACTGTCACTACAGTTTCTAATACAGCTGTCCTCATCATAAAATAAATAGATCCAATGCCTGAATAACAGAATGCAAATTAATTTATCTTCACCCCGTTCTGAGCCATTGCATCAAAATTGAAATACCAGACTTTACTTATTTCTTATATAAAATTAAAATATACAAAGTCTCTACCATTCCAGCTGTTGGCTTCCACCTACATTTCACATTAAAACAGCCACAGAAGAGTTCATCTGGATCACTGTGAAAACCAAAAGGCACACAGCCAAACCACAACAGGGTGCAAAAGTAGGCCAGTCATCTGCACAGAACCTGCTGTCATTAAAATCAATGACTAAAGAGTTGTGGAATATTTTACTTGATTCTAGTTAGAAATGCAGAACAACACTGCAGTCACTGCACAACAAGATGGGATTTAATGCCCTAGGCAAGTAGCTGCCTTTTTTTTTTTCAACATAGAAATGATGCTCTATAAAGAATTTTATTTCTAAAGGCCTGATGGCAATCCCCAAATTGATGCATCTGACGCATGCAATGAAAACACAACATTTTTCAAAAGCAGTATGCAAATGAAAACAAAATTATTTCTGAAATTGTTGCTGTGCAGACTTGTTTAATAAAGAGGCTTTTCTGTTCTTACAGTAATAACAGTCTTTGGGAACACTAATGTTAAGTTTGATTTCCCTTTTTCATCTACACTGTTGTTATTTTTATGTTCTTGATAATTTACAGCTAGGAAATATATTTCTAAAAATAGGAATGATTAAAAAGAGATGAAGTGCTATCATGTCACCTCCAGTTCCCTTATTTCAAGCTTTATCTGCATAAACTGAAAGGTATCATTGTCCACTGTCTGGAAAGACAGCTGGTATGAACATGCAAATGAGGGTCACTGTAATTTCCATAAGAGACAGAACTACTGTTGCATTGGACAGGGGTCCCTTCACAATAGCAGTCTGAAGTGTTGGTGGGAAAACACAATAACAACAACAAAAAAAGGATAAATCCAAACCTTGTGAGAAAATGTGAAGAAGTCTGTCTCCTGAAAAACAAGTCTCTAGAAAGCAATTCCATGCTCTCGAAATTTGGCACAAAAAATTTATTTCTGTCATAGTACCACCAAGAAGAAAGTCTAATTACTGATGATGCAATATAAAGCTTTGCTCTATGATTTGTTTATATGCTGTCAAATGTTGATAACAAAAAAGAGTGATTTTTAGATGCTGTAAAACTGAAGCGATCAGCTCATATTATAAAACTTTAGATAGGGATGTCAGAAATTAAATCTAAGAAAACAGGTGGAAGAGATTTAATAATAATAGTAATTTTTTAAAAAGAAAAAAAAAGGCTTCAACTCATTTCACAGGGGCTTGGCTTTTTCTCAGTGCTGAAAACTCAAAATTGAAATTGGGTATTTCTGCAGCATGGCAGTATTTTTGTGATTTGAATCTGGAAAACAATGTCAGTGTTTTACCCAAGTATTTCAAACTCCTGGAGTTGGCTGCTGTGCAAAAAAGTCACTAATTTTAATTTCTTTCTGCACAGAGGTTCCTTCACCACTATTACCACTGTCAATTGCAGAATGTACACAAAGAAAACAACTATGAATGGAAACTATTACAAGTTATACCATTTTAAAAATCTATAGTATATACAAAAATAGTATCTTTATGCAAAACAGTTGATGGCTTAACTGTTCTCTTAAATGTGATTTTTAAAACATGTCATTGCTCCCTTGATAAACCAAACTGGTTTTTTAATTTTCATAAAAGCCAAGAGAATTCCTACTGCATTTTTGCAGACAGCTCCAGTACATATGATTACTGTGCTCATGTATCTAGAACAGACTTACATTCAAAACACACCTGTTTACAGATTCAACTTCTTAAAACTTTTAACAGGTGCTCGTCGGGCATATTGTCTGCATTCTTAGTCCTGTAGTTGTCTTCAGTGAACAATAAATGGAATATGTTTTCTGAGTTTCCTCTGTATAGATGCCTCCTATGTGGCAGAGGCCTTGGGGATTTGTGAATACATTGGCTTTACATTGTAACTTCAGATAGAGGAAGAGAGAGGTGGAAAAACCCTTGAAGTTTAGGAAAATATAGCCATATATTCACACTATTTCATTTATAAACTCTATATCCTTATGCTTTATGAGAGGATGCAAGTTGCCCAAGAGGCAAGATAAAAGAATGCTTTCCTGACTAAGTTACTTTGTGTAGCCTGAGCAACAGCCTGCCACAGCTACCAAATTGTATTACCCCATTTCCCTTCTCTTCCCCACTTGATGCTGCCTTGGAAAGTCATTAACATTTTTTTCTCCTCTTTTCCCCTTCTGAGGATGACACTGCTTCCTTTCTATAGTGCTGTCCATCTGTGCTTGCATGGCTTTTTCCTTTTGGTATTAAGCAAATCCTCATCCCTGACTCAGTTTAATACCAGGTGCAGCACAAATATTTACAGTGCAGCAGAACAGAGCCCTGTACAAGAAAACCCCTAACAGGATCCCAGTTACAGAAAGCTTCACATCTCAAAGGTCTATTTATGCAGAGAGCTGTTCTGCCTACAACAGTGCAGCTCTTAGCATTTTTCAACAAGAATAATTTAAGGCACCCAGCCTTTTCCTGCAGGATTTAGACAAAGGAGGAAAGCAGAAAGAAAAACTTCAAAGAGTTATGCACTTCCTTTACTGGCTGTACTGCCAGGCTGACACTGAATAGAGAGTCTATTCTTGCTAATGAAATGTGACTGTGTTTGTAAGATCAGGCCTTCAGTTTTAAAACTGTCAGCACAATAAAGACAACAGTACATGCAAAGAACTGAACTGAAGTATTTTAAATATCTTTTCAAAAAATGTCTGGAAAAAAACCTTAATACATGTCACTCACCTGAAAAGACATTGGGAAATGTCTCTGTGGAAGCCTGCACCCCTGAGGACTTTCTTGAATGAGTCAAAGGCACTCTTTCCGTTGGAAATTTCTCTCTAAACCCCTTGTGCTCCAAGTAGCTTGCAGAACCCACCTTCTGTGTTATTTCACATCTGTGATTAGATACCTCTTCTGTCCAGTCTGCAGAACGACTAAAGAAACCTGTCAAACTAGCAGACCTCTGCTTCTTGACTGAGACTTTTTCTTTTATAGGGAAGGACTCCTGCCTCCTTGTAAAAAGTGGGCTCTGGGATGGGGAGGGAGATGGGGAATGGTTGGGAGAACTCAGTTGCCTAGTTGTGGTTTTGATGTAGCAAGGATTAATTAGATAGGGCTTAAAGCATCGGGAACCAAGCGTCTGACTTCCTGCTGTCTCCTCAGAGGATAAAATGCCATTTTTCATTTCCATGGATAAATCACCATGCAAGTCCTCTTGACTGGTTGACAGGGTGTGTTTCCCTTCCTGAGTTTCAGTGGCATGATCACGTCCTGTATCTGAAATATTCTGCAAATCAACAGCCTGCACTTCAGTAATTTTAGCCTCAGCATCTGCTGCCGAGGTTGGAAAAAGTCGTGTGGAGCTGTGTGTCCGAGAACCATTTTCTACTGCAGTTCTTTTTAAATCACCTTCTAGTTCACCAGCTACAGCCTCCACTCCAGCAATGAGCTGTTCCTGATCCTCAGTCAATATCTTACATTCTTGTGTTTCAAATAAGCCGTTACCAGGAGAGTCTGTGCCATTTACCTCTCCTTTCAGTTCAGGCTCAGCTGCACAGGAGACAGGAAGGTTTTCCCCAGTTTTAGGCAATGCTGGAAAAGCCCCCTCAGTGTCTGGGCTCCTCTCTTTGTCGGTGGTAGTTACTGAAAGAAACCGTTCAAAATCTAAGGGGGCTGCTTGTGAATTAGCCATGTGTCGGCCCATTGTTTTGGTGACAAGGTCCTCAGTTCCAATGTTAATTGCCCCCTGCTGCTGCTGCTGCAGTCTAATAGCTTGCTGGATATCAGAAAGCAAATCCTCTTGTTCTGTGGCTGAATGGAAACTGTATATATCCGTATCAGAGCCAGAGCTGGTCCTTTGTCCATCCTGTGTCTCTGCAGCAGCTGGGACAGCTTCATTTCTGATTTCAAAATGTTCCACATCCGTGTCTGAGAGGCCCCCTTCATCTGCAGAGATGCTTATATCTGGAGTTTTGGTTACAATCGAATGAGTACTGTCCAGCTCTACAGCCTGCACGGCCTGGCTTTCCAAAACATCCTCCCGCGAACTACTATTCCCATCTTTAGCTTTGGACAGATTTTTTCTGATCCTCAGATTCGAAAACACCGAGGCCCTCGAGTCCGACTTCCCCTTCTTCTTACCGGATTCACTTCCTTTCGCATGCTTCCCCAGTCCCCTTCTGCTTCCCGATACCTTCTTTGTGCTCTCTGTATCCTTGGGCCCGGAGGCATCCTCTCCTCCTTCATGCACATCACCTGTATTTTTCTTTAGCTTCCCATCTTGATTCCCCATGATTTTCCGTAGCGCAACACCTTCATCAATCAAGCCATGCTCCCAGATTTCATTCCTTTGGCCTGCGGGCGAGATCCCCTCTAGCGATCCAGGTTTGTTTTCAAGCGGTGGTGATGCAAGCAAAGCAAATGCTTGCTGTGCCTCTCTCCCATCTGCTAGAGCTGCCTTTTTGCATAATGTGCTGCTTGCACTGGGCTCCGCTGGGACATGCTCAGTACAGCACTGAGAGCTGCAGACAGCTCCTTCCAATGGCTGCTGCTGACGGAGCCGCCCGCTCTCCGGGTTTTTGCTGCACTCTTGTTTCTGGGGGAAGGATTCTGTGAAAAGTATTTCCTTTATAAAAGTCACTTCTTTTTCCACGGTTTTTATTGCCTGCATTGCAAGCTCAGCTCGTCACCAAATCATTTATAATTTCGGGACTTTGAGTTTCTGAAGAGAAAAACATTAAAAAAAAAAAAAAAAAAGTTAAAGCAAGGTATTTTGATTACTCTGCAATTGTTCTGGAATTGCTTAAATGAATAAACTAATAACCTTGGAAAGATAAATATTATGATTATAAATATTATGATTATTTAATAGTTTAGAAGGTGCTTAAGCATATGCTACTTTGACAGATTACACTGTACCTCTGGTGGTTTACATGTTTATTTTTTTAAAGGTCATCAAAACATAGTTTTAAAAGGAGAGTCACTCAGAAAGTAAATAGAAGAAAGATAATAAATAAAAATTTCTTTCCACAGTTTTAAAGAGTTGCCCTTGAATGCAATGCATTCTGGTAATTATACTTTAAAGAACTTTCCACAACTTATATTCTGAAAAGGTAGATACTATTATTCCCAGAAGAATCAACTCATCAATATTAAAACATACAACCATTGTTTGCCCTGATAAAGACATCTGTCATGAACCAAGAGAAAAGAAACAAAAAAAGTAGCATTATTCAAATGCCACTAAGGAAAAAAAGAGACTTCTATTTAACCCTATATATTTAATAATTGATTTCAATAATGCCACTTGTTAGCTATTTTGGAAGCTTGTAGAACAATTTTAACCAGTTGCTGCTTCTCCTCCATTTTTGCTTTAGGTGTGTAAGCACCCATATTTCATAAACATGTTTCCTGAACTTCCAGGCACATGGTCCCTTTCATCTTTAAAGTTTAGATTTAAATGAACTGGATTAGAAATAAAAAGGCATTAGAGTGCCAAATTTCCAAGTTGGATCAGTTCAGTAGTTCAATATCTTGGTTCAATGTCAGCCAAGAAGTAATTAGATAGATTGCTGTTTATGATTTATCATCTTTAAACTGCCTGGTCTATTGGTTTCAGTTTCTGTGAAAGACTTCAGGTATTCTTCATACCTCTGAGCTTCTTTATTAGCAACTTCCCTTTCAACAGAAATTTCTTAAAACAATAAATCATTCCAGGTATTGGTTTATATAATTCTTAGTTTTGGTATCATTCTCTTCCTACCAGAGGTATCACTTGATTTTCTCTGCTTTAAAATACATTAAAAAATAAGAAAAATAATGAGAATATAATTTACAATTTAAAAACTATATACCCACTTTCCCTTGACCCACCTTCCTCTCCCCCTCACCCCCCCCTCCTTTTTTTTTTGTCTTCCAAGGGATACCAAATACTTTTGCAAATCTGGGCTGTGGTCATTATTGAGTAATTGTTGTCAATTCAGTTTGGAAAGAAAAGCATTGTCAATAATACATGTACGTAAATTATTTTAAATCATATTTTTTCCTTGTGCTTCCTGGTCAGTTACATCTCTGATTTGTCTTATTCTGAGGGGGCTGAGGCTGAAGCAACAGAAGCCTTCAGTCTACAAGAATTTAATTGTTGTAAATGGACCAGGTAACTTTGTTCACACAGTGTTATTTTTTTTTTTTTTTTTTTTAGTTTTCACTTGCCTAATGAAGTGACTAATCTATGTTTTTTTACTTTTATAGCACTCAGGATCCATAAATCCATAAACGCCAAGAGCTAGCATAGAAAATCCTGCAAGACTGTGTAAAATGATTTTGCTTTTTACTGCATTTCCACTTCTGCTTTCCATTGTCCTACTTCTAATTTGTTGCAGTATTTTACCTTTTAAAGTATTATTATATACTTGCAAAAGGATTTTGAAAGCTCAGGTCATTTCAATCCATCTGAAGATACACAGTAAGAATTACATAAAGTACAACCTGAGGGACTCATAGTAGAATACCACCTTGATCAGTATTTTCTGACTAGAACTGAGAAGGACCTAACCTCTGATTACAACTGGAGTACTTGTAGCTTCCAACCCCTTTTTAAAAACTCCTCTACCACTGAAATCTTCTGCCACAAATTAGCAAAGTGCAACAGTAATGTAATGATACTATGGACTGAGAGAATAAGGGAAATGTAGAATTAGAGCAATGCCCTAAAAACATTCCCTTTCCTTTCTTCATGGTAAACTTGCATTACAAATTCAACACAATCCCATTGCAGCTATTGATAATACACCAATAGTAATTATGTTGCAAAACCAAGGCATCAACAAAGCTAGGTTTATAAAACAGTCAAGTTGCAGACTGAATTGCATTTTAAAATTAGAATTTACAGTGGTTTAAATCACATATCTGTACTATTTCCTAGAAGTTCTTAGACAGCACATCCTTAAAAAAAAATCATATACATGAACAGACATAGATATTATTCGATTTGCAATATGTTACACTAAAACTTATTTGGCTTTTTCAATCTGCAGCTGTAATCCTAAATGTAAAAGAACCATAAGAAAAAGAACCTACTAATTTTCTAGACAGACCCTCTAAATGTGATATCCTAAAATAGATTCTGACTATGATATCTGGTCTATATGGGGAAAGAGCATCACCAAAACAGACATAGTTATGTGAAAATCAAAGAATTTGTTCTAATTGTTCCCTGTAAGGAACAAAAAATATGTTTAAAATGGAGGGTGAAGGCAGAACACAAATTAGCCCAAAGAAGCAGTGATAGTTACAACTCTCAATCAGCATTTGTGGAAAAGCATAGTGTTTGCCTAACATAAAACAAATTTTTAATACTTGTCGTTTGCTTGTTCTCAGGAGACTTTTAACTTCTGAAGACAAACATATTACTAAGATTTAGCAGAACACCAGAATGTTTTGACATAAGTAAAAGCTACATTTTAAAAAGTAAGAATGTATTCAACACTCTACAACCAAAAAAATGCTTTTCAACAGAAAGGTTTATAGGTTCTATAGAAGGATATTTAATTTTTAAGAGTAACTCTAACTTGGTTTTATCTTGATAAAATCGTCAAAAAGCCACTGAAGCTCATCCAACGACACTGCCTGCCTACTTCATTTAATCTTAGTCAGGGGTCACTCAAAAATTGAAGAAAAATCGTGGGCATAGGTTTGAGGTTCTCCTCACCTCTCATTCCCTCAGAAGCTTGGGAGGTACAAAGAGCAACACACGGAGGAGACTGAAAACTTACAGCTAGAGATACTTCTGCTCCCAGAGACTTCCATGTTACCACATTCCTGTTAGAGAAGTGAACTCCTGTTCCAGGACTGGGGTTATTCCCAAGCAGACAGTTACTGATTACTGCAGCCTCTCTGGAGAAGTGGCCAGAGCTCCCACCAGCCCTGCCTGTCCTCCAGCTGCTGGGAGGGGAAGGGGAGGAAAGGGCCTGCACCGGTAGCAACGATTGCCCTCACCTGGGTGTAGGCCTCGGCCTCCTGGAGCACAGCCAAGGCAAAGCACTTTTCCTCCCCAGGCAGGGCTGGGATGAAGGTAGAAGCAGTCGTGTGTGTCCCCACCCCCCAGATTCCTCATGAAAAGGCTGGAAAACCAGCTGGCATCCTGGCATTTGGAGCATGTTCACAACACAGGCTGCCCTGGGGAGGGTTCAGAGAGGGGTGCAGAGGGATGGCTGCGCTGAGGAAACACCACTTTCTTGAGGTGGATGAGTTTTCACCGTGAATAATTTACTGAGGTATTTCAGCCTCCTCTCAACAGCAGCAGCTGATCAGGTCCCCACAGGGTGGAGATAATAACACCATATTACTGCTGCTGATGGGCACGGAGCTACTGCAGGCTGTGCCTGCCAGGGGATGAGCCTCTGGGGCAGGGATGGGCTCCAACAGCAAGATCCCAGGGAACAGCTCAACCACAGGAATGCTGGCATCACACAAAGTACCCAAAACAACACTGTGACAGTAACACCAGGACTACCAGCTCAGAAGCACCATCATCGCTATGCAGTAAAGACCCCCAGAGCATGTTGCACCCTATGCCGCACACATACCCCCAGTACTGCCCTGCATGGGGGCTGAAGAGCAGACTTGGTTCATGCCCTCATGGCCAGCTCTGCCAGGAGCCCAAAGTGGCTGGGCAGCACATATACTCTGGGCTCTGTGTCCTCCTTTCCTGCTGGGGACACTCAGCAGTTGTGGCCCAGGGCAGGTGCTTTCCTGGGGTTAAGCCCCAACATGGCGGCTCAGGGCAGAGGCCTCATTCTCCAAAGCCACAGGCGAGGCCTTCATGGCAGAGCCTCCCCAGCTGCCACTCTGAGCGTGCTGGAAAAGTTCCCTCCCCAGAAAGCATCAGTTACCATTAAATGCTCCCCATACTGCCAAAGCCCTGCTCCAAGAAGTCAAAAATTGTTTCATGTCCCCATGACCCCATCTCTTTCAGCTACAGGGAATCTTTTTTTGACTCAACAAGACCCAGCAGACTCACTGTCCCTTCCTGACTCGCTTAAGGAGAGGAGGAAATATAATATGAATTAAGAGGCCATAGTGACTAAGGATGAAGTTGGTCATGCCCATGCCTCCTTTATTTCCTAGTGGATATGAAATTCTGATTTTTCTTTTAATACTTGTCTGAGCAGTTTGAAATCATGTCTCATGCATTCTCTTTTTATGAAGTTGAGGTGATCCAACTAATGAGAAATCTGTTTTACCTATTTAACAGTTCCTTTTACAAGGAGAAAGAAACTAGCAAGCAGTGATTCTAGGTGGGGGTTTGACTTGCTTAAGAACTGTTATTGAGTGCATGAGAAAATGATGACTAAGATTTTCAAATACCTGCTACACAGAGCTGAACTTTCTCCTGCACAATTTCTTGTTAGTGAGAACTAACATTTAACATTAATATATCTAAAGAAGCAGAGTCTCCAGAAATGCAATGTTTGCCAACTACTATGCTGCAGAATGCCTGCTGGTTAGGAGCCAAAAATCTTTGTGAAGTGTTTAACCTCCTGGATTTCTCACCTAAACTCAGTAATACATTTATGTATTGTGAAACAGGGGGGTTTTTTTGTTTAAAAATGCGATCAGCTCGACACAGCAAAACCCATTAACATTCCAACACGCTTTTCTATTACTTTCCTGTAACATTTCCATACTCCTACTGCTGATTTATTTTAAAATATACTTTTCAGCATAAAAGCTATACAGAACCTTTCCTAGTTATTTAAATAGGAGGGGTTGGCTGAGTGGCTGCACTCAACACCCTGCTGGTATTCCAGAGATGTATGCATTGCAGGTCAGGGTCAGGTCATAGAAAGTCTCTAGAAATCAAGGTCTTTGCAGGTGCTGCAGCTGGGCACATCTATATTTTTTTAGACACGTTATGCTAGTGCTGTAACCAAACGCGTGCATCAAGGAAGTGTTTTATTTATAAGGTCAGTTTTATTCCCTATGGTAGACTGAAAAGTGACATATCTATGGCACAGCTCCCATTTTTCCTTTCACCAACTTCATTTTACTCAAATTTATTTGAAATGCAGGTAGTCAGCAGCTGTTTGGTAATACATGCTAAGCAAATTGAATGTAATGCAGTGTAGGCTGCATCATGAAAAAATAATTAGTAAAATATCTGCTGACCAGTGTATAAAGAAGAATAGATAAAAGAGTTTTTGCCATTTAAACCACTGTAAAATACAGTAAAAAATAAGAATTAGCACCTAGGTAATAAATATTTCCTAAGGGAGTGAAATTTATGCAATAAGAGTGTTTCATCAGACCTCAGAATAGCTTTTGAACACAGCAGACAACATCAACCAAGCTTTTAAGATCATTAAATCTCTGCAAAATTCACAGACACATGCAGAATCAGTATTCGGGTGGAGGCAGGGGAGGATAAGCAGAACTGTGTCAAACAGGAATCACCTAGTTTAGGAATACCCACCACAAGCAAGCACTGCATAGGGAAAAATGGGAGGAGAAGAGATTTATTGTGCTAGAGGGTAGAGAAAGGAACACAGAATACAAATCTGTAGGAAATGGGGCTTCCTCATTTTTATTCCTTAGAGAAGAACATATTCTGTTAAATCAACCATAAAATTACATACTGTCTTTTTGGTTTTCTTGGACAACTCCCAGAGCACTTAATGACAGGGTTGAAAAATGTGGACTTTGATCATATCAGTGGACATTCTTGTCTGTAGAGAGATCAAAATGCCATTAAACAATGGCAGGTTTTTGAGCCTAGTCCTCTTCTGTAGAAGACAAT
Organism: Heliangelus exortis; assembly: GCF_036169615.1. Lineage (NCBI taxonomy): Eukaryota > Metazoa > Chordata > Aves > Apodiformes > Trochilidae > Heliangelus > Heliangelus exortis. Next base: position 7,517,826 of record NC_092424.1, on the reverse strand, counting down.
AGATTAATTTAAGTACCTAGGGCTCTAATTTTATCATTTTACTGCAACGAGTGTTTACTAGTCTGAAGGAAAATTTGACAAAGGTAGTTTTTCCTAAGATTCTTTTCTCTTTTATTAAAGTGTTCATTGACATGTTTTGGTTTCAAATATATATGGAGTAAAAAAATAATAACAAGGCATAATCTTATTTTAGGCACCATCTCATGTTCTGTTGCAGACTTTCACACACACACACAAATGTGGATATGCAAAGTCTGGGTGTAATAAGAAAGAAAGCTATTCATCAGCTTTCAGTTCTTTTTAAAACAACAAGCAACCTCTTGTCACAGAATGGTAGTGATTAGAAGGGACTTTTGGAGATAATCTACATCCAGTCTCTTTCTCTCTCCAGGCAGGTTTTGGATCCAGTGAAGGAGAGTCCACCACCTCTTTGGGCAGCCTGTTCCAGTGCTCTGTCACCCTCAAATTAACCAAGATTTTCCTAATGTTCAGATGGAACTTGCTGTGTTTCAGTTTGTGCCTACATCCCCTAATCCTGTCCTTGGGCACCAGTCTAACCCCATCCTCTTGACACTTGCACTTCAGATGTTTATAAGCATTGATAAGACCCCCTCTCAATCTTCTCCAAGTTAAACAGACCCAGGTATTTCAGACTTTCCTGAGAGATATTTTAGTCCCCTAATCATCTTTATACCCCTCTGCTGGACTCTATCCAGTAGCTCATAGTACTAGGAAGCACAGAACAGGACACAGTACTGCAGATGTGGGCTCAGAAGGGCACAGTAAAGGGGGAGGCTTAATTCCCAAAACCTGCAGGCCCTGCTCTTATGACAACCCCAAGGTTCCATTTGACTTTTTTTCCACAGTAACAAATAGCTGGTTTGTGGTCAACTTGTCCAACAGCACTCCCAGGTCCTTCTCTGGAGGGAAGAGTTTGTCTCAAATATATTTAGTAATTAGAATATATTTTTGATGATATTTTGGCAGCCAGATTTGTGATCAAACAAATCCAACCTGATACTAGGATAAGGAAGAATACCTCTTTCCTCTCTTTTGGATTACTAGAATACCTCTTTCCTCTTTTTTGTTTTACTTCAGTACAGAATGTGAGCAAGGGGGTCACTACTATATTAATGAACAAATGTGAATGCCCCCATCTGTTTGAGTGTTCATAGAATGGAGGCTTTTGCCTTTGAATAAAGTGTACTGAAATTAAGACTTTGAGTTAGCATCCAATGCCATGAAAGATAAACACTAAGAAGCCAAAAATAGAAAGGAAAACTGAGGAAGCCAAAGGAAAGCTGAAGTATTATGTATCATTTCTATTAATGTGTCTCATGGTTTCACTTCTTACTGTGATCCTTTGCTGTTGTCACAGGATGACTGGCAAGAGTCACCCTTACAGGCATTCATTATCTCCAGAGTACTGATCAAATTAAAGTTTCTATAGCACTTAAAACAATTCACATTCATGCTTTAAATACAGATCAGAGAAAGTTACTTCAGCAAATAATCTGTATAGATGCAGTCTCTAGCATATATACTGCTAAGAGTATCTTATGCACATGAAATACTATTCTCCATTTTAAGAGTGGCTGGTTGAGTTGTGGCTCCTCTTCAGCAAAATTCTTGCCTTGCATAGACATACACAGCTTTAGCTGGCCCCAATGCTTTTGTTTGGGGGTTTTATATATTTTCATAATAGGACAGAGAGGAATTATGAAACCTGATTCAAGGCCTTGAGATCTATTTTTTCTGTGCTTCTTATGTAGAAAAAAGGCAAGCTGCAGAACTATTTAACACAGCTACATTTAATTGCCTAAAGGGAATAATTTCTACAGAATACTAGTCCTTTCCACTAAGTTCCCATATAAAGGCCACGAGCAGAGCAGCTTTATGAGTAATCCCCAAAGTACCTCAGATTTGGGTGTTGTTGTTACTGCAATTAATTTGATCTGTATTCAAATATTTTGTAATTTGCCTGTTCTGCTAACAGTAGTCACTCACAACAGTTAACTCTGCAGTGTAGCAACCGGCTGGCCTGGGAGAAAGCAATAGTTATTTAGCCACAGCATCACAGGACATCAGATGGGCTACAAATCCACCAAAATACAGTATTTGCCAATGTCCCAGCAGTCCTAGCTGCCTGACTAGGCTGAACTACCTCAAGTAGAGATTATCCATCAGGCAGGACTAAGACAGATGCAACTATGTAAAGCAGGCTCAATCCATAACTTCTGTTTGAAGTCTTGGCTAGGCCATAGCATGAGGAACCCAAAGCCTACATAGCACAGTGAATTCCTACTGGGTTTGTAGTTAAAATGGTTGTAATTTTGTCAGCTGAATAGTTACCATAATAAGCCAAATTCTGGTACTGATTGATTTTATAAAGCAATTACATCACAGATGAAAAGCTGGCATCTATTTGACCAGAGTAATACAAAACAATCATGGTCCAACTGAATAATCCATATGCCCAAATAAAGGTCAGGAAATACAATTAGGATGAAACATGCCTGTGAGGGGTTATCTTTGAATTTTAAATAGCATATTCATCACTGAGGAAAAAGAAACACTAACTGAGGAAAAAAGATTACATGTTAAATTAGCAAAATTCTGATGGTGTTCTGAGCTAGCTTAGTCTTACCTGGGATGTTAATTAAGCAAACGTTTCCTGTAATAAAGTAGGGTAGGCTACTTCAGTGTAGTCTAAAGAAAGAGAAATAAATGTCTTAAGAATACTCATGCTTTCAACTAGGGTATTCACATTCTCATCTGGCACTTCATTTATTTGCCTTTATGCCAGAAGTATTCCCAATATCCACAGATAATGAAGCATTTGAGGATATATCATCTTTAAAAATGGATTTTGGACTCTTGGTACATATGGTTCAACATCATGCCTCCAGCAGTGATCAGTACAGATGATGTTACAGGAAACAGCTTAGAGGGTGAGCACTGGAAAATTTTATTTTCCAAAACTGTTATCTGGTTTAATGTTTGCCCTGAGATAAGGGGGTTGGTTTGTTTGTTTCTCCAAACAATCTTGTGCTGTAGTTCAGGATGTCCTCTCTGACAGTTTATCTGCATTTTGCAGTTACAGATGTGTTAACACTGGGACCGTGTACCAAACACTAAACAAAATGTTACAAGCATACTGTTCCTATCCCAGAAAGCTTACAGTCTAAGTAGACTCACATGGATAACCTCATTAACTCAATTACATTTGTTCACCTCCCCCTGCCTTTCACTGGTTTTGGTTTTGCAGCATATTGCAGTGAAGAGGCATTTGATAGACAAATATCAGAAGCCTTCTAGAAATGAAGAAATTGAGAGAGGTTCTTGATGTGGAAAGAACAAACATCCTGGCTTAGTAAGATTTAGTGATAATTTCACGTGTACAGCACCACACCAGTGCACATTAACGTGGGGAAGGAAGGAATACCAAATCTGACAGCACTTTCCAAGCAAAGGACAATAAGCTACAGAAAGGCTCAGGAAAGTACAGAGAATGGATGTCACTGGCATGGGATGAGTACAACATGAAAAATTCAGTCACAGTGTAGTGTTTTAAGGAAGTGAAGGAACATAAAGGAAGAATTTGAAAAGGGAAATTGAAGATAGATGGGAGATCAATGTTCCCTGGGAGATCAATGTTCCCTGAAATACATATTAAGAGAGCATTGCCTTGAACTCTTTGGTTCCTGGGAGGCTCAATTGTGGGCCTAGACATTTAGCCTCAAGTTTTCATTTTGCTCCGAACACATGAGCCCTCAAGCCCTGAAAGAGAAAAGGACACCTTCACAGCCTCACAGGTACCAAAGTGCTGGACTTTTTTTTACTTTAGCTCAATGTGAGTATTCAAAAGACAACTCTTGTCACAGGATCTGTAGTGACATGAAGCCCTAATGTAGGTCAATGTCTTGCTGTGCACTACACACTCTGTAAACACAGCAGAAAACAAAGTTTGGGGGAGTCTGGTTGATTGCTGGTTCCGTTTTTTTTCCTTTATGTGGAATAATAGATGAAGCAGTAATAAGCACTATTAGGAAATACACTTCTTTTCATCTTCAAATGAAAATTCTACATCAGTCTAAGAAACAAGGAAGAAAAAATTTTACAGAATATATGCAGACAATTCATCCTGCTTTTTCTGTTCCACACCCTTGATTTTACTGTTAGTCACTCCCACCATGGTCTATTCATGATGTTGTTGTTTTTCCTCCTACATCGTGTCTATATCTGATTAGATACAAATACACTTCTTCTATCCCCTTTAACTTATGTTCCACAACACTGTTTTTAGAAGTTTAATATTTCTGTGTGAAATTTTGCATTGTTGGCATCGTGACATTTCTCTCTCTGATGTGAAAGTCCAGCTGTGCCCTGCAGAGGAAGTCAGATGGCTTTTGTTGCCAACTAAAGCTCAAACCGCGTGGAAGATTTCAGAGACCTTTAGGCAAAAGCCACACAAAAGTCATCTTCATCTATAAATATAGATGTATCTTCACACAGATGCCTTGTTGCTTCAGTTAGGGTCTGCTCCAGCTGTATTCTGGAACCCTTGATACTCCAGTTGGTAGAGCTTGAAATTAACAGATCCTTCCTGCTGCTTTCTGAGGAAGGCATACAGAGAGAAGACAGAAATACCTTGTTTGTGATATAGAAAACTATTCCTTACACAAAAATTAGCATGTAGTGTAACTTACATTTCAAAGCACTAGAATGCCAAGTTACTTAAAAATTCCTTTTGTTACAGTGTCTGCTGTGAGCTCCCAGGATTCTTTGTTAGTTGTGTCATTACACAATCTCTTCTGGTTTTATTATGAGTACAGAGAAAAGAGCCTTGAAATAATTTTAATGAGTGTATGTAGAGGTAGCTTCAGCAAACATAATTGTAAACTCTCCATTAAAAAATATGTAAAGTGTTGTACTGCAGAGTAGAATGTTGAAGAAATAGTCGTAAATTTCCAGTGGAAAAGAGTAGGAGCCCTGGCTGCTCCGTGAAGCAGAGAAACCTCCAGGTCTGAATGTAACAGTTGAAGTGCTGGAGAGAAACTCATTCTACACAGTGAAACAGAGTTTTGTGTTCAGGTGTAAAGATGAAAAGGGAAATTAGTACTAGAAAGGATGAAAATTTTGAACACACAAACACTTCTAAAATTTGACAGTACAAAGAACTCTCTTCTTATGCTGCAAGAGGAAAAAAAAATAGACCCTAACCCTAATGACTACATGAAAATACATTCACCCTCACTTTACTGTTAAAACTATTACTTGGTAAAACCTCAGACACAACATGCTTCTGAATTCTTCTGGTTTCTTGATCATAACTGATTTCTACAAGGAAGATGTAACTGGATGATGTGGTGCAAGTTATATCTTAACAGTTTGTGGCTTTTGCATGTATTTCAGGCTGTTCTCCTGCTGTTAGAAGAAATACGCAGAGACACTTGGTTTATATCGTTACCTCATTTATCATCCAAACCAGATAAAACAAGTCTGATGTACTAAGCCACCTACGTGGTTGGTTATTTTAAAGCACTAAGGGTATAGCTTCTTGTCTTTGATAAGATTACCCTCCCTGACATCTCCAGACAACTCATAACTTAATATCAGTTAGAAATGATAAGGATCCAGCTTAGGGAGATAAGTTGCAGGTCTTAGAAGATTTAACATGAGCTGCTGTAACACCTCATTATCTGCTATTTATTTATTTAGTGTACTCATCATGTTTTTCTTGAAGGATTTGCATTTCAATCAAAACCCACATGCAGCAGAGATAGGGTGAGTAAAAAATTGTTTGACACTACACCTTGGATATTTTGGAAACACGTTATAAACCTCTTTTCTCAAATTAGTTGACCATCTACTTTTCTTAGTTTACCCCTACCACGTTCCCTCACACAAGAAAGAAAAGAACTTCTGTATTGAAAAGAAATAACCCCAAACAACCCAGGCATTTAAATAGGTAGCCCGGGTCCCATGGGTAGAACTTAATCAAGTGTTAAGTGGGCAGCCAGATGACCCTGCCCTTTAGTTACACAGGAACACAACTCTATCCTCCTGCAATGTAACTATGCTGGAGGGATGGCATAGCTGCTTCCATGTCCTGTTCCACTCTCCTAGAGGAGTGCATGTTTTTATAACTTCCAATTTCTCTGAAGGTTTGTGCCTAATGTCCAGGTGTCACATCTGAAATATATTTAGCTACACTAGCACTCTGTAGGTAAAATACAAGTGTGTGTCTGCAGCTGCTCCTAGCCCAGCCATCTCTGATTGGCACCCTTTTCTGTCTTTGATGCAACACAGCAAACAAGTCCCATTCACATGTGCATGGAGTTCTATTAATCTCTCTCATTCTTCACTGCTCTAAATGCCCTTTACCCTGTGCACAGCTGGCTACTGCATGGCATTCCTTCTACTTAGAGGGTGGAAAACCTCTTAGGAATATAAGGCCATTCAGAACTGCTCCCTGGGGTGCCTATAAGCTAAACCTGAAATTCAGCCTTCTTGCCTGTGACATAATTCCAATATAATCACTGTAGAGTTCCAGATACTGCCAGCTAGTTGTGAGCCAGTTAGCCTTGTGCCCAGCCAGAATTAGCCTTATTTAGCAGTTCATTGTGTTTTTCCTCAGCTCTTAGACCATTTCTAAAACATTCTTTTATTAAAAGTAATAAGAATAAAATGGCCATAATGCAACCTTACCTTATTTCCTGCCAAAAATCTATTCTGATGTGGAGTCAGCAACTTCTGTTCGTGTTCAGTAGTAACGTTTCCATGCAGACCGTACTTATACGAGAGTCAGAGTGTCTGGCTTTTTAGCTCTGGGCACCATTTCCAGTCACATGAACTAGGAACAGCTTGATTCAGATGTTAACAACCACTGACATTTGCAGGAATGTTGGGGTTGTTGTTGGTTTGGTTTTTTTTTTAGTTTTTTTTTTTTTTAATCAAACCGAAAAACACAAAACCAACAAACAAGAAAAATATAAATGCCATGAGAAATTTCACTACCTAAAAGGTTTATTACTGAATTTCTTGAAAACAGGGTATTTGTGATGAACTGTAGCATAATACAGTGTTCATGGTAACATAATATACAGCTATATAGCATGCTAGGGAACAAATCATATTGAATAAAGTTTCTGTACTCTCTTTCATGTCTTTACAAGTTTACTGAAGTAGGACTTGTGTGCAAACCAGGGGTGAATCTGACTTCTTGATTTTAAATCGTGTGTCTGTTTGAAAAATTGAATGGAATGAATTCCACCTCTGGATTACAAAAGTGATGAATTAGAATAAATCTGTGATTGGAACCTAAGCTCCAGTAAACCTTCATTTATTTTAAACACATATTTCAATTTTGTAAAGGGAATTTTTTAACTTGTCTTAGATTTGAAGGAGCTCTCCATCAGGATTGTAACACCAGGGGTGTGGAGAAGGGTGGCAAGGAGACAGATTTGTGGTTTACATTTCACAGTACTGTAGTAATGGAGACACTCAGAGTTTAGCTCTTGTTTGTTCCTATTCATTTCAGTCTCACAGAAAGTTTCCTGTTAAGAAGGTGACCTCAAGTGGCATAGCTACATCCCTGAATCATATTAATACAGGGTAAGAAGTAGCTGGGTCCAATCATCTAAAAGATTCTTACCTCTTTCTGTTGCACGGGATTTTAAGATTTTCTCCCACCCAAGATGTCTTTTTCTATACTCTGCGAACAAAAAATAAAAATCTAAACCTCATGAAGCCTAGAAGTGAATGATCAGAAGCGTTAAAGTATTTTGCCTCTCAAAATATCAGTGAGAGAGGAAAAATTGCTCTGTTAAATGCAGACAGAAAAATACCAAGATTCTGCTCCCAGGACCATGCAAAGGTTGTAAAGGGACAATGTGCCAGCATTTCTCCAATCTAAGGGGAAACAGAGAAAAAGAATTCTTACATTTGTTTTCCTCTTTCCCCATTAGCATGGTTCCTACAGCTCTTGCACCTTCAGCCAGAGAGGTGGCCAAACAAGTGGCTAAGCAAGGTTCATTGCTGTCAGCAGCAAAGAAATGAAGAAGTGTGCAGAGCAGTTGTTTTGACACAGCTAGTAAATACCTGCCATTTAATCAATGCTTTGAAGAAAAACTAAGCATTTGTTGGATTTTAGACTTCCTAACTATGTGCAGATCATCTGTATCATACTTGCACATTAAATCCATCCAACATTTGCCAGAAATGGCCTGTGTTTTATGTTTGGTATGGATATGGACACCCAAAGGAAAGAAGAAAAGCCATTTACTAAGGGGTAATTTCAGCTGGATTCTTTTGTTCAGAATCTAATGTCAATCTAATTTAGTGATCACATCCCTCAAAGATGAATTGGTATCAGGAAACTCCCCCTTCATATACATTTCAGATATAATAGCTTGTTAGATTGAATGAGCATGAGCTCTACAACCAGTGCTTATGTTCTACAGAAATGCAGTAGGTAATGTTTCAGTAAGAGCTACTATCCAGATGGCATAGCATCCACACTTCAGATCTCTCTGATGCCTTCAAATAATATAGAAGAGGTATAATCTTGTCATTTGCTGTGAAAATTCTCCTGGAAGCTATATAATGCTTGGGAAAAACTAGATCCATCATAGCCCTGCACACACATTCCAAAATATAGATAGAATGAGGTAGTGAGTAAAACAGATGTTTCATTTAGTTTGAAAGCATGAAAAGGTGTTAATGTCTTCATTATATATTCAGTCTAGATTACACTTAAGGAATTATTGTTACTCTTAAAAAAGGCATAGTTTTAGCCAGTAGATGTGAAATCTTGATACTCCAGAAAGAAGAATTCCAGCAGCCTTCAACCACAGCCACAGCAACATCACAGTATTCCTGCTTCATGAGATTTCTTCTCTAAAGGTTTAAAGGAACAGACCTACAAGAGATTAGGTAGGTCACCATTTTTTCCTCCTCACATTGACCGCATGATCAGTGAAAATAAGACTGGGAATTAACAAAACAAAGACATCCTAACATTCTGAAAACTCCAAAATTTAAAATTTAAATTCATCCTACCTAAGAAGGTTAGCAGGATTGTCACAAAGGCAAAATTTGAGATTATTTCATGAAGTCAGCTCACGTAGTACTAAAACATATAAAGATATTTGGAAAAAGGTAGATAGCACAAGCAAGATAAGAAGCGACAGGCAGGCCAGAAAATGTGTTTTGTTTTAAAAAAAGAGCTACCAAACAAATCAACAAAACCCACAAGCTGTCAAGTTTGCTTTAAGAAATTGAATGGCGAAACTTCCTTTTGAATTAATTACAGCGGTAGAGCAGGTACAACAGTCACTTAAATGGAGCCTAAATGTGCTTCCGCTGTCAAACTGGGATCTTCTGAATTTATGATCTGAGTTTAAATCACTCAAGGAGAGTGTACAGGGTTTATAGTTTTGGTAGCAGGGAGGGCTACAGGGCTGGATTCTGTGGGAAGCTGCTGGGAGTCTCCTCCCACCACGTCAGACAGAGCCAATGCTCCGAGACAAACCTACTGCTGGCCAAGGCTGAGACCAAGGACCAGGATCAGCAAAAGGACCAGTGTCTCTGTGGTAAAATAATGAAGATTACTTTATTTACTTATTATTATTTATTTACTGCAGATGGAGATAGGAGTGAGAATGTCAGAAGAAACCAACTGCAGAAACCAAGGCCAGTGAAGATAGGGGGGTAGGAGGTTCTAAGGCACTAGAGCAGAAATTCCCCCTCCAGTCCATCATGAAGACCATGGTGAGGCAGAATGTCCTCCTGCAGCCCACAGAGGTTCATAGAACAGCAGATACCCATCTGGAAAGGACTAGCATTGGAGTAACTCCTGAAGGACTGTCTCCTGTGGGAGGGCCCCAGTGCTGAAACAGAACAATGTGTCTTGCCCCCGAGAAGAAAGGAGCAGCAGAGACAATATGTGATTGACCACAACTTCCATTTCCAACCCCCTGTGCTACTGGGGTAGAGGAGGTAGAGAAATCAGGAGTAATTTTAAGCTTGGGAAGGAAGGAGGGGTGGGTTCAAAGACATTTTTAAGATTTGGGGTTTATTTACTCATTATCCTACTTTGGTAAGAAATTAAACTAATTTCCCCAAGTCAAGTGTGTTTTGCTCATGACAATTGCTGGGTGATCTTTCCCTGTCCTTATCTCAACCCAGGAGCCTTTTGTTACATTTTCTCTTTCTTGTCCAGCTGAGGTGAGAGCACCTTTGGTGGGCACCCAGTTTCCAGCTGCAGTCAACAACTACAGGAGGCTACACACTGATCATTTACTGAGTCATACACGAGGATGTTTTTTGTCTTTAGTACTATGAGCCAATTTAACTGCAGCTGCAAGTCAGAGAAATTGCTCTTGAACCTATTTTCCTCCAATTATCAAGTAAGTCTATTTTAATATTAAGACATAGTCAATAAAAAATGATGCCTGACAAGAAAAGCCACCCTGTATGGAGATTTTCAGCTAAAAAGACATCTCCTAACGTTCTGATAAACTGGGAGAGGGAAGTAGATTTTAATTTGTTGTTGGCATAGAGAATGAGATGACATGAGAGCAGTTGCTCCCCTCCACCCCCCCCAAACTCTGAAGGCAAGCTAGAAATGTTATTTCTGAATCATAAGGTATAAAATCTTTTCTGAAGAAGAATTTTACAGAAGTTCTTGATGGTAAGAACTCTTCTTTATATAACACTGTCTTCCCAAAGCAGGTGATTCTTACAGCTAAATATTCTGTAATAGCCTTGCTATTGGACCTCCATAGGCTAGAAATTAAAAGTCACATTAGATTTTGAAAGAATACTTAACTGCCCACCAATTTCTAATCCTAATCCCATTACCAAAGTGGAATTTTAGGCCTGAAAGGCATACTACCTGAAACATAAATACTCCAACTTGGAGCACATCACTGTTTCAGAATGCAACACAGCTAACAACAGTTTCACTGTACAGCAATGCATTAAGTACCATCTTCCTTTGCTTGAAAGTTTAGCAGATGGAAAGATCTTTCACTGCTTTCAAACCCTGCAATATTTAATCTGATTTCTCAGCACAGCTACATGTGACATTTGCCATATGTGCTGGTACTCCTGATGAGTCTGGCACTGAATTTCCTGCATACAGAAAAAGTAAGCATTATAATCCAAGTTGCTGATCAAGGTAGAAGAGGATCAGTGAAGGCTCTCAAATACTTCAGGGAAAAAAAATTATGGAGAAACAAGAAGGGCTGCAATTCTGTTGTTAGTGCTCAGAAGAGTATCCTACTTCACATGTACAGGCAATATAAAGAAAATCTCCTAATATCCTTTCTTTCTGTGGGAACTCTTTCAGATGAAACACCTCTTTGGCACAGAAGTACACAGGAAATTAAGTGATAAGTCTTAATAATTTTTAGGTGTTTAGTCTTTATTTTACCTTCTGCTCATTATTTCACACCTACTTACTGAAATACTTCTGAATTTCATCAGAACACCTGCAGGGTGCTATGTAGAGTAACTAAAAGTAGATATTTTGCATGAGCAGTTTTTTTATGTGATGTAAAGCATCCTCAGATCACTAGATAGATGTTATTAAATTTTATAGTATCCTGTACAGAGATAGCACTCACTTTATGGAGACAGAGTGAGTCATAAAATAATTAGAGCTTTATCTTGGCCTTTATAGAATATGTTGCATTTCAAAGGCTAAGTCAGAATTCCCAGAAAAGTCCTTCATTTTGGGGACAGTATAAACTACTACTGAAAGGGTACATTACTACCTTAAAAAAATAAATCCCATCACACAGCAGAAATGGCCAGAAATAGCACAGAATATGTCTGCCATGATTATGCTAATGTTAAACCATTCAATTCTCACTCTCACTATTAGCCTGAAACAGCAACTTGACTGCTCCGTTAGCTGCTGCTGGCTGCAGGAAAAAGTACCAGGAAGGGTTTCCCTGTGCCTTTCCCATGGATGTGAGCCTGATGAGAATCATAATCCCAGTTTGTAGTTATTATACCTCAGAAATGAGGTGCATGTCAGTGAAATTACTCCCAGTCCAAACACTCTGCCTACTGGTCTTCTGAAAGAGATTTGATGAGAAAAAGATATCAAGAAGATAAGATAAAAGCTACACTGATCATTAAGAAAAAGTTGTTGACTTTTTTACAGGTAGCCATAGAGTGATTTTCTACCAATTAAAGGGACTGGGAAAATGTTTCACAGTTCAAATCAAATTCCAGCATGTGAAACCATTTTCTGAACAGCTGAACTTGTAAGATATGTTCTGCATGAATCAGACACATGAATCAAGAGGGGTACAGCAACAGCAACCTCACAGGCATCTTGGCCTCGAGTCCCTTTTACAAATGTGGAAGCACAGACAGACAGTGTACCTTGCCAACAGCAACAGAACTGCCTCAAATCCAAGTCACTGAAGACTCTAAGCCTTAAAAGAAGCTCATCACTTTACAGCTGTGTCCCTGTTTCGGGGTTCTTAGCTGTCCCTCAGACTGTACCTCACTTTTCAGGAAGGTCCAAGGCTTTACCTGCTTGGTAGTTCAGGTTGCACCAAATAAGAAAAACACTTCTATGGAAGAAGTAAGGATGCTCTGGCAGTAGATAAAACCATCTCCTTTCATCATTCAGCACATAAGGAATGGAAAAGAAACTCCAGATGCATGGGGCCACACAGAGGGAAATTCTCTAATATTTGGTAACCGATTAAAGCTGAAGCAACAGGTGTTGGGACAGGTTTCCTCACATTACCTTTCAAACCAACTCACTGACCGAGAAGTTTGCTAAAAGCATCATATTTTGCTGTACATTTTCAGAGTTTACATGGCACTCCCTGCCTGTTCAGTTCTTTTTCTTTATTCAGTGCTCAGTTTCTTATTAAAAAACTCAGTTTCTTATGGCCGTTTTTCCTCCCTCCTCAGCAGCCAATGGATGTTTTTAAGATATACGCTATCCATAAATATTCCCAGCCTTGAATTCAGTAACCTCTTTGTATTGTAGATCAAAATAATTTAAACATTTGCTTTTTAAAAACGTAGCATAAAAGCTCCAAGTACTTCTGTTTGTAGAATACCTCTTGCAAGAAATCTTTATGGTGCACATCTAACTTGCAACAGAGATAATAATAGCTAAAAAGTAGAGTAGCCACAAAATACCCAAACACTTAAAAATTTCTGATTTAAATAAATACATAAAGATATACTAAAAAAACCCCAAACCTAAAACAACACTATGCCTAAAACAACACTATGCCTTAACCCCAGTAGAAGTAGGAGGAATTTACCAAAATGGCAGAAGACTTACCTTAAGAAGAATCAGCATACAGGATTTTGTTTCTGTTTTACCTCATACCTGATCAACTGCTTCTAGCAAGAGTTAATGCTGACTCCCACCACCTCTGTAGCGGTCAAAAAAAATGATAGCCAAGATCTAAGCACTCCAATAGGTTTGGCAAACTGAAGAGCAGCAACAGCTGGCTTTTTGCCTGAAATTAATTGAAGAAATGTATTTTGTTCCAGGCTCTGCTCTTATCATCAGCTGCCAAGATACATTTGGATAATACGTCTTTACAAGAGCAAAAAGGAAGTTTTCTTTTTCTTTCTAGAGCTTTGCCTGCACCAGACAACACTGTTAGTCAGATAACAGTTAAGAAATGACTAGTGAACATCAGAGAAAAAAATAAGTTATGCTGTTTAGTTTTTCCTTTAAAAAGATACCATTTCATAGAATCATAGAATCGGCTGGGTTGGAAGGGACCTCTGAGATCACCAGGTCCAACCCTTGATCCACTACCACAGCGGTTACCAGCCCATGGCACTGAGTGCCACATCCAGTCCTTTTTAAATATCTCCAGGGGCGGAGAATCCAGCTCCTGACCCATCAACTAAACATCCCAGTGCCTTGAAGTCCTTTTTAATTGTTTTAGTAGTTCTTCCATTAATGTCCTCACTGCCAGCCTGGACTACCAACAGTGGATAAAAATCAGAGGGCAGAATTAACTGGGGGAATCTGCTACTAATATCCTGGTCTACATATAAGGCCCTCAGTTCCCCTCAGAAGGGAGTCACCAACTACAACTACCCTTCTTTTTTTCCTTTGTAGCTGTAGTTGTAACCCATCTGGTAGACAGGGGGCAAACAGGAGAACTTCCAGACAGATCTTCTTGTCTGTCCTGTGCCTGATGCTCTGAGTCCAGGGCCTCATATCTGTTCTCTAAGGGAACCTGGGGAGATTGTGGGGGCTGGGGGGATTCTTTTGCCTCTCCGATGAGGGACATGTTTCCATTCCCTCCCATCCACCTGGTTTGCCCCAGCTGCCTGATGGCAGGAGTGGCAGGGCTTCACTGTCTCCTTCTGGACTTCTTTTGAGTTAGAAAGGATGTGACTCCACCAGTCAATTTCCCTTTCGCTGTCTCTAATACTTCTTAGTCTCTCTACCTCCTCCTTGAGCTCTGCCACCAGGCACAGCAAGTCATTCACTTGCTCGCATCGCACACAGACCCCACTCACACTGTCCTCTGGTGCTAACATGAGGCTCAGACACTCTATACAGCCAGAGGCCTGGACAGCTACTCCCTCTTGCTGTCCCTCTTAAGGGGTTCCATCTGTGTGTACACACCCTGCGTCTTCAGAGCAACAGGTTTTGCTTTTTTGGAAACCATTGCTCCTTCAAGAGAGCTGAGAGGTGGCTGTGCCCCTCCTGCTTGCCCTGCCTGCATGAACTGCCTCACTTACTGCCGTGCCACATTCCTGTTTGCCTGCTCCTGTTCAACACACTCAGGGTCGCTGGGGCTCCTTGCAGCCCTTTATATCCCTCTCTGCAGTGCTGGATGCCACCCCCTTATCAGCTGATTGGCCTCACCTGAGACCACCAGCAGAAGCCACACCTGTGCCCCTTCACCATCCCTCTGGGCTCTGCCACAAGTGTCCCTGTGTCAGCTCTGTGTTAAGGCTGTCAGCAGTAGATTGACAGGTGTCCTCTGTGGACTGTGGTGAGATCCACATGGAGGAACTAGAAAAACAATAGAGAATTATAAATGCAGAAAAAAGATGAAAATTAAAAGATCCTGAAGTGGATAAGTTGAAAGCCTCTGTTCTGCTACTGGCTATTAGTAGAGAAGTTCACATGTTGCACAGACATCAGGAGAATTATCTCTGTGCATATCCTTAAGTGATCAGCTCAAAGTGAGCACACACACCTCTGACATTTCAATGAAAGTGAATGAATGTTGTGGCAGAGAATACAACAGAACAAAGGGAAAAATAGCAGGAATAAAATAAGGTGGAAATGAGGCTAATAAGATAAAGAGATACTAGAACAGGTGACAAAAAGTGGTTAGGGAGAAAGAATATGGCACTTTTTCCCCTCTCTATTTCTTGCATCACATCATGTGGCAGGAGAGGCCTGGATTGGTGGGCATTCACTAAGAGGAGGACTATCAGGCTGGATCCCAGAGAGATGCTTTTGGGGATGGTAGAAGGGGCTTTTCCCCAGCCCTGGAGCAGCCACGTGTCTGCTGTGCCTGCTGGGGGATGAGGGCTGAGCCTGGCACACAGGGCTGGGCTGCAGGAGGGACTCCTCAGCTGGCTGCTAAAATGAGGGTTTGGGGTTCTGTAGTGAGCAACCACTCTTCTTTTTCAGGCAGAAGCAACCTGTTGCATACTCTCCTGTAAGACTGGCAGTCCTGCTGGCAAAGCAGAAGGCTTTCTTGCCTCCTTTCTGCACTGCCTGCATGGCAACACATGAAGGAAGCTCTGAGGGTTGGCAGAAAGTTCCTCTAAACCTGTTTTAGACACAGCAGATGAAAAACAGCTTTGCAGTCCCCAGCCATATCCTGTAGGCTGACAAGCCAGCTAGGATGGGAGCTGCATAATCCTCACTCTTTTGGCATTAGTATTGAGAAACAACACCAGTTTTCCCCATGCACAAAAAAAATCTTCTAGCTGGTCAGTGGAAAATTTACCTTGGGCTGGTTTGGCTCCACTGGGCTGACAAAAGTTTGTCTCAAACACAGTAACATCCTCTGTATGTTCTGCAGCACTTGAGCTATGACTTAGTAAGCTCACAGCTATAAACCAGAGGAGGTGCTGCCTGGATAAAAAAGCTGGAAACAGGTGGAGTAATGAAGACAGGAGACACCTGTGGCATAGCACAGTAATAGTAGCTTGAATTGAGATTAATCCCCAAGAAAATCATTCTACTTAGGCACTGACAAATGCTTCATTTCAGTAAAAAGCCATGCTACAGGTTGTTCAATTATTCCCAAATTAGTTTTTGTGAGCATTTTGCTGTCCTAGGAATCTAATAATTTCAGATTTTAGTCTCAAATTACAGTGTAAATGAGCACATATATCAGGCTTTTCTGCATGCACAAAGTCCATTTTTTGTATCAGTTAACTGAAATAATTTCAGTGTTTTAATCAGCCATGATAGTAAGGATGGTGACTCAAGTATGAGAATATATATAAAATCCTAGACTTACCTTTTAATCAAGTAAGTTTTAAGTATTTGTAGAAAGGCAAGCCTGTAGATGGCTGGTTGAACTGAAAAGAGATGTAGTCTGGAAACTGCTGGTTCTGTCTCTACTAGTTACACTTTCATAAGGAAGCAGTTAGAGTTAAGCTGTGAAAAACTGTAAAGATTTGTGCATTTTTGATCAATAAATACATACCTGTTTTATTTTGGTTTGTTTTCACACGTTATTTGTTATGCTTTTCTGCATAGTTTGATTTGCAAAATAGTATCTTGGGAAAACAGCCCCCAGACATGAATTTCCATTTTCACATGTATTGACAGAGCAAACTAATTAAGTGGAGCTAGGCTTAGATAACAAATTAAAAATCTGATGCTGAAATTAGGAATCAATCTCTCTGTTAGTATTACCAGTGGTGTCAGCAGAATGGCACTTAAAAGTGGGTCTATGGGCCTGGTTTACAGCTTAGCACTAAATTCTTTTCTTCTGCATTTAAATAGGTACATAAAAATAGGTTAACAACTATTTAAAATAGTTACTAGTATTCAAAAATACCTTAGAGCTTTGACTCAATTTTTCCCCTATGCAAATATGAAACTGCATGTAACCATCCAACACCAGAAATAGAAGCATTAGCCAAAACACCACAAGGTAACAGCACACCCACAGAAGCTGTCAATGCTGCAGCTTTTGAAAAATCACTTTATTTCTCACTGTGGACCCAAGTTTTACTTTCCTAAGCCCCTTCTCTGATTTCTTTTTTTGTTGTTGAAACTGCTCTCTTCTCAAGCCTCAGTTATTTGTTCTCCACTTCTTGGCTCCTGCTCTTCCTTGAAAAGAGTTGTCTTTTATTAAAGAGAGTTCTACTCTTCAACTAAAGAGTTGTCTTCTATTAAAAATTATATGAAAGAATTCATACCTGCAAATGAATGTGAAAAAAACCCAGGATATGATGGTGGGACTGTTGAAATGTTATTAGTGTTTTCATCTGTCATTTGGGTTTAATAGGGGAGGAAGACTGTGAAATAGTGGTGATCCTTCACTGCCAGGGCAGAATAGAACAGATTAGAGAGGCTATTTGGTTTTGTATGAGTGGAACCTGAAGGAGAACAATGTTTTAAGCTCAATATTTTTGAATCATAGAATTCTGAGTAAGGGTAAAAAATAAAATCATCTTTCCTGATGCCAGTGTCCCACATAAATGATGCAAAGCCACAGCAACCTGGGGCCCAGCAGTGTGTTTCAGGGAAACCAGTAAAATTTTTTTTTCTTTTGTTTCTTTTTTTTAATTTTTTTTAATCATTTAGAGATAAAACATCTTGATGCATTTTCATACTATTTTATAGCATTTATTTTTCTTGCAATTAGTCTGGCCTTTGCCTTCCTCCAGAGGAGCAGACAGCCCCTGGTCCAGCCGGAGCTGGGAGGAGGATGCGGCAGGGACAGATCACCCTGCAGCAGCTCCGATGATCCCGCAGTGCCACCTACTTGTCGCTGCTGAGCTTGGCAGGAAAACAATCGTCTGAAAACCAATCTGAGAGGCTGTGAGGGAAGTGGCTTGTTTGTTTTTTTGAGAAGGGTCGCGTTGTTCACACATTTATCTGAAAGGCATGCAAAGTTTCCAAACTTCTAACATAAAATTCCCAAGAAATTCTTGGGAAGAGCAATACAGAATTCTACTTGAATAGAGAATTTCCCTCTACATGTGAAAATATACTCTAGAAACAAGAGGAAAAGTTACAGGGAAATGACTCCAAGCATCCACAGGAGCTGCAGTGCCACTGGTGCTGCTCTCACCATCCCTACTGCTCATGGCTGGACTGCAGAACAAGGGGAGCAGCATGGGCAGCCTCACTGTAACTACACAGGTATAATATAACCACAAAAGTAGCTTGAATGACTGCTTTTTGATTCATAAAGGTACAGTGTTAGGATTAACTGTTGTTTCAGAACATCCTGAAAACAGACAAAAATCAGTGGATGGCACTGTTCACTTGCAGGTAGAGAATCATCTCCTAGATTGTAAAATATATACAGATCTTAGCACTACCTGTATATTAATTTATGCTTGCCTACCACTTTGTAGAATTTGCTATATTTAAATAAATCTTTATTTCTTAAACAAAGTCTATTTTCAAGCTGAAGCCATCAAAACTGATGCTTATTTAATTCTGACATTTTGTGGCTCACTTGAAATGAAAGTGTACATAAACATGAGTCTGAAAAAATCAAACCTACAGTCACTGCAAGACATATACTAGTTCTTGAAATAGTGGTAAATATCTGATTTTACCTTTTCAGTCCATAAACACATAGCACAAAGACTGGTTTACTGAAATCTCCTACAACCGACACATTTTTCCTTCTACAGATTTTTTTAGGGACTCATTCAGGCTCTGGTGACTTTGTCTCAGCTGATCACAAGCTCCCGAGAGCCCTTAAACACTCTGATCATCTCTGAAACAAGATAAGATGGAGAAAACAACATAGCTGGAAAACCATAACATGAGAGGATAAACAGGGAAGTCACTGCAACCCAAAGGCAAGGCAATCACCTTCCCTGGAGCAGCACTCTGAGCTACTTTAATGCACGGCAGCATTTATTCTGTGCTGCAGCTCAGGTGCTGCATGCAGTAAGGAGGAGGAATCCTGCAATTTATTTTTTTTTCCTTGCAGATCATGGGCATAGAAAAAAAGGAATTGCCAAACTCATTTGCTGTAGGTTTACAGACTGAGACTATAGGGTTAATTCCATTAAAAAAAACAGTGCACTTTAAAGTCATACCTACATTCTGAACATGAAGCAGACCCCAGTCTCAATGTCAATCTTCACTTGAACCTATGCTGTGAATAACCTCTTGCAGGTTCTATTTGTGAGCTTGATCAAAAGGGAAAGATGAAGCCTCTGTGTGATGGACGGAGCAGGCACATGGGACACTGTGGTTAACAGTCAGTGATGGGATCCTCTCCCAGGTGAGAGCACACCTAGTGTGACAGTGGCATCTGAAGTTTGTAAGTAAACCAAAACTTACCTCATCATTCTGGCAGTGAGCACTTGCCCTCAGGCATCCTGCCCCAATATACACCTGAGGATGCCTGGAGCTAAATCAGGAAGCATGGAAGAGTTTTTAGTAAGCTGCCTGCATGATAGTTCTGGGTATAAGGGAAATACAGCCTGGGGGGCTGCACCAGTACCTCCTCAGTCCAAGGGAAAAACTCCCACTGAAGCTGATGAGATGCCTTTGTACTCCTCCCTTAATTCCCACTGGGATGGCAGGCAGGCCAAGTGGAAAAGATCATCCCTCCCCCCCTTTAGATCTTCACATTAAGATTTCTGAAAAGACACTCATTTGGCTACATTTTATCAAAACTGAAATTTTAAAATATCTGCCATTTTATAATAGAAGAAATTTTTTAAAAGGCACCTTTTTTTTTTTTTTTTTTTTTTCCCCAAACTGAGCACTGTAATCCCAACACACTAACAAGGTCCTAGAAAGTGGAATGCAGGCAGGGATTGAGAAAAGGTGTGGGATTTTTTTTGTTTGTTTGCTTTCACTCACTCTCCTTGCTGGGAAGGTCATCCTGCCTCTCTTGGGTTTAAAATGAGTTAAAATAATCCCTAAGAGACATTGGTTTAGTGACTTCTAGGTCTCAAAGGAATCTTTTATCCTGACAGATAATGTATTTCTGGGATGTCTGTTTCATCTCCACACTTTTCTTCTAGGCACCACAGGGTTGTCATGGCGACAGTAGCCACACTCTGAAAAAAAAAATAAATAAATAAGAGTAAGGGGAATCATATTTGTTCTGGGTATGTGAAAAGTAGTTTTATGTACCAGATGTTTGAATCTTACAAGCAATATTAAAGTACCAGAATTAAGTTTAAAAGTCCAGTTTTATTCCATTAATATTAAACAGGGATGTAGTCAGTCTGTCTGGCCAACAACCAAACTCACAGCTGGATGCTGCTGGCATGATAAGCAGCACTGAAATCTTGAAATGAATCAGCATCTGGATGGGGTTTGCCTCTGTCTGGCAGAGACAACCTGTGATAAACTGACTACAACCCCCATTGCCCATTCCCCTTTCCTGCTGGGAGAGGAGGAAGAGAATTTGGGAGTGATGTTGAGCCTGGAAGGAAGGGAAGGATGGGGTGAAAGTGTTTTAAAATTTAATTTTACTTCTCTTTATTATATTCTGATTTGATTGGTAATAAACTAATTTCCCAAACTCAAGTCTGTTTTGCCCATGATGGTAGTCACTGAGTGATCTTTCCCTGTCCTATCTCAACTCCAGCTTTTCATTATATTTTCTCTCCCCAGTCCAGCTGAGGAGAGGAATCATAGGGCTGCTTTGGTGGGCACCTGAAGTCCAGCCAGAGCTGACCCACCACAACATTTCTCCTCACTTCCCTTGGAAGGGAAATCTATCCCGGAAAGTTGGTACTTTTTTTATGCAGAAGGGGCTAAGACTCCCTGATTCATGGACAAATATTTCAAGACTAAGGTAGTAAATTATTTCTTTGATGCAAGCAACGTGGGCAGTGGGGACAGGGGCTGTGGTATGAATCCATTACACGTGGAGAGGTCCAGCTTCAAGAATACAATTAAAATGATGTGCTTCTAAATCTAACCTTGGAATAATTGAGCTGGCCAATAGGTGACTCTGCTTTGAGCCAACACTCCTGGCCTCAGGGACTGAAAATAAATAGCACAGATCTATAATTCTCTCAACACTGAAAAGCTAGTACATCTATAGATCAACAAAAATATTGGTTTTATTTAGGGCATTTATATAAGACACTGTGCCTTATCACACACAATGCTGAGAGTTGCCACAGCCCTGCTCACAGCCACTGGGAAGCTTTGGTGAAGCTCAGCCTGCTCTCCATGCCCCCCTATCCCTCCCCTAGGGCTGCCTGCTGAGGGCTTCACAAGAGTCCCACAGCCAAATTCTCATCTCAGTTGCATTGTCAAGAAAAAATTTTTTTTCACTGTGCATAACTGCAAGGGGGTGCAGTACTCAGAACTGCCTTTCACTTGCTACCAGTCTTTCCCAAAATAATCAGAGGAACCATTGCTACCATTGCAGCAGAGAAGAGCCTGGCTCTGAGGTCAAACCCTGCCTGCCATGACACTGCCATGGATTTCTTCCTTTTGGAAATGCTCCTCTGCTCGCTCACATATGAACACTCTTGCTTTGGAGATTGTCACAGGGGTCAGACTCCACAAGAGATTTCTTTTTTTTTTTTTTTTTTGGCAAGAGCAAAACCTACTCGCTAATACAATTTAGCAGAGTTTTAATCAGTGCCACCAGGCTGCTCACTGAGCAGCTCCCAGACATCTGCCTTACATTTCCCCCAGCTGACATGACTTCTCCCAAGACAGATGCCATTTATCAGGGCAGGCATGTGATGTTGCCTGTTACCAAAACCTGGTCTCTAAATGCATGTGTAATGAGGTGGCAAACCCTTTGTGCCCAGCCTTAATAGACACAGATATGCACTAAATGATATCATAGGCTTTTGAGGCATCCTGCACACACACAACTAAAACACCAACAAAAAACCCCACATACATATTTGCATTTAAAAAAAAAAATTCCAGATATGATTAAGAATGGAATACAATATTTTTCATTTTTTGTTTTGCAGCTCTCTGTTAGTCAGAGGAAAAAACAAACAGAAAAATGAAGTGGTGTGGAATTGTCATTGTTAATACCACAATACCTAAGCCCAAAGAAGGTCTTATAACCAAATATAAAGGCAGAAATAAACATCTATGGAGAGGATGGAATTGTTAAAGGAGATAAGTTCAGGGGGAAGACTGAAGACGACACTGAGCTGCCTGATGGTATTTCTGAGCTCAAGTCTACAGACACTAACTCCAAGTGATTTGTGATTGTTTGCATGTTTTGGGCAAACTACAAGGTTTTGCATTCTAGTATAAGAATCCAAACCATAGAGCTTTTGTAAAGGCAATCTTTCACCTTCCCTGTGATAATATTAATTTCCCCTTGCCATCTTTTTTCTTAGCAGGCCAAAGCAAAGACTTTTTTGCCTTTGCTATGCAGCATTTCTGATGGCTGAAGCTTCTGTTGGGACCACTCTGTCCTCCAAGCCAAGGAGCCCAGAATACTGAGCATTGCCTTACCCATCTGCACAGCTACCCAGCTCTGTGTGTCTTTGGAACTATGTCCTTTGATTTCCTATTTCTATCTGGGGTTTTCCTACAGCTATTCACTACAGACTGCTTGGTACTGAGAGCCACCCTCGTGCTCAGTGATTTTCACAGCAGGAACACCAAGATAATTTTGCTCAGCATGTTTCCCTTTATGAAAACCTCCTGATCTCTGAACATTTGTCACCAGCACGAGCCAGGCTCTCTCATTGCTTCCTTCACAAAGCATCTATTGTACAACCCCCAGAGAGCTGCAGCCTGTGCCTCCCGGGATTCCCACTGGCCTGGGATGCAGGGCTGCTGAGCCTCCTCCTGGATTTGGGACTCTGGGCAAGCTGCTTCCCTTCTGTGAGATGTCATCTGTTAAACTGGAATGGATTTTGAGACTACGTAGCCTGCTGTCACCCCCCACAGGGAAACCACTGTATCAGCAATGCACTGATCTCTATGTTTATGGGATTAAAGGATCTGATTTCTCTTCCCAGGTCAGTTTACTCTGCTGTAATTAGCCTTACAATTAGTCTCACACCAAAGCCCCAGAGCTTAGTATCTACTGAACTTAGGAAATATTCAGATCTGTATCCCACTGGTGTAGCTGAAAACTGGGTCTGAAAATTTATACAACTTGGTATGTTCTACTTGCATGTATACAAAACATTATAAAATGGTAATTTAAGCTTGAATGCAAGAATTTCTCTTAACACAAGGATGCTAAATGGGACACAAGCTTCCAGAGGAACTTATGGGAAGCACTATCAGAGGGGAGCACACAGCCCACTCCCAGCAAACCCAAGCTGCATGCACCATACAAACCTGCCAGTGGATGTTTGGCAAATCAGTTATTTTGAACTAGAGCTAGTTACAAGTATCATACAGAGAAAACACCCTTATCAAATAGTTATTCTGGTATTACCATTTAGCTCTATTAGTATCATCAATTATGTGGAGAATATACTAGAAATAATGAAAAATACCTTTCTCTGCTAAAGAAACACTTTGACACTTTAAACAACTATTCCACCAGACAGTACTTTAAAGAAGACCAAAATGAAATATTTTAATGAACCACTCAATTCATTAAAGATTAAAAACTGAGTAGACCATTCCTTCTAATAGTTTTAGGTTGAATAGTTCAAGCATTTATTTCCCCACCCACCTCCCCTCTAATTTTTTAGTAGTCCATGATGTTTCTCCTTAGAAGATTCTTGTGCCTCTCACAACCTCTGCCCCATTCACTGCTGGGTAAGCACCTGCAGGCTACACCCCTGCTGAGTGACCTATTTACACTTTATTTAATCAAACTGGCTAGATTTGAGCAAGATCTGATTCGAAAGCAAGTGTGTCATCAGCAAAGTTTGTGGATTTGCTTGAGCAGACTGAAACCTTAATGAAACCACCTTTGACCTGCCTGTCAGAGCGTGCCAGGCTTGTCTGTGCCTATGGGGTATTGGCAGCTGCAATCTAAGAACCCAAACCAATGGGAATTTGGGGATTTTTCCCCTCTGCAACAATAGATGGCAAGATGATTTCTGACTTTTAATTTGAAATATCTGCAACAGAGGTATTACCTGAGCTAGCTATAGAGATGCCTCTATAGTCCATTGAGACAAATAGCATCTTTCATGAGAGGCTCTAGTAGATGGCCACATTAGATAAGTCATTCTCCAACAATCCAGGTGAAGTTCACACAAAGCATTAAAACTTTTGTCAGCATTTACACAATGTGTTGCTGGCTAACACATCACATCCTCAGTGCTTTGAACATCCTAGTGGATTTTAGTTGACTGGTGTGCACTCAGTGGAATCAAAGGCTGCATGATAATCCCAAATAGCATCCCCTGTACTGCCAACTAAGCTGTGTGATTCAGTTAAATTCAAGCTTTTTGTTCATTGTTAAGAGAAGAAATTGATGCTACTAACACCATTGCTACTGATGCTCTCTTCAACATCAGTTAGAGCTCTAAAACCCTTGCTGCAATCCTTAAGATTGTCTTGAATGAGGGTGTGCTATTATCCTCTGTCACCAGCAATTGCACACAAATTTATCAGTCACATTCCCTCTGTGAGCATAGTGCCTTATGGCAGAATAATAGCCTGTGTAGTTGATATACATTTATAGTTAGAGCATACAGCATCTTAATCCTCTTAAACCCTGCCCTCAGTCCCCACATACGTCAAGAGGAAGATATCTCTGTCAAGGAATTTCAGCATCTTCACAGCCCAGCAGCCAAATGCAGTCAAAAAACCCCCACAACCACCACCACCAAACAAAATTGCTTCCACAGTGTCCATAGCTTTTCATTGTTCAAGATGAGAGAGGCAAGAGGCAAATATTTTCTCACTTATAAAATCTGTTGACAACATAATTAATAATTCCATGGGACTCTTGCAACTGTTCTCATAATCTGTTAACATAACCCAAAGTAGGCAGCATTCATTGTCTGCAAGATCCCTACTGCTTTGTTTTGCCTTTAACTGCCAGCTTTAAGGAAATTATCTTTAGACTGACTACAGCTGGGATGATAAAGGCTTAATATGCCAAAAAGCACCTGAAATAACATTGAGGCTTTCAATTGAATTGCAATAGCTGGGGGCTTTGATGCTGCTTTTGTCCTGTATCCCCAGTGTTAAAAAAAAAGCCCCATCTTTTTTTTTTTTTCTCTGATAAGCATGTTAAAATTTAAGCCACGTAGATGTCTGCCAAATAGCCATACATCATAGCTATAGAAAGATACTTCTCCATCATATTCCAGAGCCACAGCTCCATGTATTTAAATCGTAGTGCAAGTTGTTGCTGCAGTAACTACAAGAAAGTGGGTGGAAGCTCTGAGGAACAGACTGAGCAATATACCCTCAGGTTCTGTTTGTGCAGAGTTAGGAGATGTGTTACATTTCTATTTGTACCTCAACTATATACAAGAAACACAAAAACTGCTGGGAAACATTTTCAATTAGCCAACAACTTCCCATGCTTCTTTCTTACTACTTCAAGGCAGAACAGATGACTTCAGAGCAGATACAACTTGCTGGAGTCCACATCCAGTTGCATCAAGCAGCACACTCAAATGGTTCTGAAGGGCTGCAACAGCTGACTGAGATGCTGAAAAATGCAGCATATGGATATTTCTACAATGAAGCAGAAGAAAATTTCCATTTTCAAAGCCTCACCAGGAAGCAGCTTGCTGGCTGGAGAAAAGGATTTGTCATTTTACATTTTTTTCTTGTGTCAGGCAGATGTATTTAGCTGCCAAAGCAGCAGACATTATTCTGGTTACAAGTCATGGGGATTGCTTACTGTTTTATTTAATAAAGCAGCCTAAATTATATTTATAAAGAATGCAGCATAGAGCCATTTGCATTAAGGAAAAGGTTGAGGGTTTTCAGGGAACTAGGAAAGAATAGTTTTTAAGAAGTTATATTAGGGCTTCTGAACAGAAGCTGGACAGTTTGGAGGTGCCTCCACGAGGAATTAGCTTTAGTCCCCATTCAGAGTTAAAGTGTCTTTAAAGCATCTTTCAAGCTTTAATCCATTATTTTAATCTATAGCTATCACTGATCAACCTTACTTGAAGCAACTGATACTTGAATGCAGCACCAGTAACTCCCAAGGGATTTTTTAAACCCTAGGGCTTTTGCTTTTGGCATCTCAATAACCAGACCTTGGTTAAGACTCTGCTGCACACTTGGGCCAAGCAAACCTCCCAGCCCATTTCAGCTGAACAAGCTGCTTCAAGAGGGTCCCAGACTCACCAGAAATAGCACTCAACAGCAGTAGCCTTTTCCTCTCAGCCAGCATCTGTTGGCTGTATCAGTCTTATTCTCTCTCTCTCTCTTTTTTTTTTTTTTTTTATCCTCCGAGGGTGTAAATGAGTTATTTTAAATCAGCTGAGAAGACATTCCTGATGTGAGTGGGGAGTTACAGCCTGCAGGTGACCAGCAGCACCTCCCAATGTGTGTCTTCTCCCTCCAGAGCCCAGCACAAGCAGCTCAGTTGGTGACCAGCTGGTCAGGGCTGGAGGAGTGGCACCCTCAGTCACCCCCTGCACCCAGATGTGCTCCAGATGCTCAAGTTATTCTGTGATGGACAGGTTACATTTATTCCCGAAAGGGTGCGATGACAACAAATCCATTCCATCCTGGAACAGAAGGAAGGAAGATGGACAGAAGTTGGGTCAAAAGAAAGGTCAATGATCAAAAAGAAAGGCTCATGATAGAAGCAGATACCAAATGACAGATAGCAAGAACAAAGTCCACCTTTGCAGTAACTGTCAAACATAGCTTCCCAAACGAAGATTTAAGAATTAAGCAAACCCACTTCACAACATTTGTTCCACCTATATGCAGCCAATGTCCAGGTTTTTTTAGTTTTTTTTAAATTTATTTCCTCTAGTACTGTATTGCAGAGACTATCATAGAAAGCAAAACATTGCTTCTAGCTCCCTTCTATCATCTACAATACTATTTCTGTTCCTCAGATCAGCAAGGAGGAAAAGAAATCGAGCCACGGTGGGAAACCCTCCCGGTTCTGCCCATTGCTCACTTGCCTTCTGCTTTAAAGGGGCTGCAGATGGGACAGTCAGACGTCTGTAGGTGACTGCAGTTTGTAGCAACAAGTGCTCCTGGAGGTGTGGAAGATGCATTTGCCCTCTGTTACACACCCAGCCTTTGGGTGAGACCCAGGGAAAAGTTGGACACACACAACTGCTCCATTTGGCTGGAAATGTGGTGGGATGTCCTGTGGTGCACAAGGGGCAGAAAGCACTTCAGTGCCCCATGGTTTGTGCTGTGGAGGAAGGAAGGTTTTAAAGGCAAGAGGATGGGAAATTGCAGAAGTGCTATTTTACTGAATCAAGTCTCAGCAGTGGGACTGATTTTCTGAGGCAGTCTGTAACTTCTGCTCATGAGCATGGTCATAAGAGGTCTGAGTGCCTAAACAGCCTGAAAGAACTCCTGGTGTGATGTGGAAACCCTTTAATGAAAAACTAAACCAAAAACTGGTAGGAAAAGAGAAGTAGTTCTTTTTGTTTCCATTTACTTTCTGAAGTCCTCTTGGGGTGATGCACTAAAGTGGCAATCTCTTCCTTTCTGCACAATGTATCCCAAATTCTTGGAGCTGCACAGACAAGAACAGCCCATGTGTTGTCTGGGCACAGTTCTTAGATCTGTTTTAGTAAGGAACAGAAATAAGAGTATTAAAGTGAAGCAAAAAAAGTAAAAATCAAAGTTTAAAAAACTGCTGAATAGAAATGACAGCTGTGACAGGAAAAAGAGAACAACTTTCATGTTTTTATTGCTGCCTTAGAAGCAATTGATAAACAGTACACTTCATATATAAATGAGCATATGTCAATATATGACAACAAAAATAAATTACAGTGACATATTATTTAACTATACAAGGTTGTACAAAATTTCCAAATATGAATAGATTTCAACTTAAAAATTTGAAATAAGTTAAAACTTCAACTATTCTGAAGACTTGAAAAATATACATACAATGTCACTCAGTCACATAATTTACAGTAGGATTCTGTTAAGCTGTTTAGTCTTATACATCCATATTTTTTTGACTGTATTAGTGGAATATATCCTGCTATATGCAGCTTTACTGCACTGGAACAGTGGAAGGGGTTCCCTGAGGGCACAGAACAGGCTTTAAGTGTTTATATTTTAAGTAATTTGTTTACATTTATAAACTGGAAATACAAAACCAAAGCATTATTTATCTGTCCTATAAAGAGAGACTGATTATCTGTTCTTCCTAGAATTTCCATTGAGGCTAATGAGAATTTTGAAGAAGGCTTAAAAGCAGGATTGAGCTGAACTAAGTCTGTTCAGCCAGGATGAATTAGGTCACATTATTTAATGAAATATTTGAAGAATATCTGTTCTGTATTAGATCTCATTACAGGTTACATAGCTAGTCATGGCTATGCACCGAGACATTGGCTTCCACAGCTAATAGAAAAATATATTTGATATGGTAGTTTAAAGTAATTGGACGGATTATGGATCGGTGCTTTTAACACCTCAATTATATGCACTTAATTGTTTTATTAAATTTTATGAAGATTAAAAGCACCGGAAAAAAACCCTTTGAGACTGTGTGATAACAGAGAACACTGAGGGTCTAATTCAGGCTGGAAATTAAGGTAAGGTAGAGGAGCTTCACACTGCAGTTGGATTGCTCCCAATAGCAAAGCTGGGGTAGATAATCTAAAGCTGGTGCAGGCAGACTGTGCACTGTCAGAAGGGCACAAGCTTGTTAATTTAGAACTCATTAATGAGGAAAGGGACACAGGCAGAAATTTGAACAAAAAAGCAAACGGGAGAAAATCGCTCAGATGCCAAAAATACAGGAAGACCCTCATTCATCCAGAGGTGAGTCTTAAACTGTGATGAATTTGGAAAGAAAGGGAAAAGAAATCCAAAGTGTCCATTTGTGTGACTGAATTTTCTCTTTGAATATGATGGAATATCTATCAAAATGCTGCATCAGTGCCCTGCCATCTTTCCTCCAAACAAAGAAATATTATGCATACATCATTTAAAGGAGAATGAAAAAATGAAGAAGTTATAAATGGGCCAGAGACGAGCATTTTTCTCTACTGCCACTGAGAATAAAGGCCACTGAAGTTTACAATTTAGCTGGAAATTATTTTAGAATCTGTTGTTTTTATTGTGTGACTGCTGTCAGGACGACAGCAACAACAGGAGAGAGGCAGCACTGGAAGGAGATGTGAAGCCACTGAGGGCTCACTGTGCTTGCTTTATGTTCCCCCAGAAAATGTCTTTGTGGGCTCATGTCCAGTTAGAAGAGGGTGTAGGACACATGGGTGGAGATTTGGGATGCAGAGGGGTGGCCATGCAGTGAAGCTTCATGCTGGGGATGGAGTGGGAGAGGGGAAATTTTTGATTTCAGAAACTCTCTGGGAGTCTTTCCATCAGCTGGAGCTGGGTTTGGATCAGCCAAAACATTCCCAGATGCGAAGAGAGGGACAAGCAATTTCACTGAGCAACTGACTGTGTCATTCTGTGAATTCATAGCAGCCAAAGAATTTTGTAGCATAAGGACAGGGTCAAAATTTCCTCCTACAAATCTACAACTTCCAAGAGAGTCCTTCCAGACAGAGGGGAGTGACAGGTTCCCCAAAGGAAAGGAACTACACGGTGAAGCCTTCCAAGCACTTTCTCTAGCTTGCTTAGCCTGCTTCCAATTTGTAATCTCAAATTACTTTAATCAAAACAATTACTTTTTTCTTAATTGCTTGTTCTGTGTTCTGCCCCCGCATTGGGTTCAGAGAGGAAAAAAGAACATGGAAATACATTTCAGAAGTTGTTCAAGCAACATTAGAGGTTATGTAAACCTTACCTCACCGACTGCTTGGCACACAGAGTATTATTGTACAATCAGATAGGACTTTTATATCACATCATTTACTTTTTATCTTAACTTGCAAGCCTCTCTATGAGCAGCAACTAAAGAAATGAGTTATCAGCTTATATTAATGCAATTGTTATCAGGGGCATACAGGGTAAAAGTCATTTGTAGATTACAATAATATATTTTCAAGGAAAATTCCAAACGGGAAGGTGCCACCTGATTAGGTTTATGTAGAAAGTTTTTAAAAAAATCTGACAACAACAAAAAAAAGATGTTAAAGCATCTTGGCAGGAGAAAAATCTCTTCAGACCACAATGTTCCCCCGTGATAGTTCAGTGGGAGCCAAGTTTCAACAGCAAATTTTGGGCTGATACCCATACAGTGAAAGGAGAAATGTGAGAGCTTGTAGGACACCTGACCTGGGCTAATGCATTAATTTTTCTGCCAACACATGTTCATCCACCTTCTGCCTTCACGACTGCTGGCTGTCATTCCAGAGAGGAGGGTGCCTACAAAACCACTGGATTCCATGTCAGTATATTTTATCTTCCTCTTGGTTTTATTAGCTGCAAAAAGGAAGGTTCCTCTAAAATACTGCTACCAAGGGAAACAATTGCTTTCCATCTTTAACCACACCTACTCTTCCAATGAACTTACTAATGTTTGGCAAACTGCCATCACTGTGACTGAGGAGCTTAAAAATTATTCTTTCTGCCACTTTACTGAGACACAGAATGTAATTGGTTAGCAGAAAAATTGCTATGCAGCAAGAGAGGTGTTAACACACACACACACACACACACACACACACACACACACACAAAGAGCAACTTGGCCAAGGACTTTAAAAACACTAATATTTTGTGTAGTGTCTGAATTGATGGCTACAACTAGATCAATAGATACCAGGCTTTGAGTGAATGCTCAACCACTGTCTTCTTATGAAAGCAGAAAGAAGGTCTCCTTTCTATCACTCCTTAATTATTTCAACAGTACACATTAAGTTCAACTCTGCCTGTTTTGGCAGGAGTAAATCCCCATTTGATTAGTAAAATTACAAATCCCTTTTTATGAAAGAGATTTCTGAGCTACCTAATTACATATAGTTTGCCCTCATGCTTCAAAATCAGAAAGAACCAGGAGAATTTCTATTATTTAAAATATTCAAGCCTTAAAAACATATATTCAGATATTATCTCTGGAACTTTCTTTGCTCCATAACCAGAAGAATGGCCCAGAAAGCTTTCAAGTAATAGGAACAGAAAAACACACAAAGCATGTTCATCAGATTCCTGCAATGTTATCTCTATTTCTATCACACAAAGCCCTGCTATCTCCAAACAGAAGCAGGAACCTTATGACTTTTTCTGGTAACAACTTCTCTTGGTGTGTGTGGCCCACACCCTTCCCCAGGGTCGGAAGGGGCAGGAGCTCAATTTCAGCTCCATGCCAACCAGGAGTCTGCCAGTTGTTGGTCAACACTGAGGCTGAAGGTTTTAGGGTAAGAGTCCACTGAGTGAAGAGACACCTCTAGAAACCCGGGAAATATTAGTGTGGAAGAAATTATGTCCCCTTCATTGCCTACAGCTTACAACTGCAAAACTTCACATTGCATGTAAGATTCTTCATAGTTTTGTTTTTTTTTTCCAAAGGCAGTGAATAGTGATTCGTGCTTTTTAAATCTTTAATGTTAAAAAACAACAAAAAAAAGCACTTTTGTGCACTGTGCACACTGATTTCAGTGATCCTTCCCTATGCACCTGCTTGCTTTGGAGAGAAGACATGGACCTGGAGTCTTACTTTTAATTTCAGCTCTAACCACGGATACTGTTTCAGTCCACTCACATTGTACAGACTACCAAGTGCTTATTAGTTTCAGTTTCTCTTGTGTTCTGTGCTGTGTATTTTCCATCCTGCTAACTCCTGTCTCACAGCAGGATGCAAAATGCAGGAGCTGA
The DNA here is from genome assembly GCF_036169615.1 of Heliangelus exortis. NCBI lineage: Eukaryota > Metazoa > Chordata > Aves > Apodiformes > Trochilidae > Heliangelus > Heliangelus exortis. Next base: position 7,485,809 of record NC_092424.1, on the reverse strand, counting down.
AGTCTTCTCGGGCAGCACCAATAACTATGGGGAAATGTGCAACTGCTTCTGCACCTATCCTAGGCTGAAAATAAGTCTGAAAGGACCCTCCACCAAATTCAGTGAAGTGTATGGGCAGAGCAGGGCATAAAGTCTCTTTTGTCCTTATACACAGAAGTTTTTGTTCTCATTAGCCTGTGGTCAAGGAGCCACACTCATTTTGAATGAAGGAACCAGATGTTTACTCAGAGATATTTCCACAGTCTGAACAGTGGAATGCTCTTTTATTATTTTTTTAAAAAAACAACAATCAGGTGTGAAATAAACTTCATAAATGAAGATACAAAGCTAGCAAATGGAATGTATTTCTCAGTCAGAAGAATTCAAACCAGTGGAGGAAAAAGCATGAAAGATTTTAGATCTTTGAAGCCTTTTAAGTAGGTTAGCTATGCCTCTATTAATGATTTGAAAAATCAGTTTAAGTTTTCACTTTATAGTAATGTCCTGTGATTTTCTAATTACCAGCCATGGCTGAGAAATGATTACCAGAGAACTTCACTTTCTTTCCAGCTACTGCCCTAAATAACTTGTGTCTTGGAGAGAGGAAGAGTTTCCCATCAAATTCCTGGAAAATGCATACACACACAAACACTCAGACAGACAAATCCTGCTTTCATATTAGTGCCAAGTTATTTTGTCCTATCCTAGTCTAGAAAGAATCTCTTCACAGAGGCCAGAGTGGAGTCTCACACAGCTATGCCAGCAGTCTGGCTGATGGTGATGTGCTTTTGGCTGGCTTTTTGGCTTAAAGAGTCATTCATGCACTGAACTTTTTTGGGCACTGTTTACATTTGTTTGTTCAGCCTCGTGCAGGAAGGATGCTCACATCTATAAAAAACTTTAAACATCTTGGCCTTTTTCCATGCTTTCTGCCAAGTTAAATAAGTTGTGTAGTTTCACCAGCTTGGAAAAAAAGCTCTTCATAGCACTTCAGCTGAATGGCTTTACCACCAGTTTTGGAAGACCTTCCCTGAGGCCATCATCATACATCCCAGTCACATTCAATCAAGGTTTTATTGAGTGAATGATCTAGATATACTGTGCATTTCTCAGTCATACCAGACAAATGAGACTTTTAAAGTTTGCACAGCTCCACCTGTGGGACTGTCAAATGAAAGGATCTCCATGAAGCTGAGAGGGCAGAGCAATAGGATGGGCTGAAGGATGATGATAATTTTTTTCTCTCGTTTCCAGTAAGAGGAGTGCTGGTTTTGTTACCTTAAATAATCTGCAGTGGTGGCTTGCTTTATTTTGACTTTATATTTTTGAAACATTTGCCTCAATTTTTTTTAACAGTGGCTGGATTCTTGTACCTATGCTAAGAAACTGACAGTGATGGTCACAGAAATACAGGAGTTCAGTACCTCTATTTCTCTTATAAGAGCTCAGATAGAATCTACTGTTAGAAATAGAAGCTTTTATTTTTTGATTTGGCAAAGCCAGAGTGATTTTGGTTTGGTTAATGGAGTTAAACCTAGTGCAGTATCGATGCAATAGCTCAATAACTGAAATCTGGTCACACATTTCTAAAATTTGGGTAATGTCTGAAAAAAACCCACAACACACCAAAAAGACCAAAAAAACAAAAAAAAACAAAACCAAACCAAACAACAGCAAACAAACAAAAAAACACCTGCTGAAATGAAGCAGTAAGGGAAGATGTAGAAATTTTTCTTGCAACTAAGCAGAGCAGACTTCAACACAATTTCACTGTCCTGCTACAGCTGATGAAGAATCAAAGACAATCTTTACCATAGATGAAGATTTCAGCATGTTTGTATATAAGTGTCATCCTCCTGAGATACAGATACTGCACAGAGAAGTATAGGTACAACATGCATACTATGTGATACCTCTTGGAATAACCCATGAAATAATTAGGGCTTAAATGTTTTCCTGTGTTACTCATAGTCCTTCTATTAAAGCTCTGGCAGCACTAATTGAAACTCTCCTCAGCCACTTTAACATTTAAAATTAAGCAAAAACTCCTCAGGAGCATCTCGGAGGGTATATGGCAGTAACTACACCAATCTTTCTAGAGAAAAAAATGTAATTCCAATCTGTGTTATATTTGGAATGTAAAATGTGGGTAGTGAAAAGTAGTCAAGGTCCTGAATGGCAGTATGGCACAGCTAATGCCAGGTAGGATTGTGAAGACCTTTCAGTAACATCAAATACTGTGAGGGTTAAGATCAGCCAGTTATACAAAAGTGAATAAATTTATGTATAAGTTCCAAACATCCCTATTCATACTCGTTTCCAACAAACAGCACAGCTGGATTACCTTCTGCTTACCTTAAAAGCTGAAGTACAAAAATGCCAGACATTACAAATTAGTATGAGTGTTTCCCCCAGTATCTGTCTAGAAAGTCCTAAAAGGGAAGATAGAAAAGTGTTCTATGCCTGATACAAGGAAGAAAATGGTTAATTAAATAAGGTTTTAAATTCTATGAAAACCTGAATGTCATACATACTTTAGCTGAGCTTCCAAATGGAAGTTCTTGGGTATGATGGAAGCCCAGTTCATGAGACAGAAATGACAGCCATCATCACGAACATCTCAACTCCACCAGACATCTGTACATATCCTTTGGTACAACAAGAAGCAATCTACAGATATATCTCAGTTTGACCTGCTCCCAGAAGCACGTGCAGGGGTATTTGCAGTGGTAAAAATATATACATAGAAAATCAGAGAAGTTGGAAGCAAGCTTTGAAAAGGGACAGTAGATTTACTCAAGTCAGAGATTTTTCAAAGTTACCACATGAATATGTATAGTTTTAGAAATTTTCAAATACATTGAGATTCCTAATGATTAATAAACAGTATGAAGTTCAAGCTAGTGGGGGCTTGGCTTGGCAAAACATCCTTAGGGCCATGTGATCCCCAGATGTCCCAAAGAAGCTCAGGCTTGGTGAACAGCCAACTTGTGGTACAGACCATTTCTGCCAGTAAGGACCTGCTCCAGTTCTTTTTGAATGTCTTATACATCTTTAAAAAAGAAAGCATCACACTTCAGTACAATTGCTGGACCTAGTAATGTACCTTTGATAGTCTAAGAGCAGCTTAATTTTGCACAGAAATATATTGAAAGGAATATTTTGAAAGGTTTGGAATCTCAAACAGAAATTCGAATAGGGGTGGTCATAAATAGTCAGATGGTCAGATTAAATGCAGTTTATAAACAGCTTAGCATGATACTCCATGGCTATCCCTACCATATTAATGGTAGCATGATGGTATCTGTATATTCAAAATTACTGATGCTGCTGATCAGGAGAAAATACAAAAAATTCCTTTTGCTTTGACAAAAAGATTTGCATTCTGTAGATGCAAACTGAGAGTACTCTGGGACTTGTATTCACTTCTTATGTATTCAAAGTTAACGAGAGAAGGGATTTTAGAATATTATTGCAGAAGAAGTAAAGAAATACAATAATCAAGACAACAAAAGAAGAAGGTCAAGCTGTACAAAATTGAGAAAGGTCATCAACTGCCTCTGAACTGGATGGCTATCCTCACAACACTGCCAGATACCTTTAGGTCATCTCTTGCTCAGGATTTATAGATTCACAGGTTCACATCCTGGGAACTGCTCAGGTCTTTCCAGTATTTCTTTAGCTTTAGAACAGTGACACACTGGCCTGCAGCCTAAATTTGCAAGTGTTATCATACCTATAGGGTAGGATAAAGTGCTTCATGCACCAAGACACCAGCCCCTAGATCTTTGGATCAGAAATTTCTCCCAGCCTGTACTAGTACAGAAGCAATGAAGTTCTATCACAATTTCACAACAAGAAAGCCAAGCAAATACTGTAACTTATTTTGTAGGCTTACAGCTCTTCAGAGGCTGACAGTGATTGGAGTCTCTTCTAAAGAGGTTTCTCCAGACAACCCAAAGGCTCCTGCCTGGCTATTGCTTCTTGTTTTTTGATCCTTTTTAGATGGAGTCTTATCTTGTATTATAACAATTAATGTGGATACTGCCTGGTCTCTGAAAAGCCAGCTTTCCATCTGAGGAGTGTTAATGGGACTGAGGTGCTTGTCTGCTCTCACAATGATGCTTTCTATCATGTTTCTGACTTAATTTTCCTTTAAACAGATGAAATATGACATCATTTGTACTTCTTAGAAGCTGTGCTGTGTCAGATTGTACCTTTTGGTCTCACACTGCTCTTCTTCTGCAACCTATCCTGTGTGCCTATGTTCATAAATAATAGATCTACTTGTGGTACATAGCTAAAATCTGTGTGTGTGAATGGTTTTAAAGCAAACACATAGGCAAATAAAATATAAATTAATTTGATCCCCTCTGTACTTGTAACACAGCCAAATTCTGAATATTTTATAGTGCATATTCCATTAAATAAATAATAACTAAATTGATCTATGCTACAATATGTGTATACATACACATTTTATGATGCCTGTAAATAACTTTTTAAAGCCTGTTCACACATCTAATGACAGGTTGTTTATTTCTTTGTTAAAACAATCCAAGGGTTTAACCCTTCCTCTTATGTAAACAGTGGTGACAGCCACTTTCATGGAAGTTTAACTTCATAAAAAAGAATAGTTTCCCATTATAGAATCAATATATTGATTCTGCAAATACCACAAATTCCCCTGATGAACTCTGGCTTCCTTACATGCTCTCACATTTTGTGTATTAGGGGCACAGCACTACTCTAGATATCAGGAGATAACAATATGGCAATATATATAGATATAGATATATATTTAAATGTTAAAACATCAGTTAGGTCAACTTGAGTAATGAATACATTTCAAATATATGCTTCTGTCTAGAAATAAAGATCATTAATTTTCTTTGCAATAGGGGTGCCTTAGAAGTCTTTGGTTCTCTATGGCTACCAAACTGGTAAACCAATTCTGGGTATTTTTAGCTCAAAATGCACTTCTGACACATAGATGAAGCTTTAACTTTCTGTGTGTTTTAAATTAAACTTGTACTTACAGTAGACTTGCAATATCATTTACAAGCTTACCTTTAGGTAGACATATTAAACAACTCATACAAAAGAAAGTTCTATGTCAAGAGTATTTGTTTTAGTGACAAGAAATCTAGGTACACTCTATTCATTTCTCAAGCAGACCTTTATGAATCACTTTAAAAGGACACTACAGCTGAAGACTGAAGAGCAATATTTATCAACATTAAATAAAACATTTGGTGAAGTATGTATAAATATTTCTTCATATGAACATAACACAAAATTAAATAGTTCAGATACACAGACACCATTTAATATATTTCCACTGTTGTCAAAATCATCTGTAAACACCATCTCACACTGAATACAAAAGCAGCTTTTACATCAGTTCTGTGTTCACAACACTGATGCCCCATTGTAAAAGAAGATATTTGTTTGTTTTGTTTTCAGCAAAATAAGAGTCTAAGCAATAATAATTAAAAAAAAAAAAAGTTTTGGTCAGTTCAAAGGAGAATACAAAATTATCTTTCAACATGTAACTAAACCATATTTAAAATACAATCCTTTCCCCAGGGGATCTCTGACTTTTAAAAATCACACTATGTTTGGTGCAGACCACATCACAAATACCAGGAAATACTGGTCATGTGTAAGTTATAAATATTAAAGCCCTTTTTAAAACTTTCTTTATCAAAATTGCCAGGTTACAAATTGGCACTATCCACATTTTTTCACAACAGAGTAACCTGGTGTTTAATGTATTGAGGTGCACTTCTCCTGATGATTTTTAAAAGAGATTCTGGAAAAGAAACACTTTCTGGTGAGCAATCTTCACGTACAAACCATTTCTTTTGCACAAATCTTTTGCATCTGAAGATCACCTGGGCAGACAGTGCAAGCAGGGGAGCTCCACCAAGTTGAGACAGAAAATTACAACTCGAGTTTTCATTAGAAGCCATACAGGGCCTGTGCATTGGATCTGAGCTGGCTCTGGGAAGGGTGGTGCAGCCACACAGTCCAACTCAAGACAAGACATCCCAGTGTCCATGTGTGCCCCACAGAAGTGCAGCCACTCCAGCACAAAACAAGGCTCCTTGCAAATCTCTGCATCCCCTCATCCCAAGCAGCTCTTTAGCATCAGCACTGTGTGGCCCAAATGTGAGGTCTTGCCATCCTACACCCTATGAAGATAACTTCAAACTCTGCTCTGAAAGGAGCCTTCAATTCCCTTCACCTTCATATTTTTTAAAGAGGTGTGATCACTTTGGGAAAAGACACTGTGCTTCAGATTAAGGTTTTACTGGGCACGTACCCCATTATAAAACTCTGCCAAATGTTAGGCTCACAGGCTATGCTTTGGTTCTCTCAATTGCAAATGTTTTGGTTTCAAAGATAAACTTGAATTGCAGATGACAAATAATGATATATATATATTTTTAATATTATTTTCTGACACATATATATTATTTTTTTATTTCACTCACATGTAATTATGATCAGGGGCCCTGTAAAACCCATAGGTTAGATCTTCTCTTTCCTGGTATGTGTGTGCTTTCGAGGTGTGAATGTATGTTAAACATACATACACACTCATGCACACACACTTATATAACATGAGCTGCACACATGGATACTCAGCAATCAAGAGTCAGGGATACAAGTAACAATACACCAAAAGAGAAGTAGACAGAAAGCTCTACCCGGATGACAAGAAGCAATTTTGCAACCTATAGAGTGTCTCAAATAATTCTGTAATCCTGTTTTGCTAGCTTGCTACATCTGTATGTGACTTGAATTGAAAGTTGTTGGATTCCTTGGAAACAGAAGAGTTGGGCTAGCTAAATGTGCTTACCTGAGATCCCAGAGTTGATTATAATCAAAGAGCTGGGCAGATCAGTAATGGGTTTATAATTGCTATACAGCTTCTTGCAAATTTGTAGGAAAACTTTATTAAGTCTTTCATTCCCTAGTAAAAACGTTGAAGTTTGTTAGTTTTTGCTGAATGCAGACTTGATTTTTATATTAAACTGGATTTATTAAAACGATTTGTAAGCCTGGCAGCTGCTTCCATGTCTTGATGTTTAGAAGTTCAAATCAGCACCCTAGAACCACCCTCCCACCCCAGCCTGTCCCATCCTACCTCATCCCACCCATTCTTATCCCATCCCATCTCATCCTGCCCTGTCCCATCCTGTCGCATCCCATCCCCCATTCCTCATTTTTTGAAATTGTTTAAAAAATACTATTCTATGAAGCCTCCCTGGGGATCCTCTTATGAAAAATGACCGACTGCCTTTGCTGATACTGCTGCTTGCGTCGTTTTCGTTTGTCACACTGGCACAGCAGCAGCATCTTGAAAGTGTTTCTGAATGTTTTGTTACACAGTGCATAGCACACGGGGTTCACCGTGCTATTGATGTAGCAAAGCCAGTACCCCAGGTTCCAGAAAGTTTTGGGGATACAGTTGCAAAAAGTGTTCACCAGAACCATGATGTTATATGGGGTCCAGGTAATGATGAAGGCAAGCAAAATGGCACTGAGTGTCTGTGCTGCTTTCTTTTCTTTGATAAGTGACATTCGTTTTCGCTTTGTGATCTGACTTCTGGTCTTCAAGGCAAACTTTTTGGCCAGAGTTGCTTCCTTGAAGGATAAAGGCAGGGCTGCAGATGTCTTGGTCACCGATGAGATGCCATCGGATGCTGTGGTTGTCTCTGCTGACCCTGGCTGAACCGGAAGCTTAGCAAAGCTCTTTTGGAAATTCCCACCGTCCTGAATGCTTTTGGGAGGGTGCAATTTTTTAGGTTTCTTTTCCTTCAATTCCGTGTCGGACTTCTGCAGTTCATCCCCTGACTCATGCAAGTCTTCCGAGGAAGGCAGCTTCGTGGAATTGAGGATGGTGCTGTGACCAGGGAGCTTCAGCACAATTGAGTAGATGGCCCTGGTCTCTGCGGCGATGTCTTCTTCGTCGGAGGAGGCTGAATTTTCAAGGGAGGCGGCAGCGTCATTGTTGTTCCAGCTGTCGCTGCTGCTGTGCTCTTGGTCCCCCTGGTCCGTGCTGGGTTCCCAGCTCTTCATCGTGAGCCAGAAGTGACAGGGCCTGTATTTCCTCCGGGTGGAACGTTTGGTGCTCTGCCCTTGCAGCTCGTAGCTGCTGCAGCTGCGGGAGCTGCCCGCCTGGTGCACGAAGCGTGCTGCCTCCGCTTCGCTGCCCGAAGCCTGGAGCCCTGCTAACTCTTTGGTGCGTTTCTCGGTCTCCTTGTAGATCCTCCAATACAAAATACTCATAATGGTGACTGGCAAGTAAAAGGCAGCTATGGCAGTGCCAAAAGTGATGATAGGTTCGCTTAGAAACTGGATGAAACATTCATCGGGAGGCACAGTCCTTTTCCCGACAAAATACTGCCAGAACAAAATGGCAGGGGCCCAAAGGACGAAAGAGATGACCCACGCTAAACCAATCATCACCCCAGCCCTTTTGGTTGTTCGTTTGGCTCTGTAGGTAAGTGGCCTAGTGATGGAAAAATACCTGTCAAAACTTATGACGAGGAGATTCATGACAGAGGCATTACTGGCAACGTAGTCAATGGAGAGCCAAAGGTCACAGGCCAAGTTTCCCAAAGCCCAGTGGTCCATGATGATGTATGTGGTGAAGAGATTCATGGAAATAACACCGATGATCAAATCTGCACAAGCAAGACTCAACAAGAAGTAGTTGTTGACTGTTTTCAGTTGTTTGTTAACCTTAAATGAAACAATCACTAGGATGTTTCCTATGATGGTCACCAGTGCAATGATCCCAGTGAGGAACGCAATCAAAACTACTTGCCAGACAGCGTGTCCACCCAGAGGGTCTTTGCTCGTGACATTTAGGGACATGTTTGTTGATTCCACAGTGGAGAAGGAGAAACTCTCTGTGGTCTGAGGGAAGTCATAGCTGCCAATGAGCGACGCTGCTTCATCGTGGAGTCCCGGTCTGTGCGATTCTCTCTTCCAGAAGGAGCTCACATTTGAAAACAGGGGCGAGGCTGAACTGTTATTTTGCATGATCATTGTGGCTCTCTGACATAGTCTGCAGCAGGGAAAAAGCAAACAAACAAACAAACAAAACCATTAAAAAATCACGGATGGTAAATAGATAATCATCCACAAACTCAAACATAAAACCCCTTTAGCACTTTGAAAGATGGCTTTAAAAGCCATGCTGCTGGTGACACGTCTCAAGTCAAACCTGTATATGGTGGCACTCAGTTTACAACTGTGATTAATATGAGCCTTTTGTAGTAATCATGTTACTGAAGAACCAAAACCCCAAGCGAATTTGAGCCTGCAGTAGTATTAAAATGCCTCCCTTTAACTTTTAATTAAAACTCTCCCTGGTGGATCTCCCCTGAACTCTCCAACTCACCAGTGCACTGCCCTGGAGCCTTCAAACACTAAAAGTCAGGAACACAAATCCTCTGCGTACAGTGCTGGTCCCCAGTGCTGTCCTGGCACTTGCAAGACACAGCCCCAGCCACTGCTGCTCCCACCTACATCTTATGACAAACAAAAATATTGTTGGGTCTTTCCTTAAAGTACCGAGACACAAACCAGGACTGTGTCGAGATACTCTGAACTTGTGAGGCTGCAAGGATACTTTTGTCTACATTTTGGCTACCTGATAAAGGTACTTAAAGTTCTCATTAGCACTTTCTGCACATTAGTTTTTTCATGCACCCTTCAGCCAAGGGTTTTGTACATCTAATGACTTCAAATGTCTCCAGGGCAACACATGTTAAAATTTACTTTGAAAATATGGCCTCTAGAGTCAGGAAAAAAATTTTGGTGGAGCACTCATTAAATACTTTAGGAAAAGAGGGAAGAAGCTTGAAAGAGATTCATAATTAAGCCTTAATTTTTTTCCTCAAGTATATATGTAAGATGAAGACATACTCAGAATAAGGAATTTGAATTTTCCTTATTTAATTAATTTCTGCTGTCAACTGCCTAGATTCACTGTAATAAATCAATTATGTCATCAAGAAGCAAGAATTCTAAAGAAAAAGTCCATAGCTGATTGTAAATCCTGAACAAAATGTTTGTTTTCTAAATGTGAATGCTTTCAGAGTCATTATGATAGGCTGGCATGGGATAATAATTAATATCACAATGCACTGGTGTTACACAAAATATTTACCCCAAAGAGGAAGTTTTGGGTTTGGTTCTTTAATAAATTTCTAAATTCTCTTTTTCCTTTAACTGTTCTTGGTTTTGTTAGCAAATTATAAAGCGCTCCATGATTTTAAATAGTGGAGTTTCTTTGACATATGCAGTAAAAAGACCAACTTCCTTCCCTTGGCTCCTGTATAGTAACACAAAACCTCTCATATTTTGAAATCGAGCATAAATGAGATATTAATTTTTTCTCTACTACTAAGAAGACAAATTTACAATTATTCTGCCTTATCCTAATCTAATTAAAACCACTTTTAATGCATTCATCCTCATATCACACAGGACAAGAACATAATAATAATAATAATAACATAATAGCAACAGTAAATATGGTTCTGGAAAATCGTAGTTAAATTTAACTCTTTTCTTGATAGAAAGATTGAAAATTTGGAGCAATTGTAATAATTTCTAAAAAGAAAAATAGTAATAATTCTATAAACTGCCTACACTGATAACTTTGATTTCCTTAAAAAAATATTTTTTTAAAAATTAAAGTATGCTGAAACTAACATTTTACCAAAAGCTTTGACATCCCAACTTTTCTTTTCTTTGCAAGGTTGATATCAAATAAGTACAGAGTTTTGCATGAAACTTCAGGCAAAAAAGAAAATCTGTGAAGCTGTTTCTTTAAATTGTTCTATATTTTTTACCACTGCATTGCTTTTTACCATTTGCATTGCATTTTATTTCCCAATAACTCTAAGCAAACCGTGCTGATAAAATTTCACTATATCCTTACCATCTGCTAGAGAAGCTGTGGGACTCAACACATTTGACTTTTTTTTTTTTTTTTTCTCTCAATATACACTCCAGCACTCAAGCTACCCATGTAGCTGGTGCAGTTCAGGCCATCAGGGATGCAGCAACACATCCTCACACAGCTTCACTGCTCCCTACCATACTGTTCCAGAGAAGTTGCTGTGGTCAAATCTGCACTCTGTGAGAGAGATGGACTCATCCCACCTGGGCTAATGAAATGAATGTCTGCAGAAAGGAATTTTCAAGAAGTCAATCAGAGGTCTGGATAAGAAGGAAGCTCTTTTTTTTCATTCACACCCTCCCAGGCACACTCATACCAGCTCGCTCATTTGTCTTGACCAAATAGAGCATTTTCTTACATGTCTATAAAAATAGAGATCCTACATACTCAAAAATTATAAGTGGTCTTCAATTTCCATCTGTTTTGCATGAAAAGCCAATGTACAACGAGATTCTCTTGAAGAAGATAGTAAAGCAATATTCAAGTTTGGCTTGGCCCTTCCAATGCGTGGGTGAAACAAAACCAGAATTCACTTGTGAACAACCCCATAAGCAAGTGCTGACAATGTTCTTGCCAGTTGTTTATGGGCCAGAGTGGTTAAACACAGTGGGAAAAAAGCCTTGGACTCAAGCAAGATTGCTGGAAACCATCCTGCTTGCAGTGTTTTACTTAGGAAGCAGGCATCTCTTCCAGAGCTGTCCAATCTGATGAGGTCAAAACTGTAACAGTATAAGAGAGATCTGAAATAATGATATTTGCTAGATATATGCCAGAAATGATTAATTTTATAAGGTGCAGACCATCCTTTGCTGACACTAGGAACAGGGAGCCAAGAATGAAAGCCAGAAAGCATTCTCTCCACAGAAGTACAATTGTAAAAACTTTACAAGGTACCATCCAGCACAGTAAAGTATTGATTGGGAAGTCTGACAAGTAAGTTTAGATGGTGATCATTATGCTGCTTTTTCATAAAAAAAAAGGCAAGCTGATGTCTGCTAATACACAAGAAGGGATCAAGCAAAAGATACTGATAAAGGAAAAAAAGATACTGGTAAAGGGGAAAAAAAAAGTTCATTACAGGGCATAGAATAAAATCCAACATCACTTTCTTTTTCATTGCATAACACAACCATAAACAGAAGTGTTAGCCTTGGAAGTCCAAAACAACTATCCCTTAAAAGATGTAAATAATCTCGCAAAATTAATGTGCAAGTGCTTCACTATCTATCACTAAGTCCATAAAATGAGTATGAATGCTCCTTAATTGTACACTTTGAAATGGAATTTCAATGGAAATTAACCAATAAATCCTTTCAGAAATCCTGTGCTTCAAAATACTTCTTTCAGATGCTGAGCAAGTGCTGGAGCCAAGCTTTTATTTTTTAGATCAGTTCTCCCATCCCTGATCTGCAAAGCAATTTCTCTAAGCCACTGCTGCAATGCACAGTCCTAAGCAGTCCAGTAACTGAGACAGAGAAGAGACTGAGAGCAACCCATTGACACATCCCTGATGGCTTTTTGGACTCCTACGGCATAAAAGGCATCACTAATCTCACATTCACTGGACTATTTGACAAAGTAGAATTGCTAGCAGGATGATGAGTGCATTCCTTTGTTATTCTGCCTCTTCTACAAGCTCCTGTAATTTAACTGTTTCATTAAATAAAAAATTTATTACCCATGTATTTGTCTGCATAGCAAAAACTCTGTCTAGCACTACCAGTGCTGTACAGGGAAAGAGGTGTCCTGGGACCAGGAAAAAGGGCAGTAGTGCAGCCTGCCAGCACCTGCTCCAAAAAGATCAACCTGCAACCAAGGAGGAAAGCAGCCCCAAATATTTTGGTAAAACAGTAAAGCAGAGTCTGAGTGAGGCAAAGAAACCAAACTGTGAAATAAGTATTGGTTTATGTAACAGGATAAGAGTTTACAAATCATTGGTATGATACACTACATTACAATTTCAAGGCAGGGAGTTACAAAGGAAAGCCTCTTTAGCCCAAGAATGTATAATTACTTACCTAAGATTACTGCTATGCTATTTATGGTGGTTTGGGTTTTTAAAATTCTTGTTTCTGCTATTTAAGAAAACCTTATGAAAGATACAGGTCAGAGAACACCACAGGCAATGAACACATTCTAGCATTATTTAGAAAAATTAAAGGCACAGTACAGGCAACAGCTATGCAAATGTTGGCATAAAACCTTCCCAATGCACCCCTGTTCCCTGCTCCACTGGAGACATGGAGATATCAGATATCCCACTGAGATCCATTGGAAGGGAAGGAGAAAGCAGCAACAGAAATTATCACTAATTTTAGAAACTGGGTAGGTATAGCACAGATTTAAAAGCTTCACTTTTTGGAAATGCCTAATTCATTGTGCAGTGCTGCAGATAGGAAGTAAAATAGAAATAGAGACGAATTTTTCTGTCAGACATCTTTACTGCATTTCATTGCTTTCTGCTTATTCCCTATTGCAGCAGTTGTGTGAATACCTCACATTTCAATATCCTGTATTTTTTCTGTTTTTTCCATTCCTTAAGCCTTCCAATTCACACACACACAGACTTCACGTTTGCAGAGAAGTCTGTTTTCTTGCTGTCTGTAAAGAACTCCATGATATATTTTCCGTGAAGTCGGAGAGCTCTCTATGAGCTTGACTGCTTGGGAGCTTCAAACTGGCAAACCTTTAAGACTGAAGAATTTCACAGCTCATCTGTTCACACAGACAAGAAAATTTCTTACCTTATTTTTCTGTTGTCCTCTGCACTGCTATTGTATACACATGAGCCTAAACAGCACAGAACTCTTTGCAGTGGATTATAAACCTGTTTTCTAGCATGAAGAAACCTTTACAGTGCCTTAATTCAGAAACCTAAATTAGCGTCACATAAGCTTTGTCCCAAAATAATATTTGGTAAAATAAAAATTTATGTGAACTTTTAAGTGTCCTGAAATTATTCAATAAAGAATTTTAAAAACTTGAAAAAAAATGAAGATTTGAGTATTTTCACCAGCATTCATTTAATTTATACCATTTATTTCATAGTAGCTCACATCACCGGTGAACAGGACCTCAGGTTACCATGATTTTCTTATCCTGAAGAATAGATCTCTTATATCCAATATAGTTCTGCATGTTTGAAGAATGAGAATACAGAGCCATAGAAATGGATACCACTATGAAATATCCTGGCTGCTGTCATACAAGTTCACAATAGATACAGAGAAATAACTGATATCCATTTAGACTTTTCTATACGTGTACACATAAGAATATATGCATACAAATAAGTTACATACAAAATGTTTTGCTTATGCTAAAATGTTAAAAAATTATGTATCTGGATATCAGCAAATGAAAGTATATGCCCTGCAGTCAACAGAATGAAACATCCCTCCCAGGGAGGGAGACAGGAGGATGAGACCTGAGACTGCCCACCTAACACAGTCAGGGAATTTGGTATCTAAAACTGGGCCATGGGAAGAGCATCTTTATGCCTTAATTTGCTAATTAGCTTTGCCAAACTTGTACCATTTAGTGGGACTGAGAGGCTTAAGCTCATACCACCCAGCTATACCTATAGCATCCACTGCAGGCATTGACTGCTTATCTTGTGTTTGCCTTTACAATATTTGCTCTTCCAAACATTTTAATTCATATAGTTTGGACCCTTTACTGAGAGTTTTTACTTTACAGAAAAGTAAATTTGGATGCTAATGTGATTTAATAGCCAGTGATTCCAGTGAAAAATTCTGCTTATATACACAGCTACATAAGAATAAACAGTGTTACCACTAGGACCAGAAAATAAAAAAAACCTCAGACATATTTTACCATTTAAAAATTCCAGAGGTGTATTTCTGATCCTTCCACTTTACATTTCCATTTAAGATTGAATCTCTTACATGAACCATATATAATTCTTGTGTAATTTTTCAAAATATGCCACATATAACAAACCCACATCCCAGTCTGCACAGTTAAGAGCATGATGATTTCAAAAGATACCCACATTTACCGAGTAAGATTTTCTGTGCTATCATTTATTTATTCTTTAGCCTCAGTGAGCCAATACTGATTCACTCCTTGGCTTTTAGTTTCAAAATAATCCTATCTTGAAATCCTCTAAAATGACTGCAGGGAGATGCTTCAGAAATGAGCAATTAATCTCAGGTGTGATATGGCCTAAGGGCAGTGAAGGGTTCACCACCTGGAGCACCAGCAGACTTGCTGCCTTTCTTGGGTACCTCCACTTGGTGGTTATTGCCTGGAGAACTCAGAACAAAGTGAAACCTTCAAAACCCTGAGCTTTTGAAGCTCAGTCTACAATTTTCAACTGCTTGAAAACCAGAGCAAATTAGGTCTGGCATAGTTCAGATTACAGTAAATATTGACTATCAGCCCAGTTAAATCTACAAGGTGTGTTCTTAAGAAAAGAGGAAATTATTTCAGGTCCAAGCAGTTTCTCTTGTGGAGAGCTCTGTGAGAGTTTCATCCCATCTATCTAATTGGTACTGGAGGAAAGAGACACTGAGTCTGAAACACAGTCAGAATTGCAAACACATACTGAGAGTTTTCCTCACTTTCAGCAACCCACTGACTTTGCAGGTATGTGGGGACAAGAAGGTTTGGCTGTCGGGTTGGTTATTCCATCGAATTTAAACATGATATTAGACTGAGATAAAAGAAGAATACCAGTAATTTAATTATCTCATTTTGTGGGAGGCATGCAAAGTTTTCCTTGGATTAAAAAACTTATCCATCTTGGAGACTTCACTTCAGTATTTTATTATACATACACACTTTTTTTCATTGTGTTTCTTAAAATTTTATTTATTATGATGCCAAATCAAAATCATGACCTAAACTTTCACTGTGAACTCCACAGATAATTCTCCCAAACGGGTATTTAAAGATCACATTAAATATTGATCAAGTGAAATAAAGTAATGGGAATTCTTACATTTAACTTTATTATCCTCCTAGATTTTGCTAAGTGCTAGAGTATCTCAAATACACATGGAAAAATATGTGCCTAGATATATGGAAAAAAAAAAAAAATAAGCCTTTTAGGTTGATTTCTCCACATTTACTAAAAGAGCATCTTCCTCTTAAAAAAATGATATTTGAGCAAATTCATTTACATAGCCAGCTACCAATGCTAGATAAAGCAAGTACATTTTACTGTTAGTAATCCTTGCATACAATTTTAAATTGATATTTGATATTAATCCTTAATAACCTTTAAAGGACACAGCAGACTTCATTAGACCTCTCACCTATCTTTAATAAAGCTGTTGTAAAAGAAAGTCATCAGTTGATTATGGTATAAAAAATAAATACATTTTTGCTTTTGCCTTTTGCTCACTGATAAAATATACCACCAAGGAAAACTGGAAAACAGTACAAACATTTTTCAAGTATCAAAGAAGACAGAGAGCCTCTACTCTGAGCTTTAAAGCAGGTCGCTTGACACCTGACACACTCTTCTCCATTTCATTTGTCTGCAAGAAGAAAATGAAATGACAAAATGCTGTCAAGCTTTCAAAGTAGAAAATTGAAAATATTTTTTTTTGGAAATCCTTTCAATGGAAGGAAAATAAATAGCCCTAACTAAAAAACATAAATAAAAACTCCAGGCACAGTTCTGATTTTCTGCCTTTTCAAAAACTGTGTTTTTTTCTTTGGAAAGTATTTTCACTTTCTTTCTACTTCAAGCTCAATCTCACCTATTTTTTGACAAACACTGTTAAAAGCAGATGAGCTCCCCTTTGTTATTTATTTAGGGAAAATAATATACATTTTTTTTTTTTTTACAACAAGGTCCAGTAAGAGCTATCAAAGCCTCTGGTCCAGATGTCATGTTTACTGGTGTCAGGTCTTGTAATATGAAAGATACCATTTAAATGTATTAGATAACAGGAGTCTGAAGTTCTCTTGAGTCTGAGAGAATCCTAAAAGGTTCTAAATGGTAGTTTTGCTGAGCACTACATTTTCCTCTATAACTGCAGCATGGTATGCAAGTGCTAAAAATGCAGACCACCTACTCCAGGCTTTGTTCATGATGGATGGTTGGGCAATTTTTGATAGGATGCAATAAAGGGACTCAAGCAATGTTAGGAAACAATCTATTAAGGGAAATTTATTGTTACTGGCTTTGGTGATTGAAATATTATTGCTCTCTACTGCAGCAAAACCAACACTCCCACACTGGACAGATGGTTTACTTAAAAAGTTGAAAGAGAAAAAAAAAAAACACCCACAAAACTGAGAGGTTTCATCTAGAGGAGAAAATTGCTAAGAAAGAGCTATTAGTTAATGAAATCTACATAGATATTTGGGCACTGAAATAATGACAAAGTTAATGAGAGAAACATTTTGTCAGAATGTCATGCTTTTAATGACATTGCTTATTATTTTTCTAAATAATGCTCTAAATCATGCAATCATGTTAATGTTTTAAATAATTTTAGTTAGCTTTTAAGTGAAAGTGACATAGTTGGTCAGAAAATAGCATTTTCACTGTATCAATTTATTAGCTGTATTGCAGAATGGAAATTCCTAATGTCTTGAGATTTGGGGATATCCTTTTATACTGGCAATTTGATCAAAGCCTAAAAGCATACAAAACGTGCTAGTAATTTATTAAGAAATGGATCTATTGCCAGGGAGGTGAAAATCTCTGAGTGTGCCCTTTTTAGAAATTACATTTTTTGAAACAATTAAAAAAAATGCTAGTGTATGCTTAAAACAATATTTTTCACCCTAATGGAACACATTGGTACATAATGAGGAAAAAACCAGTAGTGTGCCTTTTTTCAACATGCCACTGAAATATTAGTATAAATATTACGTTTTGTTATTCACCAGTATATTTTAAGTCCACCTTTCCATCTGCTCAAAAGTGTGGTTTAGTACCCACTAGGTGGCACAACAGTTATTCAAAAGCAGAGTCTGAACTTGCAATAAAATGTGAATTAGTCTCTCATAAAGCCTATGCCTTAGACATGGGAATTATAAACAACCAAATTATGTCCATTCCTTGCAAGAGACAGCAGCTAAGAGGAATGTATATCATCCAAATATTGGCCTGAATCAAACTTGCAGCCTAATTATCAAAAAACGTTGTGTTGTACGGGTTTTTGTTTGTTTGTTTGTTTCTTTGTTTTTTAATTGTTTTATTTATTTATGTTCTTTCTTTTTCTTTTTCCCCCTGGAATAGAAACATCTGAAAGTCCTCACGGAATTCTGTAACAAAATCAAAATGTCCTACTCCAAACTCTGCCCCCCTGTATGCATCCTGCCAGCAATTTGCAGTCTCTGGGAAATCAGTGGCAGCAGGCACTATGGATTTTAATGAATACAGGCAATTATTCTTTACTCAGATACATTCAAGTAATTAAATAATGCTCCAGTGCTGTGCTCTCTTTTAGGGCTTCTTTGCAGGGTTGGTGTTTTTTTAGTTTTTTAAGATTGGTTGTTTGCTTTTCTGAGTTACACAGCAAGAAAACTGAAGACATGCCCAATGAAAATAGTCCTGAGAGAGTGACAGGAGGTGCAAATAAAGCATTTGCTGTCAGTTATTGTACATAAATGCCTAGTGATAACCCTCGTGGCTCATGCTCTTCCTACTAGTTTTTCCATTAGGTTGCCATATATTTGTGTGCTTGAGTATCTGCCTTCCTACTTGAAGTTTGAAGTTTTTGAACTATACTCTCAAAAAAAAAAAAACCCAACCCAATTCTAATATAAAGAATACACATTCACAGATCAGTTATTTTATTCACTGTGCAGAATGGACCTGCCCTAGGCATTAATTGCAGTTGAACTGTAGAGCATGGGCTTCTTTAAGACCCTCTTACCTTCTGGTTGTAGGAGGTATGTAGTAAAGCAGGCACAAGGCTGAGACAGAAAAAAGAAGGACTCACAATGAAGTAAGTTAAATGTGGAACCTAAGTGCATTGCTAGTGCTGGCACAGATTTCCACAAGCTATGGAAGTGACTTATGCAGATCTTCAAAATAAAATCACCTTAACTTGAAAGAATACTACAAGATGAATTTACTAACTCACAGGCATTCCTCAACTTTTATAGATGCAGTTTTGTAAATGGCCATCCTGAACTGTATCTTTGCAGGGTTTTGTCTGCATGCTTCTAAAAAGCCTATAGAACCTGCATTTTGCAAACCCTTTCTAGTCTAAGATAATCAAGCAGAGAGTTAAAGTCAGGAGTCTTAGCTAAACTGAAATGAAAATATTTCTCCCAACTTTGACAGGGTTGCTCAAATGGCAAGGAGAATATATTACTTCCAGAAAGGAAGTGGGAAGCTAGAAGAAAGAGAATCTGCACCAAGGAAAAAATAACTCCTGGCCTGAAAGGTCAGAGGAATTTTACTGCTTCCACTAAGAACAGGGAACACACACAGGATGTGGTTTCACTGAGTCCCATTGCCCCAGAAATAAGTATTAATGCTTCATTAAATATTGCCTTCCATTCATCTGCCTTTATCTTCCAGCTGCCCCATTTTTATGCTTTGGTTTTCCAGTTGGCTCTACTTCTGGGCTGCTGTGGGTCTCTCTGACCAATTATTTTTATGATCACAAAAGAATTCCCTATTTGGGGAGGGGATCCAGGAGGGTATTTTGTTGGGTTTTTGACCCTTCTTGGCATTCCTGTGGTGACACTCCTAGGACTGAAAAGTCTTAATTAGGTGACTAATTAATTAGGTGATCTCCAGAAATCCCTGGACTGACTCCATATGAGATAAATGGATTTTGGGTTTCTGCTGGTGGACATCAAAGCAAAAGACAAACGGAAACCCCAGGTGCTGCTTTTGGTTCTGTACCCTCACATTTCTTGCAGCATGAAGGGTTTAATGCAGAAGGGCCAGTGGAGGTTCTGCCTCTGACTAACAGCTCAGAGAGATGCTTTAAATGCAGTATTCCCAGTTTGCAAGACTTGTGAGCTGGTTCCTGGCATTCAGTGGGAAGCTTGGACTGTAGTGTCACTGTGTTCTCTGAAAAAACCTGCCCTGGTGGCCAGGAGATGTCCTTTGGAGAGGATGAGGTGCAGCTAGGACTTTCATCAGTGGCTGGAGTACTAGGGGTAAAGGATCAACTTAAGGTGCATGTGCCTGGGTGGTAACAACTCCTAGAGCCCTGCATGAAATTTCACAAACAAGAATCTGGATAAAAATAAAAGGAACTAAAATTATTAAATGCAGTAGGAAGAATGACAGAAGGTAAAAAGACTGAAAAGGTAGAGTATGGTAAAAAGATTAAGATGTAATCTGGTAACATGGGAGCCTGAAGTCAGCCTGGAAAGCTGGCAGAACATGCAGGCAATCGTTCCCTTCAGGATAAGGATTCTTGTGTCTAAAAGTGGTAATAAAATCACTTGAAATAAAAGGCATTTCTCCTTTAGTTGGAGCAGCAATTCTGTCATCAGTCCTTTCTCATCTTACAGAAGTACCAAGGGAAGCTACTAAAAACACAGCTCCAGGTAGGAGAAGAGTCCAGGTAGGATGGAGTGAAAATGTCAAGAAAAACTGGGGCTCATAACCCCCTCCTACAGAAATAAGCATGTTCAGTGATGAATTATTCATAATTAAGCAAGGAACAATAATTGCTTAAGAGCTGCTCTATCTGAAAGAACCTAAATTTTTGTTTGTCACAGAAGAAATAAAAATTTAAAGAGTAGAAGGGAAGAGCAAAGATTCTGTTAATAATAATAGAATTCCAAACAGCAAGAGGAGTGCTCAGAGTGGTTTTGGCATAAATTCTAAGCAAATTAATGTCTTATATCTCAAATGTGTGACTGCAAAAGTGCCAGTGAAGAGAAGCCCTACTGCCTTCCAGACTTTCAGAAAATCCACACCTTTCACTAAATAAGTTAAACCCAAGCAAAACCCCTCACCCAGTTTAGTTTTACACCATTTCGTCTGAGATTGAGATCTGCCTGCAGATGCTTGGTACAGAAGCAGGAAGAACAGAGCTTCAAAAGTGAATCAGGTTTCCAAAGATGCTATGGAGGAGGGCAGCAAGCTGAGGCCAGGGGATGGCAGATGAATGTGTGAGCCAAGTCCTTCCTCCTGCCACTCCAGATGCTGCAGAACAAGTTTCTGAGCAAACCCACCATGGTTCCTCCTGAATCAGTCATGGCACGGGACCTCTTTGGTCCGGTAGCTTTTATGAGGCAAAGGAGTCAGGGAAAATTCCATGTCAGCAAAGCATAAAAAGGCACTAAAAATGACAGCCAAGAAAAAGAAAAGCAACTCGTTCCCAGGCCTATCTTCACATCAGTGAATTGCTGTAGAAGAAGAAAGGCAGAGACAAGCAGTGGCCCAGCTGATAGACTGAGCCCTTGGTGATACCAGGGGGCAGCTGAAAGTCTGGTGCTGGGCTGCCCTGGAGGCCCCAGAGGCTCCTTGGAACTTGGGAGGCAGCAGTGGTTGTTAGATAGAGGTTGTATGGTATCCAAATAAACCCATGGGCACATGAAAATGCATTGTCTGGGTTTATCTGTATGCACACAAAATACAGGGGGAGAGGGCTCCTTTTGCTATTAGAAATACAGGGGGAGAGGGAAAGTGAAGTGGCTGCTCAAGTGGCTCCATGTTGAAATATGATAACAGAGTGGAGCCTACATCCTGACTGCCTTCTTTAGCTTTTCTTTTCAAATGAAAGTCATATTTTAGTGGTAACTAATAATTTATCATGGGTCAGTTCAGAAGTGATGCTCAAAGCACACAACCATGTCATTATGAAAGTGAATGTGTGAATATTGTGTTAACATTTGTAAAACCTTGGTCTTCAGGAGGTCAAACACTGCTGCATTGTATGATTATTGCCAGGCATAGCCAGGGAAGACTGAACAGCACAGGAATGTGCCTGAGCTCCTATATTTATGCACCCCATTTCTAGCAAAGCAAGATTTTTTTGTAATCCTTTTAGCTATAAGGATCCTTCATCCTGAGTTCTTCTGTGGCCCTCAAAGTATTGTTCTCAGATGTAAAAACAATCAAACAAACAGGGAAAACACAACCACTGTTCCCTGCTTTGCTTCCCTTGGTGGTACAGCAGAGCTCAAAGGTGCTTGTACACAAAAATTTCTATGTTCATAAATCCCTCATGACTTTACAGGTTATGAGAACTATTACATCAGTGGTCAGTTAAAGAAATCTGTATTCCTGTTGTCCCAGAAATGAAGCAGTTTTTAGCATTTTAGGTTTGGGCTCAAGAGAGATGTTGATATTTCTTTATAAAAATGTTAAAGAAAGACTTCAGGGCATAAAATACAACAAGATACAGTCTGCCAAAAAAGAAAAACAGTGTGAACTGGGCGTCCACCCTGTCTCTGCCCTAAAGGATTCTCTGCTCTTCAATATTAGTTATATTGCCCCTTTTACTCTGTCCAAATTGTTTCAATACTTTGAGCCTTCAAAGATGACTCATTAGAACAAGATCACTTATATCAGGAGGATGTATTATTTTCTCTTGGAGCACAAGAAGGCTGATTTAAATTTGTAATGCTAAATTGAACTATAGATGTGAACAGGATCCATAATCACAAACTGTTGTCTCCTGTCAGAGACCAAAAACACTGCATGGACCTTTGCTTCTTAGGATTGCACAGCTAAAAAAGTGGTTCAGGGAGACATAGAACTGGAACTTTTTATCAAACATTAGTAATTCTGAGCAGAGAAATAAGAAACAACACTGCCACGGTCCCTGAATACAATAGTTTTAACACAACAATGTATGTTATTTTAAGATCATTAAAATACACTTTATTTATTAATTACTTTTGTTCTAAAAGTGGTTTTGGTCCACATTAGGTCAGAACCAACTATCCTGTGTATGGGGACCTCCAGTAGTGACAAACTTGATCAGGTTTAAAAAATTGATAGGCTTAAAACACTATCAGGGGGGAAAAAACTAAGGTGCATCAGCCCAGGTATATTGGCATCTGAAGGTGCTTTAATTATTTACTTTTTGCCTACATGACTGAGTATGAAGGATTTAGTTGAATTACTCTATCATCAGTACAGCACACAGCAGGATTTTCTACAGTTTTTGTTGTATTGTGAATTTATCATGAAAATGCTAGATTTCCCTGCCATTCTCAATGCTGCATGCCAAAAGTACATTTTATAACTAAATGCTTGATGAAAATTAAAGCATTGGGGTACCAATCCATCACTGAAAAGTACCTATTGACTTTTAATAGGCATTTAGCATTCAGAGTCTCTAGTTTTTTTCAAAAATCCTTCAATTTGAGCAAATGTGGCTCAATTTCAGGGATTCAATTTATCTGCATTTCTACTAAGGTTAGTGATAAATTATGAATTTGCACAGGAATTCCAAGGTCTTGAAGGAAGTAATACTAACTTAATTATTGACACTTTAATATTATTAATTGTTGCCAGAGAACTGGTTAGAATTTCAAGAGGCAAAATACATCCTTAAGGGACCATGCTGAATCCCAGTCATTCTGCTACATATTAATATTTACCTTAGCTTTTAAAATGGAAAATAGTGCTTAAATCTCACTGTTGCCTATTTGCTTCTTCAAATGCCTGGGTTTACACATTGATTCCTCCTAATAATCTTTTTTGCTGTTTCATGGTGTTTCCAGCTGAAAATGTATCCATATGGTCAGTATCCAAGTTTTAGATTCTTAGTGAATACAACTAATCTTCAGGATTGATGTAAACCTCTCAATAACCCCCCTATACTGTCTGTGCTTTCAGCTACAAGAGAAATGTCCCACATCTGCAACTGCAGAATACTAAAACTCAAAAATGAGGGTTTTCATGGCACATTTCTGCCCTTTCATCTGTCCTTTATCACTTATTTACTCACAGGAGAAAGTGACTTTTCCTGCCAAGGTAGAGGTAAATTGTGTCAGACAAGGGCAAAAAAAATAAAATAAATTCATTACTCTACCAGAGGAAACAATTTCTGAGACACAAAGTGTCAGCAGAAATAAGTGTCTACTGTTCACTCCCATGACCTTATTCAAAGAGGCCCAGTAAACCACATAGCCTTTTGCTATTAGAAATAATTTTCAAATTATGAGGTTTAGATGAATCAGTTTTTCACTAGAGCCTCTCTACCCATCAATACTTGTTTTTCCTTTTATAATAAAAGGGGAAAAGCTTTTCTGAGAAGGAGAAATAAAAATGTGCATTCCACTTGCAAAGATGTGAGAGTTGGGAAATAATAAATGTTGTAATTGGAAATATTGTCAATTCCAATGCTGCAAGACCTTACACTGCCTTTATTTCAACACACTTTGTAATTTCCACATTGGTTTTTTTTTTCCATTTCGGCTTTTTAGCACATTCACAAAGCCTCTCACCCCTCTTATTCTGTAACATAGAAGAAGAAAAAGATTGAAAGCAGCCTTAGTATTATTTAGACTGCAAAATTTTACTATTGGAGAAGACAAAGTTATTACTATTGGAGTCATGAAAACAAGACATGCAGGTTAGCTGGCATGGGCGAAGAGAAAGCCAGCTGGAAATGGAGAGCACACTTAACCCCTAGAATAATAAGGGAGAGAGAGAAACTCTGGTATCAGAGGAGAAAAATGGAAGATATTTAAAGCTCCAGCTTAATATGGTCTCTAGTACAGGAATGTTTCAGGGATTCATGGAGATGTGGCTTGTAGGGAGCTCAACTTCAAGAGTTTCAGGGATTTTGTGCCTTATCCAGTGCATAATTTCTCTAGAGTTAATAACACATTTGAGAGCCCTTAGTACCCAAAGGAGATGAAAGGTTGGGATTTTACTCTCTTTTTGTGCCAATAAAACAGTTATGAGAGGTTTTCAGGGTTTCAGGTGTGAGCTCTGAATCCCGAGTTCCTGAGCAGTAACCACAGTGTGCTTTCAGCTGGCTGCACTGCTGGGTGGGAATGTCACTCAGGAAAAGTAAATTTCCAGTTATGGTAGGTCAGAGTTCACTTGAGACTGTCAATGAGATTTGCTCAGCTTTTTTTTTTCATTTATTCATTGCAACTTCTGGGCAGAAATCAAGCCAACATCAAAGCTGGAAGAGATGAATCTGAGTAACCACATCAGAGCTGATGGCACTTCCAGTGCTTTGCTCCAGTGAGAAGCAGGGAGCTCCAGCCAAAATCTAAAGACATAGGTGGAGAGAAATTCAGCCCTGCTAGCAAACTGAACAGGGATAAGTGATGGGCATGCACACACAGCAGGATTCTGGGATGCCTCATTTTAGCAGTAATTGGAAAAGGAATCCATGTGGCTTCCCTTTTTATCACTCATTTTCCTGGCTGCTTGGCCATTTCTCAGTCTGAATCATGTCCATATTACAATCTTAACTCATAACACTTAAAAAAAAAAACCAACAAAAACAAACCACAACCAACCCATCAATATTAAATAGAAATGTCTTACTGCTAACCTAGGGAATGAACAGAAATAATTTCTCCATTAGAAGGCTTCTTCAAGGCATATTTTTCCATTAATTAATTTTCCCTGTAATGTCCATTTCACTTTAATAGAAGGAAGTGAAATGCAAGCAAATTCAGATCACTTAATCATCCAGCAGGTGCAGATTAGAAGTGGATAGCAACCAAGTTCTTCTTTCTTTAGGAATTAGAAAGTCACTTTTTTTTTTTTTTTTTTTTAATTCTAACAAGTAAAGAAATTTCCAAATAACAAATCATTTTGGTTCCCTTGAACCTGTAAAAAACAGTCCATAAGTCAACACTTCCCAGTAGAAAGACCTATTCAAGCATCTTCCCCTGAACATACTTAAGTAGAAGCTGGAGAAGTCAATAGTTTACAGTGGGCTCTGTTCCTAAAAGAAATCACTGATGTGCCATTCTGCACATCCCTTTAATCCCTCATTTCTATAAAGAGGTAGAACATTCATTTACCTAATCATGATGTCCAAGTCTCAGCTGAATTATTCCTAAGACATATTCATGTATTTGGAAGAAAACTCCTTAAAGCTAATGGGAAATAGGTAATAGCTATTTAATTTGACCTTTTCCTTAAAACCAGGTAAATATCAAACCTGAGTTTGCAAGTCTAGATGAAGTTTGATTTGAGAAATCCAACTGGCATACCAATACTTTGGCAGCTCTTGAGCAATGCTATAGCACCTGATGAGAACGCTCAGCAGGACCCAATTCTGCTCATGTGCAATAGTGTGGACATCAACAGTGCAAGAATAGTGTGGAAATTCAGAACATTCAGCATGGTAAAAAGTTGCCATCAACTAGATTAATCAATTGGTACTTATCAGCTCATGGGACTTGGCAAGATCTCTCTCTGCAAGCTTTCTCTTAAGCCATAAAGCCTGAAATCCAATCTTCAGAGGGTTTTGTATAGGAGACTCCCACTGGCTCTGAGTGTGGACATTCCCATGTGTTCAGAGCCTTCCTGGACTGACTCTCCCCTCTTCATTATTTGTCTTACTGGACAACTCAAGTTCATCATTTCCAAGCTGCACTTTCATGCTCTTAATAGATTTGGACTTCAATTTTAATAACAAGCAATCCTGATTTCTTTTTCATAATTATCTTCTGTTTGCTTTAAGATCTTCACCTTAACCTCTCAAGTGTACACAAACTTGGAAGGGTCCTTATACCTGTGCTAATACAACTTTTATGTAAATTTGTACTCACCTTTCATTTTCCTTTCTGCTCATTTCCATCCATACAAAACAGGAAAAAAACCCCAACTGCTGTTATTTGTGATTTATTCTAATAACTCAAAGATGCAAATAACTTCATAAAGTGCAAAGTAGCAAAGAAAGATTATTTTTCAATTGTTTCCTTTCTGAGAAAATGTGATTAGGTCTGGTTCATAGTAAATTAAAGACAGCATTTATGTCTTCATTCAGAATGCACCCAACAGAAAACAATCATTTTCAAATATGCTCTCCTATATACAAGTGTTTGTTCCCCTACAAGTTTAGAATTGTCAGATACAGAATGGATTTTGAAAAACTGATCAACAATCTGCATCAAAACTGCATAAAAAGTACAAGGTACAATGCACCAAAACTATTTGCTGTATTTTCTACATTTTAAGTACTCAAGAGGAAAATAATGATCTGTAAAGCATGGACTTTATGTGCATTTACAGAGGATGAAGGCAAGATTTCCTTGTTTCCTTCAGACCATTCCTGCTAATGGCACTTTATTACCAGGGACAGGTTAATCAAGGCTGGGCATAGAAATGAAGAGTGAAGACATGCATGTGGTAGTATGTTAAGTCACATGCACACATATGTATATATACATATATTTATATACATATATATACATATATATATATATATCTACACATCCCTACCAGAATATCTTCTTAGTGATTATGGAATATGCAGAAAACTAGAATAGAATGGTATCACTTTCTTGTACTATTTATACACACCAGTTTTGGTTTCATCATTTTTTTGTAAGACACAAGTGAAATGAGAAATAAATAGGAAGACAAGGACTCCAGGACTCCAAAGATCTGCTACAACTATTCCATGAGCAACACTGTATTTATCAGTGAATTTCTACTTATTAGTTTTCTGTGCCTTCAGGAGGAATCAGGTTTTCCTAATGTAATGCTTTCCTGTAGCAGTGACAGGAGGCAGCCTGCAATGAGATTCCTTCTTTACTCCCTGAAAATTTATTCCAGAGGATACTCCACCCAGGCTGTTGAGCAGTAAGTGCCTTTGCTCACCTTGTTACTTTATCAAGTGCTTGGTACCTCTTTCTGCACTGACATTCCATGAACCTGACTCAGAGAAAGCAGCAACTGGAATTGCATCTCTCTGCACAAACAGAGGGCCAGCAGCTTTTTGCAGTTTCTTCTTTCATGGACACTGATTTAATTGATGAGGATTTTCTAGGTGGTAGTGGAGATTCCTTATGTAAAACCTGGAAGCATTTTGTTCATTTTATAGTGTGTCCTATGCCTTGCACTCCTTCAACAGTAGTGATACACATTGCCACAAAGGCAGAAAACTCTTTCAAGGTTCTGAACTGAAATTTTGCCATCTGAACAAAAGAAAAAAAAATGATGTTACTTAAGAGCATATTTTTTTTTTAAAGAAAGTAACTTTTAAGCCTTTAGTTATGAATGAATTTTAGTTTACCTTAGACATCTTCATGATCTACAGCCTTATGTGCATTTATTTCTGTGATTCTTATTAATGAAAGGACTGACAGCTGAAGGATGACTAAAAATGACTAATACAGGAGAAACACCTAAAATGTTGAAGGGCATCAAGTGATTTAGAAATTTTATCAGAATCAGTGAGACACTATTATTCTTACAGGCTGTGTCTATATCTTCAACAAAATATTCCCAGCAATGAAAGACAAGTGTCTTGGGAATAATGCATAGGCTGACAGCTGAGGGCAAAAAAAATATCTCTGTGTAGCTCCAAGAAAAGAAAGATTATATATAGTGTTACAAGAAGGTTACACAATTTTATCCAAGCAGGAGGGAAGATTTTGTAGCACAATGAACAATCAGCCTTAAAGATGCATCTGAAGCACTGAAGAAAGTGCTTAAAATGCTAAACCTGAAAACAAACTGAACAGATCAAACTGGCAAAGTGAAAGAAAACTACTGTCAGGAGGAAGCTCATATTAGCTTGGAGATGAACTAGTTGGTTCAATCTATAGTTTTTGCAAACCTATGAAAATGCTGGGTTTTCATTTAATATGAAAGAAGAGTTTATCTGGCACCTAAATATTCTGTGATGAAAAAATCCAGTTCTAGAGAAATGAAAGACACTTGTTGTTTCCTATTATAGACTCTTAGAACATATTTACCTTGCCAGATCAAATGTTATATGCATCAGGGACAACTGTATCAGAAAAAGCTCACTTCACATCATTCACAGCTGAAAATCAATCAGAATTTGATTACAGGTTTCGAAGTTTTCACCTTGTAAAATCCTCTTATATGCAATAAAAAAAGGTTTACGACATTTTTGTCACATGAATCACTTCTTTTTTGTGTCCTTTTGCGCTTGTAGGAACTTCTCAGTTTTCAGTTCCAATGAAAAATACTTTTTTTTCCCCTTAAACCAATTATGGTTTACTTGCATTCATGCAAAAAGTACTAATAACAGTAATTTGCATAATTGTTCCTACCAATGATGACTCCACAGCTTGTGGACTCCATCCAGCATAAAATTTCCTGTTGCTTAGAAAGCTACAGGAGTCTGTGCCATGTGATGCCCAGGCTGAAATATGCAGCTCTGCTGAAACAAGAGCTCCACAACGATGATAAAGGGAGCTAAAGCTCTTCTGTCCCTACCAGGAGCAGGGACATTCAAGCACTGTTATTTCAGACTATGGTTACAGATTGAGATGTGTGCTTAATTATCTCTCACTCCCACATTCCCTTATATATTTTTTTTAAAATTCGTTCTGAGTCTTGTCCTTTTCTATCAGCTAGGGCAGGACAACAAAACTGCTGTGCAAACCTCAGGGAAGTAATTATGAAACGTGCATAACTCTACTTGACTGGTAGAAGTGGGAAGCTATTGAAAAGCTGTCTCTGCCACAGCTTGATAACCAGGAGAGGTGAAGAAGTTTGTTCAGTAAGACAGAGCTCCTCTTCATCTCACTTTGGGGAAGTGAAAGAGCATGAAGGGAAGAGTCAGAGCATCCCAGCATCCCAGCCCTGCTCACTCTGCTCCTGCTGTTCTGGTCACACATCGGCTGCCTGCTCAGCAGGAGACTCTGAAAGGGGGGAAGCTCTGCTGCTTTTGTACCATCTCAGTCAAATGACAGCTCTCATGCCACGGTGGCCACACACACAAAAAAACCCCCAGTAACCCCAGGCAATGCATCTCGTTTGTAGTGACTCCTGTGAATATGGGAAATGCAGATTACACGGATAGGACCCACATCAGAGAGGTGGTTTCACATCTGGAAATGAACTGGTGGAAAAATCCAATAAGAGCAATGGTTTTTAGCCTGAGTTATAATTCAATTGGTCTGTCAAAACAAAGATTTAGGCTACAGATTGATTTTAATTGCTAGTTCTTGAGTTTGCCTTTGAAGAACCATTATTTAAATGACCTTTGCAAATTCAGTGAAGACAGAAATACCTCTGTCAAGTACAGAACAAACAATAAAAGTAACTAAAAGGAAATCCTGAAACACTGCATCAGTCCTGTTTCATACAGCTTAGCTTTAAAACTAAAGCAAAACAATACTGAAGACAATTTCTAAAAATGCACTACTACTGTATTAGTAACACCTTTATAAAATATGGTCTTTTCTTGCAAATGACATTTGACTACAACTATCTGCAGCAGGTCAGTACAAACGTCTTGAGTTCATACTGAATGCAACAAAGCTAAGAATCTATTTATTACTATAACCTCTAATTGCTCATAGTCCACTTGTTTCTAAAGATTACAGAGCTAAATTTGGGAACTAAGAAGGAAATGTGTTGAGTGTGAAGGTAAAAGCATCTATTGTGTTTCCCCTGTGAAATATATGCACGCTGGAAATAGATACTTGTAGTTATGACATTTTAAGCAAAATATTTTCATCATTAAAAAACTTCTCTAAACAAGAGATTTCCTGTATTAAAGTGCCCACAGATAAAAATATCAGCATATGGAAACTCTTGTTTCCCCTTCACTCCTGCTTTTCCCACATTATTTGAAGTGTGACAGTACAGTGTGTAATTGTATCTCTAATTGTTGTTCTTTACAGTAAATAATAGATATCATTAACAAAATCTGTTATAGTTTTCACACTGAATTTGTTCTCAGTGTATACAAACTGATAATCACAAGCATACCTCCAAATCCATTTTTTACATTGGAGGTTGAGGGCTTGACATTTATAATAAAAATCCTTACAAATCCTTATTTTCGTCTCACCAGAAACATTTTTTCCATTTGTGACAACCCTCGGTGACAGCTAAAAACTTTGATCTTGGACATCCTTGACTCATTGTCTTCACAAAATAAAAATGAATTTATTCTACTGAAACTGATGAGCTTCTTTTATCCTAGCATATAAACAAACTGCAAGTCTAATTGGAAATATACTTTGAAAAGAAGATTTGACATATAAAATCCCCACAGGAATTAATTACGAAAACAAGTGATTCACAAACAGAAAAAAAAAAAAAAAGAACTGGAAGACCTCACTGCAAATAGTGATGGCTTTAGAACATTAGAATTTGCTGGTGGAAAATAGTTAAAAAAATTAATCAATTGTGTTATATTTCTAATCCTCTTTGTTTAAAAATATTTTCTATTTACTTAAAAGTTTATTTTCTATTTACTTAAGAGTTTATTTACCAACAGTGTAATAAGTTAAAATGTATGCAGATTTGTCTATAAGTTTATGTCCATTTTCTTCAGACAATAAGAGTGAAAAAAACTGGTAGTGAATTATTTTAAGACCTCAGCTGGCATTACTACTCAGTAGCCTCGCCTTCAATGGAATAAAATCATGATGAGTAGACTGAGTAGATGACATTTATTGCCAGAGGTTTTACCAGGAGATGAAATGAGATGTGAACTTATGAGACGATTGGCCTGAATCTAAGGGCAGCTGTTGATTATTTGCAAGTTCAAATGTAATATGTGTGATTTGGATCTGCAACATTTCCCAAACACAGTTCAACCACTTCTCTGGTTTTTCAGAAGGAAAAGCTGGAAACCATCGATGCCTCAGGTCAGGAGTGTCACTCCTTTCCTTGTGACTCAGGCAAATTGCAACCAGTTTCATTGATAATAAAGGGCAAAATACAGATTGTAAAATGCTACTTACTGCTGAAATGTGTATTAGCATTTCTAAGTGGGTGAGTAGTCTCAGCAAGACATTAGAAAAGCAGTAAGAGGACTTCAGGATATGAAATGGATTAGGAAAGAGCTCACAATCTAAGCTTCACCACATCTTACCATCTCATATGGATATACTGCATGATTTTTATAGCTTTAAACATACATGAAAAAGTGTTTGCCATGCTTTGTCCTGCAGTTTTCTCCACCCATCAAAAACCGTGTTTTGTGGGAAAGCTCCACAATGTGCCTACCCCAACAGCAATGAAAATTACAGAAGAAAGATGTTCCTTTACTTCACAGTGCTGCAGAACTTCTGGCTATTTATAGTGTCTCAGACACGCACCTTCTACTGGCTCAGGGTACACAAATATCACACACATCCACAGATGGAGACACAGAAAGTGCCACTTTTGGGTGCCACTAACATCTTACTGCACAAGATGTGGAGAATTATGCCTTTCCATGACAGAATTAAATGAAAAATCTAAAATATCAAGACACGTACTTTATCAGTCTTTGATTTTATTTTTTTTTTTCAGGAACAAAAGAAATATGAAAAACTTGAGAGGTTTGTAAGTGAAAGCAAACCAGGTGAAAATATTTCTTCTAGTTCTAATTAAATAAATAGGATTTATGTAGTTTTTAAATATATTTAGTAAACACTCACAATGGACACAATCTTCATCCTTACTATTGAATAGAGCCTCTGTCCAGGGCACCATAAATAAAGCATATTCTTCATAACAGATAAAACTCGCAATTGTTTGAGATCCAGATGGATTTGGCTTGTTAGGAAGTTCCTTTTCATCTGTTTTCCTGAAAAGGAGTTGAATTAAAACATAAATTCTCTTTTCTGACTATTTTAGCATATAGCTGATGGTAGCACATGGTTTGCTACATTTTGTGGCTGAGGGCTGCACTCAGAACTGGGCTAAAGGCTTTTCATTAGTGTAAGCAAAATGAAGTTATGAAAAGAAGGCTGCTGGGAATGAGCACCAGAAGTTGTTAAATTTTGATTCATGGTGCAAGATTTTAGGGCAGAGTTCTATAACTTTCTCCCTTTAAACTAATTTGATCTCAGTGGGGACCCAGGGACTTTTTCTAATATTAGACTATAGCCGAAACTTGACCACAGGGTAGGGGCTGCTTAAATTTTCTCCTGGTTTTGCAAATACATCATGTAAATCCCAAGCTCCATAGTGGGGACTTAGCAGGGGCTGCTCCCACAGGCAGTGGGATCCCTAAACATGCAAGGGGGTTATTGTGAAGCAGAGGCTGTTTGAGAAGATAAGGAGGGAAGATGCTTCTGCATCCACCACCTTTAAATCTAGAGCTGTGTACTGAAGAGAAATGAGGGAGGAAAGCAGAGACAAGACAACTTGCAGATACAGCTTAATTACCCCAGACAGCAAGTGAGAGATTAATTCTGGGCTGACCCCTGTAGGCTTTAAGAGGCTGTAGAGCCTGGAACCAGCAGACATGGAACTCCTTTTTTGGGAAAAGTGGAAACTGACAGAAGCCAAATCTTGTATTCCCTAAGTCTTGATGCAGGTATTAACACAGTAAAACTAATTGCAAACTAATAACTATGTAAAGATACTTCAGCAAGAAATGAATACTTGTGTTAAATCACTATCCAAAAATGTGTTAATGGAAATGCAGAGAATCTAAGAGTACCAAAAAAGTACCCAAATTTTATCAGTTCTTACAAGAATAGCTTTTACTTTTATAAAGTGCTTTCATCTTAGAGACTATTTAAGTGGCTTATGTATGTCTGCAAAGTCTATTGAGTTTCTAATACAACTGCCTAGATAAAAGCATTAAATCTATATTAGGCTTGTCATATCTATGGGCTGATACAATAAAACTGCAGTTTCTTATTTCCTATATATCCCAAAGTAAGTCAAATTATGTATAATTATTATCTTGTAAAACATAAAATAAAAAACCCCAAGCCCCCAAATCTTGCTCATCTTTCAAATATTTTATCTTAATGGTTATGAAAAATGACTGGAATTTATTTTTTTTTTAAGAACAAAGAGAACTCAGATATCTGAATGTGAGAGTAATCTTTCAGTTTTGTTAGGAGCATAAATTTCTGTAATAACTTAAATTAATTTTAATTTTTAATTCATTTAAATTACTACGAGCTATGTCCATGAGTTCTACATTTTGCTGAATGAAAATGTAGTTATGGTTTCCTTTTAGTGAAGAATATCAGCTTGATATCCTACCAGGCTTGCTTGGAAAGTCAAAGTTTCATTGCACTGGACTGGTCTGAGTTTTTCTGTGGGATTTTCTTTAGTTACATAAAACTTAAGCAAAATTTAGCAATGAAAGTCTTAGCAATAGTGGATCACCCAGCTAAATTGCTGCATAATAGATTAAAAAAAGATGAGGAAAAGTTGTGATTGAGATATGCTGACTGTAAACTAGGTTGTGCTGAGAGACCATGTCCTCCTCCTGTGTTTGTACAGTGTTGGGGCACCCTATGAGTGGTGTCTGCAATAATTCCAGGCACAGTTGTGCCTTCAACATGTAACTAACACTTTTAGCCAAAGAAAAAATCTTCCTGAATCCTCCTGGAGTTTATCCAAGAAGGAAGGTGGCTAATCCTGTCATCTCTGCTTTTGTCTGAAGTGCAGAGAAGGCCCAGTTACACATTTCTAACTTCAGATTTCAGATGTGGAAAGA
Organism: Heliangelus exortis; assembly: GCF_036169615.1. Lineage (NCBI taxonomy): Eukaryota > Metazoa > Chordata > Aves > Apodiformes > Trochilidae > Heliangelus > Heliangelus exortis. The sequence continues at coordinate 7,451,339 of NC_092424.1, read as the reverse complement.
CAAGTCTCCTGAGCTGTGATTAACACTGATTAATCAGTTTAAAGTCCTGAGAATCTCATATTTCACCTCTTGCCACCCACATCCTCCCTGGCTCCTCTCCTTGGGAGATTCCCCGTGCCTCTGCAGAAGCATCAGAACATTTAAAAAAAGTGATTAATTTTCTAAAAAAAAAAAAAAAAAAAAAAAAAAAAAAAAGTGTATGTTTATTCACTGGCTTCATTTCCTAGTGATTATAAATATTAACTACTGCTACATTTAGGTCCTGTTCAAAAGGACAGGAAGCTTCCAGGAAACCCAAACTTTAGTGGAAGAGACTTTTTTTATTACCATTTCTCTGGTTATTAGCAGAAACTGTTAAATAATCCAGAAGTATCTTTATGATCCTTAAATGTCAAATCTTACTTTGTAAATACAAACAGATCCTATAATACATTAGTTCCTCTAATACATCACATATCTTTAACTGCCACGTTCAAAATAATCAGTCTCTTAGCCAGGACACAAAGACATTTTCTATTAAAAAAATAAAACCAAAAAATGCCTTCTACATACCTCCAAAAAGTGCTCTATGAACACAGTGGTTCCAATGTGAAGGGCATATATCAATCAACAGTTCACTCATACTTGTGTTGATGGTTAAAACCCACTAAAATATTTAAATAATATCATGTTCTCTTTACTACTATCAGAAGAATTGTCTGTATGCTTTCAAACAAATTTAGGAATCAGGCTCAAGGAACTTCTGGTTAGTTTGCTGGAAAGTGGTCACTGCAATCTGTTGAAACTGAAATAGCAATTCAGATTTTCATTCCAAATTCAAAGTAGAAATACAAAATGAAATAAAAAAGAAGTGATTTTAAGCCTGATATTAAATCAGCTTCAAGGGAAGCCTAAAAGTAGCTATTTTAACATTCATATTAATTCCTTTGAATTTAATTTTAAATTTCAGAGTAGGGAGGAGGAAAGTCTTGGAATGTTAAAATAATTTTTACAAACTGCAAATCTTGCAGATCATTTTAAACTTAGAGAAACTTCACTGGACAGTCAGAATCCACACTAAATTATGCTGATGCAAAGTAGGGTAAATAAAGTCCCACTGACCTTTTCTTCCCTTAATTTTTGCATTTTAAGAACAGCAAAGACTAGATGAAATTAAAGAAATTATCCAGTGAATTTTATTTCTGCAAACATGTCATTTTCAAAAGAAAAGGGGCTACCAGTAATTTTATGCTCTGCCTAGAGACCACTCAGAAGATGATGGGTACCAGGAGATGAAGAACCATCACTCTAAGATGATGAGCTCTTGAACTTTCAAGATGAGTATGAATAATCTCAACTAAGGACATATCAGTATCCACATAGCCATGGACTATCCACATTTATGGGACTTTAGAAGATGGAGCTAAAAGACTGTGCTCATGGTTCAATGATCACGCTGGGTGACAAAATGCCTGTTGGTATCTCCCTTAACAATCCTACAATTTGCACTGGCTCTGAGTTACTTTGAATTCTTCAGAACAGTCTCCCTCCAGTCTAAATTCATCAATGGCAAGCCCTGTCTGCATCATTAAGTAAAAAGTACAACTTGCAGTAGCCATGAGACATCAATAATTAGTTTTATTTCATTATCAGGATTATTCATCAGTAATTTATTGAGCTACATCTGCTGCCTTCGGGTCCTCCCCTCTAACTACATCCTAAACAGTCTCCTGCCTGACTTTATGTTATAGTTTGCTTTCCAGACTCAGAATTATACTCCAAACTCCTGGGCGTTTGATTTTGCAGTTCTCATTTAACTCATTTGCAAGGGAAGACACCCATAAAACCCTATTGCCTTCTGGGTACACTCTTCTCTTCCTTTTTCCTTCTCTCACACACAGGTTTATCAAATGTCAAAATGTTAAAGCTACTATATTGATGTATTTTTTTAAAGTGTGAACACTTTCTGAAACATATATTTTGAAATAATACATTTCTAATTTTCATGGGTCATCCAATCCCCATTGAACATAATAAGACAGGTACATGAATGCTTTTCTGACTATAGGAAACAACCAGGAATATGGGGCTTGGATTGTTAAGCTTCCTTTCATTTCTAAAACTACCCACGCCCAGCTTTAGTGGTAAAGAAGGACTGACTGATATTAACATTTTCCTTTTCTGTCTGCAAAAAAAGAACGAGGCAGGCAGTGTACACTGGATATTTCTACCAATACTCAGACCTTCTATCATAGTGTAGCACTCATAAACTGTGACAGCTATTTCTACAGCTTTGCAAAGAAAACAAAGTAGAATATAGCAACTCTAATTGAGGTTTCTGAACAAACTCAGGGGAGTGGTGTTCAAATGAAGAAAGGTTCTGTGGTTATTTGCAGCAGCTTCTTACAAGAATTATTTTTTCACTTTTAGTTAGGGATTCTCTTTGGGAGTGCAATTGAAAATTTGATTATTTTTTTTCCTTATTTCCACAAGGGTCATGTACAAAATTGAGAATGACAGCCCAGACTTTTCTGTAATTGCCTTTTATTAAAGGCAAAAGCTCTACACTAAGAGTCTGCCACATGGAGAAAACTGGTCTCATTATTCATACCCTAGGCAATAGTGATTCTGGTCATAAAAAGAGACATTACAACATATATAAAACTTGCATTGATATATATTAATGGCTGTTAAATTACAAAAAAAATGGTTCCTGGCATGACACATGCAACTCTTGTTTCTTCTGGTAATGACCCTTAAGTGTTCAGTATAAATAATCCTTCTGAAACCAGACTTTCACTTTCTAGTGCAAATACAGGTTTTGTGCTTAAAAAAAAGACATCCCTGATGACCCTATGGATGATTTTGAAGTATTTAACTGTGCTGCAGAGATTCCTTCCTCCTTACCCTTATCTATCAGATTCCCATAGAATGTCTAAGAATTCACACTTCTGGATTCATTTATCAGCAACAAACATAATTATTTTCTTGGAAATGCACCAAGAAGAGATCAGCAGAAGGGTCACCAGGCCCTGTTCTTCCCTGACTGCTGCCTCACTTCTTTTCTTGCTCTCCTCTTCCCCAGAGCCTCCTCACAATGGGGATGGGAAGTTTCTGAGCACCCTGCACTTCTGAACATGCATCATAGCAGATGAAACCCAAATGATCTGCAACCAGATTATTTGCTGCCATCTCTGATGGTTCAATCTCAGTTTTAAGATCATTGTTTCTCACGGTCACCATGCTCAGAATAAACACAAAGTTTGGACAGAGCTCAGCTGCTTTTGAAATACCTAAATAAGAACTAGATTTTAAAATTAAAAAAAAAAAAAATTAAATCCAAACAGTGCCAGTGTTGCTTCAGTGTTTTATGATGTGGTTCACACACAAAGGTTGCAAAACTCCCTTAAAACTTTTTCTGTTTGTTTTTTGTTTTTTTTTAATTCTCCTTCTAGACAGGACAAAGGAGGAGGAGTATAAAAGCAGGGAGTTTTGTTCTCTGCTTAGCTAGAGCACTGCAGAAGAAAATGAAACCATCCTGAAGTTTGGAAGTGGATGTATTCCAGCATAACTCTGGGGGACTGAACTGTGAGCTCCAGTCTGAGTTGACTGCTCTTCTCCTCCATCTCTTGAAACATTACCTTGAAATGAATTTTTTGTTTTCTTTTAGAACAAATTGAAAAATTAAAGCAGAACAAGGAGAGGGCGCTCTGGATGATGAGGCTAGGGGAGAAAAAAGAGAATGAGAGCAGAAGAAGTGAGAAAGGCCTTAACATTTCATAGGAAATACACTTGGAACCCTTTCTTGAGCTGCTTTTTGCAGTGAAGTTGTCAAGGATCAAGGCTTTACATCAACATGCAAAAGTCAGCACAATTTTGACATTTCCTGGTTTTGCAGAGCTTTTGATATTGGAACAACACACTAATAATGGATCTTTTAACATGGAAGTCAGCATGTAATTCTGATTTCTAGCTCTTTGGAGATCTAAAGTCTGAGTTGTTTTGAGGAATCTTTTCATGAAGGATTTTCTTCTGATTTGTCAATACATTTATATGCTGTTTTTTCTACATGCTGCTAGCTTATGTATATTGACCTACATTCCTTATTTTGCTAGACAAAAGATAGTCATACATTGTGATTTCAATTTACTGTGAACATAATAACAAACTTAATTGACAAGAAATAAATATATAAATAAATAATCAGTGGGAGTGAAGGATTTGAGGGATCAAAAAACCTGCAAGAAACCAATGCTCAGAATACTGATTTCTGATAAACAGTAATAGCATTAAAATCTCTCTCAGTCTGACACATGGCTGAAAGTTGTGTATTGATTGTACTGAAGTGATTCCACAAAAACCACACTGAAACAGGCAGTACTAAAAAAAAAAGAAGCAAAAGCTTTAATAGGAATTTCATCTTTTCAGAAAATGAACAGCAGGAGGGGTTTTTCTAGTACAAGCTTTTAATTATTTCTAAATTACCAGCAGTCTTTTGACAAAGAAGGAGGTAGATTACAGTAGCTGCTCTAAATGCAAAGGAAAATATCTTGCCAAATGAAGGAAACATGAAGGAAACATGCACTATTGCAAGCCTGTATTGGCCATCTAAGATGAAGAACACATTGTTAAAAATGACAGAGCAAATTAGCCAGTCTGATAAAACATGTGGCAGCTCCCTGGATTTGCTGACTATGTTACATGATTCAATCTCTCCAACAAAGTCACTCTACCTAGATTCATTTTAGTAGTTTTCCCCAAACACATTAATTCTTGCTGCTTGTCCAGTTTGATTCATTTACCTCCTTCATCTTTACTCAGGTTTTCTCTTTCTTTTCCTATCCCTGACCATTACCTCCTACTTAATATAAGCCAGTCCTATGAATTCATGGCAGTCATTTCAGGAAAATAAAAATGTGTGAACTTCCACTTCTGCAAATATCCCACAGAAACCAGCAGAGCTGCTGCTGTGCTCCTCTTTGCTGAGGAAGGAAAGCTCTGTGCCAACAATTCCAAACCTGGATAATTAAACCTATGCACCTAAAGGTTTGAGCATAAATTTAAGCAGCTGACTGAGAAACTCTGAGTCACTCTGGAACTCCTGGGTCTCCCAGGGCACAGGAAAAGAACACAGACCTGAGGTCTTCATCCAGCCCAACTGAGACACTGCCAACTCTGGGCTACTCTTAGATTCATCTTCTGCCTGCAGGGAAAGAATGAGCTGATGGTTCTGGTATTTCATGGAGCAACAGAATAAATCACAATTGGAATGTACCTCTCCATGAATGCCCAGGAAACCTCATGGGAATACCTGGCGCTCCTTCTGCAGTATTTTTGACACCACCTTCCAGCCCTGTGACAGTCATTTAACACCCTAGGATCCCAATGCAGCATCATTTCCTTTCAGATTATAATTACCTTGCAGCTGGCTTTGCTTCTATCTACTCAAACAAAAGAAAACTTCCTAAAAATGAGTCATTGTTCACAGCAATAATGTGTGCTGAACAAAATATGTCCGCCTTATGTTTACCTAGCATGGTGTGCAAAAAAAAAAAAAAAAGAGAAGCTGTGGCAGAACTCCATAGCTTAGAGGATGTTACATACTTGGTGCAAACAAATACTGAAATTTTTTGAGCCCAAATATAGTATGGCCTCAAAAATAATCACCATACCAGTGGCCTATATTTATCACAAATTCTGTTTTCATTTGAATGCTGCCTTTTTCAAATTCACAAACTACTGGCTAAACTTTCTTTCCTTGTCTGTAGTTTCTTTCCTTGTCTGTAGTTATCCAAAGGCTGAGAACTTCATAGAACAAAATAATTAAATGGTTTAGTCTGGAACAGACCAGTTAGCCCTATCAGTTCACACATTATGAGAGGAAGTCTGACAGCAAAGACAAAGGAAAGAATAAATAGAAGGAGGTTTCAAAAAACTCTCATTATTCTTCTTCTACATATCTTGGGTATGACCTGAATTGCTTGGCACTGTATGTGATGTCACTGCCTTCCCTGCCAGGATTTTCAGGCCTCAGGGACACTGCCAGCTAATAACTTGTTATATGAATTGCTGCTTTAAAACTATCTTTGTTAAGATATTATGAAAAATGTATAACAAGCTGAGAAACTGCATTAAGAGTGGTGTAGTGGTGAAGGCACTTGTAGCTCTTCTCATTGCCACCACATGGATTCAGGAATGAAAACCCACATGTGCTGCACTGGACAGTGGTCCACAGTTGTTCTTTTTAAAACCTCAATGAACTCAAGCAGGCATTGAACATCACAGCAGAAGTTGCCCCAAGTGCTGTATTTTTATCACTGAAACTGCCACATTGGTAATGACATACATAGGTATCCCAGTAACTAAACAGCAGGAAAGCTAGGAAAAAAAAATGAAAAATTGTGTTTTATATAAAGAGATCTGTTTGGAACTGGGCTTTTATAATGTATGAAAAATTTGCCAAGGGGATCTACTGTCATTGCATTTTAGTTTTCAGCTACTCTATGCTGTTTAAGTAATCAGTTCTTATCTGATAGCCCAAACTGTAAAATTCCAATTTACAAGGAAAGGAAATGTGGGAAAATAAACAGGAAATGGTAAAGCAAACATCCATCTGTAGAAGGAAACTGTCTGTATTTGTTTATAAATCAATAAATTGGCCTTGCATGCTTAATGTAATTTGCATTGCAAGCTTGTTTAAGAAGCAGGAAAAGAACAGGTGAATTGCTTTATATTCAAACATTTCTTTTGAATCTTCATTGATTCTATGAAATAAAATTAATCTGACTTTACTCAGCCATCCCCCATTCTATCTTTAGTGGGAGCTTTGTATCAGTTAAGTCTCAGTAAGTGGCCAGGCACTAAGAGCTGTCAGGAGGGGGGACATTCATGATTCAGTGTGACATTAGAAGCAAAATCAAGTAGTAAAAAGGGGGATTAAGCAAACAAGAAGGACAAGTGTCAGTACAATATAATGGCAGGAGGTTATCTGGAAGGATCTGTTCCAGTTGTCCTGGAGAAAATGAGAACTGAAAGGCTGGAGGCAGGAAAAGGGCACAGCATGATGTTCATCTGAAAGATTTTCACAGAGAAAGAATAAAGTCATTCAAGGAAAAGAAGAGACAGTAAAGCTGATATACTTTAGTTTTGAACATTATGGTGTATTCCTTTATAGTTTCTTGATTTTGCAATGAGATTTGACTTATATCTGCTTACTTCATACCACATCCAACTCCTTTTGACATCAAACTTGAGACAGCTTCCCAGGACATATTTAATCTCACAGTGTAACTGAGTGCCTCAAAACCAGCTGCTCCTGGGTCATCCTCTTTCAGCCTCTGCCTGCACAAATAAATCAGGCTGGGGATTGCCCAGTGGCTCCAGAGTAAATCTCCTGGGAGATTTACCCACTGAATCCCACAGCACACTGAAAGAAAAAAGAGGCTCTGGATAACACACTCATCTCTAGGCCATTGAGGTCTCTCATCTGACCACCCAAAAAGAGAATCCTGGATGATCAGAGTTAACCTTTCTTAAAGATGTATGTCCTAAGTTATAAGGTAGGATAGCAAGGAGCTCCTTTTACTCACCAGGCCTTATTTCAGTCTCTGGTGTGCATGTAACTATGTGTTCATAGTTATTGAAATTGTATAAAAAAGCTCATTCAAAAATTAAAATAAAAAAAATAAGTTTTGCCAAACGTTATCCAGAAACTATTGCTGGTCTTAGCCTCTTCTGTTTTGCCACATGGTGTCTTTATCAAGGCAGACAATAGTTCTTTGTTCAATATTGCAAGCACTGCAACCTTCTGAGTAAAAAATAAAATGTAACTTTAAAAATATCAAACATAAACTTTGCCTGGAATCATGTTAACACATACTATTAATGATTAAACTATTGCAGTATTTATAGACTCTGTAAATTGCTTGTTAAAGTCCATTACCATTTGCTTTTTTATTTCTTCTGGCACTTTGTCATTTAATAGCATAGTAAAAAATTCCAGGAAGACCTAACTGTTGTTAATATATATTAAAAAGTTGGCTTTTTTTTTTCTTCTTTACATTTATCCTGGGCTTAGAATTTTTTTTTCATGTATTTATGTTAATGAGAACATTGCTGATTTATATTCTCAGCTGCAACCTCACCTCAGTTTTGCATGTGTGTGTCTGGCAAGTTTCTGCTTTCAGGTTTCTGTGGTACACTCAAAACTTTATAACTTCTCTCCTGAATTAGAACACTGCAACCTACATAAACAACACTGAGTCAAACTTCAACCCACCAAAGCAAAAATTATGGTCTCATTCATAATCACATGAGGACATGGCCTGTTGTGGCAGCCTTCAGAGATGGCTGCATAATGCCAATTTTCTCAACCCTGAAGAGGAAATGTGGGACATGAGGCATCTAGAAGAAGAAACCTTTAGAGTCAAAGCTAAAAGAAATCCGTAGCAGAGCAGCACAGAAGTAATTTTGAAATCCTGTCAAATGCTGAATGGTGTCCTGTGGTGCTTAAAAAAAAATAAAATAAACCCAGTTAAATCTCACTGCAACTCCCAGAGCTGGTAGAGAATTCTTTTTTCTTTCAGTTTGATCTGCCAGATTTATAAGAAAACCTGAGAATAGGGTGGGTTTTTTTTTCCAGTACCCACTTCCAGAGTTACTGGGTGGAATTTGACTGACTTGTCAAGAATTTGTGGGCCACAGGAGGGAAAGGAAGAGTTGACCAGGGCCAGAAGGGAAGTATTGTCCCTTGCAGCTCCACCTGACACTGAACATTGAATTTGTCAATACTTAAAGAAAGTAGAGACCTGCAGGCTGGTATTGAAGAAGTTTCTCTGTCCCTGGGATCATCTCAGCTAACAGCACCACGGTGTGGGTAGGAGAGCTTCCCACCATCAGGGACTACGAACAGTGCAGGCCAGAGCCTAGCAGAAAACTGTAGAATAAAGCAGTGGATAAAGCATCTAAACAGTGAGAGCTCAAGGCTTTTTCTGGACCAATCATTGTGATCCACCTAAAGCATTTCTGTTGTGTATGGCATTTTCTTTAAAACAAACTGCCCTTGGGAAACATCCAGATCAGGGACTTGGTAAGTAGCCTGAAATAATCTATCCTGTTTCAAACTGACTAATAGAAATAAATATACTCTGTAAAACAAGAGTGATGAATATTTCCATCCAAAGGTTAGAGGTGTTAGATACACTACAGCAGCTCTTCAAAATTCAGCTGCATTAGCAGACATCCAAGCTCCTAATAGATGAAAACCAGTAATATGACGACTACATAAATGAGACTTGAAATTCCAGCAAGAAACAGCTAAATCAGATGTATATTACTGTAACACGCACTCTGTAGGATTGCTTCAGGATTTCATAATCAGAGAATTTTAAAGGTTAGTTGCTGGGACCTTCAGTCCCTAGCCTAAAAATAAATGCTTACAAGTTTACGTGTCAGCCAAGATGGTAACACAATTGTACACTGCTGCAGGAGAAAAAGAGCACACTCAAAGCTAAGTAATCAAGCAGTGAAATTAGGAATTGCATTAACCTTGGCTTTTTTCTTATAGTTCTGTTGAAACAGATAATTAAGTTTTGGATGCAGCCACAAAAGTGATGGGGATGGTGGAAGTCTGTCCTGGGATGTGACTGCTCCCTATCGCATCCCCCTGAATACAATCACAGTGGGGATACAGCAAGGGATGCCCAATGTGAATCAGAAATTCCTCTGAAACAAAACCTTATCAACAGTAATGAGCAATGACTGCTTTGGTGGGAGAGTTAGACTAGATAATCTCTAGAGGTCCCTTCCAACTCTGATGATTCTATGACATCAGCAAGACAAAAAAATCTACTTGAAGATAAAGTTATCCAGAGGCACAGTGGCACAGCAGTTACTAACAGCACTGACAACTCATCCCAGAGAAATTCTCAGGCTTTTGTATTCATCCTACATTAATGTAAGAACAAAAGCTTTCATACTCTTTTTGTAGGAAGATTTGAAGTATGAGAAACTACATTCTGTTTGAATGCAGGCCACTACTAGACAGTGGAAACTGGAAATTTATCTCCTTTGTGCACCTGGTTTGCAAGTTTGGGACATGCCCTGTTTCTCCTCATTTTGGATGGGGTAGATATAATTTTCTTCATCATAGCTAGTATGGGGCTATTTTTTGGATTTGTGCTGGAAATATTCATAACACAGGGATGTTGTAGTTACTGCTGAGCAGTACTTGCAGAGCATCAAGGCCTTTTCTGCCTCCCACCCCATGAGCAACAAGTCTGGGGGAGCACAAAGGGGTCAGGAAGGAGCACAACTGGGACAGCTGATCCCAATGGACCAGAGATATTCCATGCCTTATGATGACATGCTCAGCATAGAGAGAAGGAAAGGAAGGAAAGAAGGAAGGAAGGACATTCAGAGTGATGGCATTTGTCTTCTCAAGTTATTGTTTTACGTGTGACAGAGCCCTTGGTTTGCTTTGCTTGCATGTGTGACTTTTGCTGTTACCTATTAAACAGTCTTTATCTCAACCCACAAGTTTTCTCACTTTTACCCTTCCAATTCTCCCCTCTCCCCCCATCTCATTTGGGGGCAGTGAGTGAGTGGGTGTGTGGTGTTTAGTGGGTGGTTGGGGTTAAGCCATGATGCCCCTTAAATAGATTTTCCATGCTGCAAAAAATTCATGACCATATTTTTGATCTGCTTTGCTTTACCTCCCTCCAGCTCTGCAGACACATTAAAGAACTTGAGTTATGGAAAGATAAACCTAAAACTTACTGAGTTTTGTTTTTTCCCCCCATCTAGTTCTCTTTCTTAGTAGCTTTAAGGGCTTTATTCAGCTCTTGGGAGTGCTTTTACCTCCTTATTCTTCATGGATTCACTCCATATTTTCCTTTGGGCATATCTATCTAAATATGTCACTGCTTTCGTTTTTCCTTACATCAATGATATTGAGCAGACTGTTCATTTCTCAAGCAATCATTAACCTTTAAAAAGTACTTGTACATCAGAGCAAATCCTTAGCTGCCTCACTCTCATTTAGCCCACACCACAGCAGGCAGAACCAGGGCCTCCTGAAACAGTATGTGCAGCCCCTGGATACCAGAGACTGCAGATTTCTTGATTAGAAGGGTGATGGGATATATTTCCCATCATAATTTACTCCATTTTAATCACACAGACCCTTAATCTCAATCTATGGGTTTGAATTTTTCTGTTTGGTTTTAAACAGTTCTCAGGCTATAACTTTATAATACAGTATAGTCTATAGAAGTGTATCTCCAACTTTTTGAATATTTGACTTCTCCTTTTTGGGTTGATTGTATTACTCCCATAACAGGACAGAGCTGTCTTAGAAGAAAGTATTTTTTAATCTTTTCCTAAAGCTTTTTCACTCAGTCTCAAAGCCTTTGTGATCCTCAGGCAGAGTTACAGCTCACTGCTTGGAAAACACCATTCTGCAACCAAATACATTCCCAACAGTTACCTAGTAAGGAATTTAATTTAAAATCTGATAATACAAGAAAAATTTGGCAGATTAACTACAGGACAAGTTAAGGAAATCCTCCAAGAAACCACTTTGATTGGTACTCAGGTTACTCAGGGCTTTATTAATTGCCTGTTCACTCACCTAATTAAACCACTCTTCTGAAATAGTGATGAGCAGGCAGAAACAGAAAATTTTATTTTAGTCTCATATTTCCCTTTCAAAAATGGTCATCCTTTCATCTGATGAAAATTAAATAGGATAGGTTCATAAAGTAGTGTTATACAGAAAACTCAACTGAGACCATTTGATTTTTAACAGCTTGTTCCCTTGTATCCAAGAACTTAAGTAGTCTTCTATTTCAGCTATTTGATTATTTTGATATGTGTTATTCTATTTCTTGGAACCATCTTTTGGGAGGCTTATTGATTTCGTGAGAAATCAATTTTCTGGTTTTCCAACAGGCAATCTGTCATTATCCATATGATGAAATTCTTAATGGGGCTTTACATATTATTTCGTCCTCCCTCCCCTATTCCCCTATACATTCTCTTAGAAATTTCCCCAAAAGGCACATATATAGATTCCTTTATCTCTATACAGCCCTGAAGCTCCTTCTGACTGGCTCCTGGACCCACTGGGAAGTGACCCTATGGCAGGTGTGAGGGTGAGCAGATGGATGGTTTAACTTAAGTGGGATTCCTCTTGTCACCAGGATGGACAGCTAAAGGGAACTGTGCTATTGGGGCTGTAGAGAAAGGAACAGCAGTTCTTAGATTTAAAAGCTAATCAAAGAATAGGAACATTTTATTAAAACTCCTAATAAGAGCCTGACAATCCAGATGCCAAATGGGCCCTATTGATCCACACAGAGAGAAAAAGCCCTGTTCCCTCAGCACTTTGTATGGTGTATTTTCCAGCTCTTCCAGCCAGCTCAGTTCACCCATGAGATTATTGCTAGGGCTGAACCGTTACCTGGGAAGGGTTATATGGATAAATAAAGTGTTAAGACCTAAAAGGATGGAACTGTACAAATGTCATGGATTTTTGGGGGGAGGTCACCTGACAACACTCACAGTAGGTGTTTATTATTCTCCAGTGCATATCATAATCTCTTTTGGGTACCTCCAGTACAAGTTCAGTTCTAGTATTAAAACATGTGAAGAGTATTGAGCCAAAAAGAGGGGAAGTAAAAATATGAGTCCACTGAAATATTCACAGCTCCACGTGGAAGCTTCCACAATTTTCATTGAGGGAATAAAATATGAAAGACTTGAAAATACGTCCTGTCCCATGAAATCTGAGCACCCAAGCTAATTTGGAGAAAATCCACAGGTTGCCATCTGTGCTCCCTGCCCAGTGAGGATAGGGACCTGGCCAAATGGAGTTGGCTGGGAGTGGAACAGATGGAGAAGAAAGGATTATCTTTCTAAAGGACAGTACAGCTGCCTTGTCCCTCTGCACTCACTCCAGACCCTTGAACGGAATTCAGCCAGAATTTCTGCCATGGACTTCACTGCAGTAACTGCAGCCTCCAACATAAAGAAGCAATTGCATGAAGCAATTACCTAATCCTAATTGCAGTTTGGATGAGCATCTAAAGGAACTCGTTTACAATTCTAGAAACAGAACAGTTCAAAGAAACTGTGTGGGAATGTGAGTCCAAAGATTTCAGCATGAATTTTCTTAAAAGTTGAACCTAACAGATTCTCCTTTCTGATTATAGTTTAGATGTTTTGTTGGTATAAAATATTTTTTTCTAATTTCTGTTCTTTTTATATTCTGTTTCTAGCTGGCATAAGTTGGACAGCATTCAGAAACCAGATTTCCTAGTTTCTGACTGCTGTCCAGCTAGTTAAAAAAGCAGTAAGTGCTGAATGCACTGTCTTCAGAGCTAAGGTTAAAAAAGAAAAAAAAAAAAAAAGGTTATAGACAAATTTAGAAAAAAAATTCTAAGCATTTGAAAAACCTCAATGAAGTCTGAAAAAACATTAATTTATAAATTAAAACAGTCCTATTTTTATTTTACAATTGAAAACTTAACAAGGAGAATTACATTCTCTGTGAAAAATTTAGCTTAGCATAAAAAGTTTTAGAGGAAGCCCCTCAGCTGCCTCTACCCCTGAGAAGAATGCCAGCTGCTTTCTGTACCTGCTCAAGAACCATCATGCTGCTTCTCATTCTGGGAGGTGTTCTAAATGGATTCTAGAGTGGCTGACAATGATATTACTTTTTAAAAAACATGGAAACAGGAGGTACCAGTTCTCTTTTTAAAAGCAAAGTTTCATAAATATAATGTTGTTTCTTATATACTCTTATTGGATGTGGAGCAGTTGATGAAAGCAGGCTGTATGTTCTGCCTGGGATTACATAAATCTGATCTTATAAAAGTATGATTGCTCCTTGCTCTACTTCAAAGAAACATAAGTTTGAATCATTTTTCCCTTAAGCCTTATTTCTAAGCACTCTAGGGGGATTCTACAGATGCTGTGAGGCTGTATCTGTTGACATTAACACTATATAAAGGTGTTGTTATATTCATGTTTGAAAGAATAAGTGTCTGAAACACTCATATACAGAGGAAAAAAAAAGTAAATTTCCTTGAGTTACATTGATCCTAGCAACAGACACAAGACATACAGACTGAAACAAGTCCCATATGTGTGTTCATGATTACTTGTTTCTTTTTTATATTTTTATTTATTAACCAGGTATATAATCTCAGGTTGAATCTAGGTTTTTAAAACCTTTTCCAAGGTAGAGCATGAGGAGATGCTGCCCCATGAGCAGACTGAGATGTCACAGAGTTACAGCATCATCCTTGGGTCTCCCTGAGGCTGGGGCAAGAGCAATACAGGCCAGCAAATATCTGGCACAAAATATTTCCTCTAGAGTGGCAGCAGTGTGGGAAATGTGTGGAACTAGTGTGGGAAACAGGACAGGGATCTAGTTGACTAATCTGTAAACATCCTAATAATTCCTGAACAGTAGGAGTAGATATTCTTATATAGAGAGAACCTTTCATCATTTTCAAAGACCCTACTGCAAAACCCAAAAATGAGATGCTAGATCTCCAAAGCACTATACCACCATACAGATGACTTCATAAAATTCCCTTTCTAAAGGAAAATTAATCCTTGAATACTAGAATTAGGAATTCTGGTAAATTTATAGACCATTATTTCACCCCTCAGGAATAGAATCAACACATTTGCCCAGCATTTTGATTAAAACTCTTTTTTTTACATGTATATATGGAGACTATAGGCATAGCCTCTTCCAGACACAATGTCTTGTGAGAAGGAGAAATCTTAATACTCCCAGTTAGCAAAGGGAAGCAGATTAAACTGTTTCTTGATGGTTATACAGCCAGAACATGGATTTAATGTGTGTAGGACCTGCTATGTCAGTGCTCTGACAAGGGCACAGATCTACCCCTCTGACTATAGCACAGATTTGTCCCTGGAGTTTGGCTAGTGGTGTTTATTTTGGACATCTCCTGAGAGAAACTTTGGCTCAGCTGGAAAAATCTTGCTGTAATTGGCTTTGCACAGTTTCTTTATAAATATATGATAAGATTGCAACACCACAAATTCTTTGAGCCATCCCATACTATTTTTTCTTCAACAAACCTAAGGGATGTTGAAGAATACATCACAGTATGCCTTATTTTTTTTGAAGAAAGAGAAAATAAATAAAATAACTGGAGGCTCTTATCATTAAAGTAATACTACCATAAAGAAAAGACCAAAAATTTCAAAAAGTTAAGGAAAACAGGGATGTCAGGAGAAGCCCTAATTCATGTAGGTAATATGTAAAAGGAGAAAACAGTAGTGCTTATTTCTGTGCCACTTAGAAACTTTGATGAATGACACTGAGCAGAAGTGTAAATAACAAATATTTTGGCTGTTGTAACCAACAATTTATTCTCCTATGAAATGGGCTGGAGGAACTCACTTGTAACTAGTGGAAAAAAGTACTGTCACACCTCCTTCACCACTCACAGGAACTCTGCATCACAAAGAGAGTCCAGGCAGATGTAGTAAACTGAATATAACCCCTCCTTCCCTACCCAACCCTCCTTGAATTTTTCTGGAGAGTCTGGCTGTCCTATCCCTACTAATGGGGTATGAGCAGGATGTAAAGGGTCTATTATTCAACCTTCATTTGATAGCAACAGATTAAGCTTCTTATTTTATAAAGAATGTACATGTTACACAGTCTGTACTGAATGTTGTGAGTCATTACTTGATCATCCACTTTATTCTATGAGATGCCATGCATACCAGGATTTTACAGCTGTCAGGAAAGACTAGACAGAATAGTTGTAGTGTGATACATACAGGGTGATGTCTTCCCAAAGACATCAGTGCTGGCACAGCTGCAGGAATGTGGGATGGATGGAGAGAAGGGAAAAGGAAAGCAGGCTGCAGCTATGTGACATGAGGAAGCTCAAAGAAGCTCACTGCTTGCCAGACACTGGAAAAAAAATGTCAAATGGCAAAACATCCGAAGTAGAAATAAAGTGGAAATGAAATTAAGTTTGATGAAAAGCTAAACATGATCCACTTGCAGTCCAGAAAGCCAACTGTATCCTGGGTTGCATCAAAAGAAGCATGGCCAGCAGGTCGACGGAGGTGATTTTCCTCTGTTGTGCCCTCATGAGACCCCATCTGGGGTACCCTGTCCAGCTCTGGAGCCCTCAACATAAGAAGGGCATGGAAGAGGTTGTCCAGAGCAGTTGTGACTGCCCCCTCCCTGGAAGTGTTCAAGGCCAGGAGCAATGTAGTGGAATGTGTCCCTTTGAAGGGGTTTGGAACTAGAGAGAGGGGGATGGAACTTGAAGGTTCCTTCCAGCCCAAACCATTCTATCAGTTTATGATTCTATGGCTTAGAGGTGGACTATGGCTTTACAGTTGGGCTCTATGATCTTAAAAGTCTTTTTCAACCTAAACGATTCTATGTTTCTACAACTAGTGGAGATGGTCTGGAATACCTTGTTCATTTCTGTATTCAAGGAAGAGGAACCACAGACCACAGTAGGAGCAGAGATGACCTATGAGGGGAAAAAGCACGTCCACATGCTGGAAACTGAGTCAAGCTGGGTGCTTAGGAGGATGACTTCTGCCCATAAACATATTAAAAGACAACTCATTCCCTCTTCCCAAAAAGAGAGAGTAGCTATGAGCAAAAGGATATGCTCAGTACAGAGGTATAAAACCAGGTGTAAAGGGAGTTAGAGTTGTATTTGAATATAACCATAAAAAGGTCAAAATACAGTTTAAATCTGCTCTCCATTATACATCCCAAGACAGATGGAAAGTGGGACTTGATTTACTATATTGCTGCCCTTTTTGCACAGTTCATTTCACTCAGGTCTCTCGATATTCCTTGCACTAGATTTATATTCTCAGTTAAAAGAGTCATAACTTCTTCAGACTAAAGAAGCATCAAATGCCTCCACGAATCTGTGCAATGATGTATTCTTTAAAGATTAAAAAATGCATGAAATGCCCTGGAGTTGAAAGGTAAATATCAGCCAGGCTATCCATTTAAAATACTGTTCTGCTTACAAATAATACAGCAGCATAGAAGAATATAAATAAGATTTCAGTTCCCAGAAAGTCCTGTAATTACAACGGGAAACAGAGCTGATATTCAGTCAAGTTTTGCTCTTGTGATATTTGTAGATGCAGTCATGTCCACAGCATGGGAGCATATGGGTGAACATTCACCACGTGCAGCACAGATGCTGGTGCAGCCGTGTTGCTGCTACCCTGACGTGGTCTCTGCTATCTTGATGAATTTTCATTCAGAGAAATGAAGTGGGTTTCTGGGGTGGAAAACAGCAGCTGTTTAATGGCACACAATAGTTCTCCACAGCACTGGAAAGTACAGAAAGGAATACAATGCAGTGTTTAACATTTTCCTAATAGGAACCTCCCTGTAGCTGTCTCTTGTCTCAGACCCTTTTCTTAATTTTCAGAAATTCAGCCATATAGAAGGGCTATAAACTACAGAATTAAAATTAAACATCTAGGACTTTATCCTCTGCTAATAAACCAAGATGAAACTGACAATTCATAGTGACCATTTAAGAAAATGAGAAAGGTCTTACGATTGTTGAAGTCTTATCACCTCCTACTTTAAAAATGTTTTGAAACCTCAATAGCTTGGAACTGAGTTAATTGTCAGCCACAAGGAAAGAGTTTACACTTCATTTAAAATTGTAAATATTTTTAGTGGTATTTGACCATTTGAGATACCGAACAATTTCCACTCAGGGCTAACAAGGCCAGTAAACAAAAAACTAGATTAAAAAGGCAGAAATACCAGAAAGATTAAATGTGGTTTTGACTGCACTCTAGAGGCAGGAGCTCTACCATCCCATCTCAATGCAGCATCAAGCACATAACCTTAAGGCAAGACACCAGTCCCATGGCTATTTTTCTGTGTGTTTATGCATCAAAGAATTCACAGACAAAGGGGAGGGCTGGGATGCCTTTAAGGATGATTCGAGGACAGTGATCATAGAATGTGGAAAATGTTGGAAACAGAGATACTAAATTAAAACATAGTGTGGCAGACCAATTGAGAAACAGCCATTTCTTCTTTTAGGTGAACAATCAACAGCCCCTGGGACAGCTCTTTTATAAGTGGTGAGGCTTCTTTTAAACAGTGCCTGCTTCTGAAAAGCAGAGTTGCAAATTATTTTCCCATTCTGGAGGGCTGTTATCAAAACCAGCAATAGAGGATAGAAGCCCTGACTCCTGTTTTCACCCAGAATTGCTCAGATGGAGGACTCTGAGTTGGATCAAAGTAAGCTTTGTTTGATTTGGCCAGGGCTGCACATATTTGGTGGCTCCTCCATTTCTGTGTGAGAGATGCTGCCATTTTCCCAGTCTGTCTAAGAAGAGCCATGGTTTGCCATCACACTTGCCAGCTCTGAAAATGCTTTGCTGGACTTGCAGTGCTCCACAGCACTGAGGCCACTGCTTGGCTTCATGCAGAATGGCTCTTGGCAAAAACACCCACTTGACTTCACAAGAAACTGGCAAGGGAAATAGGTAGAAATCTGTTTGGTAACATTATTCTTCACCCTTCCCATGCTAATTCAACACATAAACTTGTCTGTATTTAAAATACAGCCAATTAAAAAAAAAGTTAATTAAAAGAGCCAATAAATACTATTTGCTTGCACACAAAACCACATGCTGAGAAATTTGTACTGAAAATTGAAATTTTATCATGGACGACTGTCCTCATGAGAAAGATGGGTAGTGGCCTGAAGCTCAGGTTTGGTGACGATGAGAAAAATGTCCATACCTTTTCAGCAGATGTTTTACCACATGTTATTCCTGTATTTGATAAAAAGTTCCTGCCTCGCAATTTTTCTGCAGGTACAAGTACTGCAAGACACCAAGTGAATGAAGCAAGAATTACAGTATCCAGATCACATTGGAAGAGTCAGGTATTAATTGAAGTTATCTCTTGGTATTTTATCTCCTGGAAATAAGTATGAATTATGTGAAAAAAATGTCATGTTCTCTGTACAAGAAACAATGCTTAATAGCCAGAGCTGGTTAGAGCAAAAATAATTGATGGAAGACTTTCTATTAGAAAATCTTATGTCAGACTCAAAATGTTTTGCTGGAACATAACTCTGCATATATCATTGGAGACATTTCAAAACAATTGTGTTCCAATATACACTATTTCATTTTGATTAAACTTGCAATTATTGAAAGTGATATGTGTGATAAAGTATGCATGAAATGCTGTACCTGAACTTTATTTCTATATGTACTATATGACTGTTATCTATTAAAATTCTATGCTACACTGAGGCTACATTGATTCCAAGCAATAAGATCATTAAATACAAGTTTTGATTTTTATGTATGGAAGTCAAATATGAAAATATCCAATGTAAGACCTTGAATTTCCAAAGAAGGGGAGAAGAAAGAAAGGGGAGGTGGGCATGGCAGATTGATACCTTGAGATCTGAAGTCTGCAAGGCTTTACAGATAAACCTCATGCCTCACCAGCCTTCAGTAGCTCTTGGCAAGTGTGCAACCTGCCCCCTGCACTGTAGGAAACTTGAGCCACGTGAGAAATAGGGCAGCAGTGGAGCAAAGAGTTTCTGAAGTGGCACTTGATGATCCCTGTTCTCAAATCCAGGTAAATGAATCCAAAATAAAACTTTCTAGGTGAACTCTCTTCTGGAAGAAGCCAGATGTTCAGAGTTACTGCTATCTGTGGCTCTGGGGATACAACATTTCATGTTAAGCTAACTTAAGACTTCTGAGTGACTTTCTGGAACAGTGCAATTTTTGCCTTTGAGTTGGTAGATACCAACATCCCTTCTGTGTATGGCTGCTGAATCTTTCATGTGACTCATCTGGCTCTTTCAACTCTATTTTAACCTCTAATACTGAATTTCAGTTGTCATTTTTGCTTTGGTTTCACCAGTACAAAGACACCTCAGAACCTGAAATTACTGTCCTAATTAAACAAGATCATGATTCTTGTGGTAGGAAGAGCTGCTTTGAGGGAGCAAAAGAAGAACGAGATGCTCAGATTGACACACAAATTGGCCTGCCTCCTAAGCCCAAGTTGTTGTCTAAGGAGTGGCCAGAGAAAACAGTGGATTATTCAACTTTAAAGAAGCCCTTTATACTAGCCCTCTTCTGCAGTGAGGCAGAAGTGTGCACAGCAGGCCTATAAGGAACAGGGGTGACAATAAGGGCTAAGTGATCCACTGGAGCTGAATTAATAACAGAGATCATGTGCACGTAAGGACCTTCGCACTGAGGGTAAGGAGGTTGTATAATTGCACCACCTTCTTTCTGGTCTCCACACCTAATAGGCACAAACAAAGGCATTGGATTGAAAATACCTTTATAACTTTCCTAAGCTTGTTTTCTAGTTATATCTGGGCTGAATTACAGAAACATGTAACTGTATAGTGATGTTACAACAATGTATGCATCATTCACAATGCATGCATCATTCAGGCATGCACCACGGTCTCTAGTTTCCCAAGATACTTTGGCCTCAGTAATGAACAGGTAAGACAATCATTTGTAGTTAATATTTCTGCCTGCTTTTCTTATGTCTCTTCAATACTTTTTACCTGTTATTCATTATATAGGCTGGCAGTGATGAGGTTGCCAAGAGAAGTCCCAAAGAGATAAAAGGGACTTCAGGGCACTGTGGAGATTGGGTGAAGGATCAGGAGCACAGGCAGTGTTTTCCTCAATCCCTTCAGTGGCAGGGAAGAATACTGAAAGTAACCTGAAAACACACCTGATTATCACATGGTTCAGAGTCTGGTTTGATTAGTGAATTTTTTATTTTTTTTTTTTTATCAGGGAGAAGTTCACACAGAACTGAGCCCCCTGGCAACAGATGGAGTTCAGCTGTCTCAAAGGGGGAAAAGAATTCTGGCTCTTGAGTTGTCAGGGCTTTAAGTTCGCTTTGAAGGGAGAAGGGGATAAAACCAGGCTCAGTAATGATGAGCCTAGGGGCAGCATGTCAACGTTGGGGGTCAAATCAATAGCCCAGCTCCGTGCAAGCACTATGGGCAACAGACAGGAGCTGGAAGCCAGTGTGTGGCAGGATAAATATGACTTAGTCACCATCCCAGAAACTTGTTGGGATGACTGTCATGACTGGAGTGCTGCAACAGATGGTTATAAGCTCTTCAGAAGGAAGATAAGCTCTTCAGGCAAGGAAGAGGAGGT
Organism: Heliangelus exortis; assembly: GCF_036169615.1. Classification (NCBI taxonomy): domain Eukaryota; kingdom Metazoa; phylum Chordata; class Aves; order Apodiformes; family Trochilidae; genus Heliangelus; species Heliangelus exortis. Next base: position 7,430,129 of record NC_092424.1, on the reverse strand, counting down.
GGTGGAGTGGCTCTGTATGATAGAAGTGTTTTGACTGCACAGAGCTTAATGATTGTATATTAGTAGGGTTGAGTCTTTATGGATAAGGATGAGGGGGAAGGCCAACAAGATATCCTGTTGGGAATCTGAGGGAGTCTAGCCAGCCATGAGGCTGATGATGCATTCTCCAAGTGGCCAGAAGAAATCTTACAAACACAATCCTTGTTCTCATGGCACATTTCAGTTTACTGGACATCTGCTGGAAATACAACACAGCAGAGAGGAAGCAGTCTAGAAGGTTCTTAGAATGTTTGGAAGAAAACTTCCTGACTCAGCTGGTAAGAGAACCTACCAGGGAAGGTGCCTTGCTAGACCTGCTATTTACTAACAGAGGACTGGTGAGAAATGTGGTGGCCAGAGGCATAGCAATTAGGTGTTAAAATCATCTCAACCATCAGAAAAGAATCTCTATCTTATTAAAAGCCAGATAATCTCCTTCAAACAAATAGATTCATCTATTTAATTTCTTACATATAATTTTACTTTTCCTGCTAATACTATATACCATAATCTCTGTTCATTTGGATAGCATCTAACTACAAACAAAGAACATAATTACATGTAGTATCAGTTCCAAATTCTCCAGAAATTTAAAATCAGTCCCATGTGTAATAGCAGGGCTTATTTTAATTCGACATTAGTACTATGCTGAGGTACAGAGATAACTTCAAGGAAGAAGGCAGTAAAATATAAACCTTTGCTTTGTATTTTTAATATTCCATTGAACAGACATATTGTGAAAAGTGATCAAAAATCATTAATAAACCTGAAATCTTGAAGAATGAAAAGTCTACTTTGAAATCAAGGGGAAAAAATGAAAAAAAAGTGCTTAGCTATTTGAGAACAGTTAGCAAATGTGATGGACCAAATATGGAGTTGTCAGCATAAATTTTCATATAAAGATCTGAAAAAGAACAGAAAAAGCTGCTGCAGTGTAAAGCTGTCTCACTAACTTAACATAAGGTAGGAAGGCATCCTTTGGCAATAAGAACAATAAGTACTCAGGGTCAATACAAGAGTATTTCCTTGGATTCAATATTAAATATCCTAGCACTAAGTGCCCACTTCTGAGGAACAATGTAGGCTGTAATTACTACTTTCCTTGTTTTTCATAGAAAAATAAAATTGTCTGACTCCCCATTAGCTCGTATCAAAATAATTGAGGATGGAATATAACAATCTCAAGAAAATTAAAATGCTTTAAGTCTAGACAATGAAGAAGAGACTATTAGCCAGTGAGTCAGCTCTCTTAACCTCAGTTTTCATCCATCCTTGAAAGTACAAGTGTCCCCCCTGAGCTGAGAGCTCTCTTGGATTTCAACTTCACCTTCAGACAGATACAGAGACCCAGGAATAAATCTGAATGGATAAATGAGTGCCTGAATCTACACAACCTGGAGACCTAGGATTTAGCAGGTGAATCAAGGGAGCAGATGTTGAGGATGCTTTTGCATAGTATCCTGGTGCTGATTCAAGGACAGGGAGAATTGGGCTCTGGATCCTCCTCATGATTACAAGATTTGGACCAAAATCGTTATTTTGACTCCTCAGAACTCACAGGGATTTTCCAGTACATCCATACACTGGTCATGAGCTCTCATAAGGAAAATTGTATTCTGATTACTCAGGAGTTAATTAATCAGAGAGGTGGTATCACCAGAAAACCACCTCATTCTTTCTCTGCCTACATCTTCAACTTCTCAGTCTTACGAAAATTTCTGTTTCAAAAAGAGAAAAAAATGCAGAATACATTTCTCCTAAATAAAGCCAGCAGACACATACTTTCAGAAGATCACTTAACATCCATGGGTGACTTTGTGTGACAGGAGTTCAACTAGCATGATGCCTGAGATAATTTTAAAATTCACAAATACGAAAATAAAGTGTAAAAATATACTTGAGATTAATTTTTTATTCATACAGTGCAGCACCTATCAGTTTACATGTATGGTATGCAGAATTATGATTGTTATCCTTTGAACTGAAAAATTATTTAAGGGCAGAGCTGAAATTTTAAAACTGGCCTGCTAGGTGGAAAGGAGCACTGTATCTCAGTGAAATTATTTAAACCAGAATACTGAAGCTAGGGAAAAGACACACAGATTCCTCTACTCTTGGAGTACAAGAAAACAGCCAAGAAAAATGTGTGATATTAGCAGTGTTACTGTGGTTCTCTGTAGGTGGCAAACATAACCCAAGCATTGGCAACTCAGCAAATAAACTAATGGCAATTTTCAAATGCTGTAATGGAAATGCCAGGACAATTAAAGAAAGGTCAGTAAATAAACACATACTGGCAAGGATCCTAACGCTTAGAAAACAAGAAAGAAATTAGAGGGATCCTATTCACCCTCTGCATACAGTATCAATGAAGAAAAATCATAAGATGATAAGAAATGTATGATTACACATATATATTAATTTATGCATATGTTTAGTTATATGTCAAAGGAACATTTCAAGGATCTGGTTGCATTCTCAAAAATCATGGCTTTTGACATGCAACCATTTGCAACTTGTTCTTATTTTTGAGGCCTTACATGGTTCTGGATGATGTCTGCAATCTGCAGAGAAAACTGGGCAAAGCTACCAGCTTCTCAGTTCTCCTTTAATTCTGGATCTAAGGATGGCATTACAAGATTTCATCCTGATGAAAGTGCACTTTGCTGTAGCTGCTTTTGAATCAAGTCCATCCCCTCTGGCTCCTCACACCCAGCTCACAATACATTTTCCAGTCAGGGACTGACACGTTGCCACTTTTGCTCAGCTCCCTACACATGTGAAGCAAAAAGGGCACGAACGAAACATCTGAATTCCCTTTAGGTTTGCAGGCTTCAGAGACTGCCCCAGGTACCAGTCCTGCATCCCACCCCCTCTCTGGGGAAACCTCTTCCCTTCCTCACTCAGTGGCTGAAGAATCTCCCTCCTCATCCCACCTGTGCCAGCATCCCTCCTGCTTTGGCTTCTCTCCTTACCCTGAACTCCTCTGCTAGGCAGTAACACCCAGACACTGTTTATAGGACACAGTGACACACTTCACTCTTTTGTACACAAAATATAAAGCAGATATTGCCACAGGAAAGCCCCAAAACTTAAATGGCTCTGATCCAGTCATTTAGTTCAGTGAGCACTTTGGAGTATAGGTCTCATGAAAGACACCATAATAAAATAATCATGTGAACTGACATTTCACAAGTCCCCAGTAGGAACATCACTGTGAGAAAATGAAACCATTTTCTTCCTCATTGTAGCTCCTGAAGTTTCTGTAGTAGCTCTGTGTGCAGTTGAGGTACAACTGTGTGAAAGGAAACCTCACTAATTTTGCATACTTAGTAGATGTGGACTGAGATAGTTATTCAGAGCAAGAAAATAAGGGTCCTGGATATAAACTGAATAATACCTAAGACACAAATCGAGTTTGGAATAAATAAACCATTGTGGCAATGGAAATGAAGACAGGGAGGTTTCTGAAGTTTCAAGCAGAAAGACCAGCTAGAAATGCTGAAGAAACCATTTTCATCAACTGAAAAGTTCTGTCAAAACATATTTAATATAAATCTATCAAATCTACTAAATGAAGTACCAAATTTTTTTCTTAATCCATTCCAATGTTACCCACAATTTTGAATAATAATAATAAAAAGACTTGTTGAAAGTACTGGCATATTCAACTATGACATATCCCATAAAAATACAGGGGTCCTCAACTTGGCATGATATCTGGTGCTGAGGTTTTCATTACATGCTACATTAGAAATATCAGAGAGTCCATTAAAATTTCAGAAGATTGTGCTGAATCATTTCAAAGCAGATATTATTTTTATTAGGTTGCATGAAAATTTACACCCTCAGTTCTGAAAAAAAATAAAACTACATTTCAAGGCCCTCAGAATTTGTGGGAAACATGTCTTTCTCTTTTTTGTACAGTGGTATTTAAATTTTGCAGTAGTCTTTGGACTGGTGCTCAATTCAAGCAAAACTTTGAATGTTCAAGTATATTTAAATATGAAATGTCTTACCAGATGAACATTGTTTTCAAATAGCTATTCAAAAGAAAGAACTATGAAACAGGAGGTATGAAAGTGATCTGTAGGATGAGGAAAGAACATCAGTGGAAATGAATGAAGGACAAAGAAAACATCAATACAAAAGGTAAATTGAAATAGGAATTTCTACATTGTTAAAAGCACAAGTCCAATGTACAAGAACTCAGCATCTAAGCTCATTGTGTAACTAACAAGAGCAATTCAAATAACCATTTTTAAAATTTTCATCAAATGGATTTTTTTGAGCATTGTGAGAGCCAAATAATTGAATTTACCCTTGCAGAATCTTTAAGGGAAGCAGGCTGCCAATGAGGGTAAGGCACCTGGAAATCAGATTCAGTTCCTACATATCCTCATATCAGATAATCTGCCAGACAGGGACAGCTGCAGCTTGAGGGGGAAAAAGGGGAGACAGCCTTCAGCTGGGAGCCACACAAGGAGTCTCAGCTGCTCTCCTTTTTACCACCTGGATGGTGCTACAGACCACAGAGCTATCAGCAAACCTTTGCCTCCTAATCAGGAAAATACCCCCTGCTGTACTTGCTATTTTTCTATTCCTGATAGAAAAAAAAGAGTCAAATAAATCACAGAGCAGACACACAAAAATGCATCAATAAGAGAATTGGATTAGTGACTGTTGATTGGAAAAGTAATTAATTTCATATTACTAACCTTATGCTAAGAACTGAATCAATACTAATATGAAGTAAACTGCACTGGATGTACCCATTACTGAGTTAAATGTTCACAATATGGGTTCATAGCTCCAGCCTAATGTGAGATTATTTATTATGAGAAATATGAGTGACGATTACAAGTAAGTGCACTCTATCTTGAAACAGAGTTTGCAAGAGATGTTGAGCAAGCTTGCATACATTTGTACATGCAAATCAATAATGGGTATTACTGAATGTAAACACAACAAAATTTGTATCTGTGAATCTTAAACCACCTGTAAAATTGTGCTTTGGGGATGAAGCTAAAATAGAATACCAAATTCTCTAATTTGGATTTAAACTGAATGTTCCTTCTATAGGAGAAAAGATGAACTTGTAAAATATCCAGCTTTTTACTCAGCAGATAGTCTTTTTTGCTATTCAAAGTCCTATTTACTTAAAAAAAAAAAAAAAAAAAAGGTTTAATTTTGTTCTTTAAAATGCCTTTTCTGCAGCTGTGATGACATAAGGGTAGAAGGGAAACAGCCTGAAGGCACAGGTAATCTTCTGATTTTCTAATCTTGCATTAGACAAGTTTTGATAATTAAGAACAGAAGACAACACTTTGATTCAGGATTATATAATGCATTTTCTTTTTCAAAGAAGCCACCATGAAAAATATCCCATCCCTAACCTGTAGCTGCTCATACCATTACTGCTGCTAATGCAAGTGGCCACATGATGAATTTTATCAATGGTGTAATCCAGGTAAAAATAAACCTTTTTTAGGAAAGACGGTGGGTTTGGGTTTTTTTGGTGGTTTTTTTTTTTAATTGATTTAATAATACAGTTAATACATTGTACCAAATATGGTGCTGGGGCAGAAAAAAGTGAGTAGGAAGAACTGTCTTTTCTCTGAGGCTGTTCCTATGTGGAAATCCAGTTTTGCAGTCCTCTCATCTAAGTTACTATGACAAAACAAAATGCCAGGTTGGAACAGTTCAGAGACAAGAATCCTTAGCTTCAGCTTACAATGTTCTTCAGTTATTTGGGTAAAATGGGCAGGTAGCACAATTTAAGGGCAGAACTAACAGGCTAGGAGACTGGGATACAAAAATTAAGTTTTGGGTATCAGAGAGTAAAAGCTATGGCAGCAGAAAGACTGGAAAAGACATAAAACTAAGGTCTCTGTCAAGTCCACTATTTTTTGGTAACCTGGGAAGGGCTGAATTTCACTTTTGAGACACTTCTACTGAACACCTTTTATATGCACTTTATAGTGATGATGGTTGGGTTTGACCTCAATAAAAGATATCTGGGGAGAATCAGCTTCCAACAGTAGTGTAACATTTCTATTCTTTCTCAGTTGTCTGTATAAATCAATTGCCTGTAAAAATTCATAAGTGGTCATAGTTGACATTTTTCTAAAACTTCCAGGAGGGCATTGAATATGCTAGATCTTGTCTAATCACTTTGTGTTGAGCACTGGCTGGGTCCATGGATTTTAGACATCCTTCTGCAGGAAGCACCTGTGTTCACAGGTTTTGTGTTACAGCTCTGGTGGTTTAATTCACTACACAAACAAAGCAGCAAAACTAAATCTTTCTTTAGACCCCACTGGCAAGATCACCACCGGCCATGGCAGATTACCTGCTTTATTCATATGAAGACATCTACCCACAGGCACCTTGATGTATTTAAATTTAAAACTGAATCTTAGGGTTTATTATCACATTAAATATGCTTCTTATCAATATAAGCATTGCTGCCTTAAGGCATGAATGAGCATTCCTCTTGCAGAAGAACAACATAATTGGAGCAACTGAAGCTGACACTGAATGCCTGAATTATTGTCAGAGCACATGGGAAGACCACAAGGTACCAATTCTGGGCTGCCCATCCTCCCAGGGAGGCACCCAGCAGGATAAAAACCCTTGAGGACCATTGGGAAAGACTTTGCTCATTCTCATACCTGTTGCATTGACATGATGTGCAGCTGTAACCTGGGGAACAGAACTATCCATTGGGCTGTTTTGGGGAAGAACAGCAAGCAACTGAAGTATATGTGAGCTTTAAAACTTAGTATTAAATTGCAGATGTGTAAGGCAGAATGAGACTTTACAGGAGGAAGTTTATCTTTTCCTTATAGACTAGCTACTTTTGTTCTGAAATCACTGAGAAATAACGGAGGTTCATTATGCAATTTTTGAGTTACTTTCAGTAAAAAACCTCATTGTAATTGGAATCATGTCATTCATTAGCTTCTTCATTTGATATCTGGGATTTCTGCAAATTAGAAGAGAGATTAAGAATTGTTAATGCTCTTGTATGTAACCTTCTCTCTCAAATTTCAGTGACCTCTCTAAAAGACAGAACAAGAAAGTGTGAATAGGGGGTAAAATGTATTTGTTGAGACTCTTTTTTGGTCTTTTAAAGTACACCAGTTCTTTTTATTACAGTAATAATTTGCCAGGCTTTCCCCATTACAGTTGCCTAATCTCTAGACACATTTTGGCTTTATGTTAGGAACACAGAACTAGAATGCATCTTCTGGATCATAAGTGCAATGTTAAGAAATCAAATAAAGTGATTCTTAAACACATCAAGTTCCAATCCCATCTAATTCTCCCCTCCACCTCCAAAAGGAAGGCTACACTAAAGCTCTTCATATTTTCCAGCTATGAAAGATCTTCCAGCCTAGTTCCAGCAACCTGGCCATCCCCCACATTGCACTCCCCTGCTGAAGAAGCTCTTGTTCTGCTTCACACCTCTGCAAAAATACTGCAACATCACCCACCTGCCAGCTAACACTGGAGGAACCACAGAAACAAATTTTTTGCAGTTTTTAAGCTTTAATACATTTTAATTAAAAACTAAAAATGACTGCCACAAATACGAGACAGAGGCCCTGCTCACCAGGCCATTCCCAAGGTGCACTGGACAGCAAAATTTTTATAATAGCTTAAGCAAGACAAAGTGAAAGAAATGTACCTGGGAAAGCACTGGGCTGCAGGCAGGGAGTCTTTGTAAATATGTTATGAAAATAATGCAAGGTTCAATTTTACTAATCTTAAGGTCAAGTAAACTCCTTTTGAACCTAACAGGAGCATCTGCCCTTTGAAATTCCTGCTTGTTCCCAGCTGTCACACACAGAATGCCCCCTGGCTGATAGGAAGAGCTCCTCATCCCCACAGCTCCCTCTGTGAAATCAAACCAAACATTTCACTGAAAGGATAATTTTGTTTTTCTTAAAAGCAAGCTGGTTTTGTTGGATTATACGCCTATATTCCAAATTTCTGGAGACTACAGTTTTTTGGGTTTTTTTCCCCTACAAAACAATCAAGAGGATTTACTAAAATCAAGCACACTGAAAGCTTAGTATTGCTAGAGGTGAAAATAAATGATTAAGTAATTCTATGAATTGATACATTTCAATACAGAAGGAAACCCTGCCACTGTTTACAGCAGAATTTTACTTCTGGGATAATGAATCACTCCCATTCTTCTTTGTCTATGTGAATGCTTTTCTCTCTTGTGAATTAATATATTGCTAAAAAACTGAAGTGAGCAAAACTGGCCAGGTGGCTAATTAGAGAACTGTACAATATAATGGGTGCTTTCTCTGAAGAATATGCAAGCAAGACACAAACACTGAAAGGTAAAATAAGAGAATGCAGGGACTTCACAGGCACAGTTTTAATGACATTTAAAAATCTATCTACAAAAAGAGAATATTCTCTAAAATTATGTGTAAGGATTTCACTTTTTGATCCGTCAGCTTTTTGTGGCTTTTATTTCCCTCTCTAAGGAGACATGAACAAAGTTTTTAGATGTGTAGCATCAAAAGCACACCAAAGATTAAATTATTGGATCACTATCTTATTAATTTCTTTAAAGATATTGTTATTTGATGCATTTTTCTACTAATGAAACAGATCTGTTACTTCATTAGCCTGCTCTTCTGCAAGATATATAATAGTTAATGGAACATTACAAGTTTGGTTTTCTACACCTGAGCATTCACAGTTTCCAGGGAACATATCTTTCCTGTGAAGATACCTTATTCTCAGGCAAGGCTCTGAATCACAATGCTGGTTCATCAGTTGTTTTCCATTCAGTCAGGATTAGTTAAAACACATGAGGATGTTCATTTCCAAAGTCAGAAGTGAACAGTATATACAGAATATGTGTAAATACACATTTACATTGAGGTTACTTTCCCAGTCCACTTTTACAGAATATTAACCAGTCGTTTGAATGGGGAAATTTCCTTTAAATCTGCCTTGGTTCTTTAAACTTTTGTTTCCTCAAACCTTGTCTTCTTTCCTACTATGTTATTATCTCCCCAGAGTTATCTTAGAAAGAACTTTGGTTTTAGCCTAGTTATTTTACCTCACTACACACTAAGCCACCATATTCATGGGATGAATACAAATTCAACTCAGACTAAGCTCAAAAGAAAGCATCTCATTTTTTAACACTGAATCACAAACCTAAATAAAATTGTAGATAAATGCTAACTTCTTATGAATATTTTGAAAGTTAAGCATGCCAATACTAGATGGAAAAACAAAACAATACAATCAAGAAACTAAAGAAGATAAACCTTAGTTAGTGATATGTTCAGAACACTATGTAGGGCAGACAAGAGAGGAGTTCCCTTCCAATTACTCCCCCAATTCATTGCTCATTTTGTCATCTTAACCCAACCAATGAACAGGTACTGGAATATTTTAAGTATCCTGAATGATCTTTAGTGTCTATTTCAAGAGTAAAAAAATGTTTTTACATAAAAACGTTATGTTATGTTTTTACATAAAACAATAGCTACTGTAGCATAAATATTTTCAACTTAGAAGTATTTCTATTTTTTTCATATGCTATTAGATATGCTTCCAACCAGAAAAATACAGTAAACTGATTTTAAAAAGAAGTATTTTCATTTGTGAAGTATTACAAGAATATTCCCCAAGTATCTGAGGCAGGAAGCGATTGCCTTACTAAACATACCATGCAAAGAGAAAGGAACTTTTTTTATAGAAACACTGATGGGTAAATCAATTGATAAGAATCATCACCCCTTTTCAAATGAAGTGTATGTTATAAGCTTAAGCTAGAAAAAAATAATAACTGATCAGAATGTTTTCATCCTATCTATACAGTGTAATACATGGACCACCCCAGTCCTCAGCCACTCAGCCTCAGTCCAAATTCCTGTGAAATGAAAGCTTTGTGTGGACTGCAGAGAGCTCAGCTCACAGTCTGTATCTACAACACAATGAGCAGAGATCCTAAGGATGATTTTTTAAAGCAGATTCTTTTTTCTTCATACATGCCTAGTTGTATTTCACCCCATACATGTGATCTTAACCACTGCACTTTTTCAAGCAAAATATTTTTATGAAATTATTTTGATTTTGATCCTCTGGGGGAGATTTATGATTATATTTACTGAATGAAGGATTGAGTTTTTAGGAGAACTAAAATAAGACTGCAGACAATCCCTACATCTTGCTGAAGTATAACCATCACGTTCACTCCTCCTTCTTAGATGTAAATCAGTGTTATTAATTTTCATATAATTATTACTGTAGTTCCAAAAGATAGACTTTAAAAAAAGCAATTAAATTTCCTTGTGGGAGCATCATACAGGAAGAGAAGGGGAGAAGAAAATGCTGTGTGCTGATGCAAAAAAATTTTAGGACAAAATACAAGCCTCGTCATAAGAGACGGTGGAAACTTGAACACTTTGGCATCAACTTGCCATGCTTGGGCTGCCTTTTCCCCAAACTGCTGCTCTATCTGAACTTTGCATTATCCAGGTGAGTGGCAGAAAAATAACTGTGTGGCCAAGACCACTACTGGGGCAGAACCCTTCAGGTGAACTGTTGCAAACACTAGCAATGCTTTCAGCCTCCTTCTGTCTGCTCTGGTTTATTGGGAAAAGACTATGATTTACACAATATATTGGTTTTAAATAGTTGAAAGCAACAAGCTGGATAAATACGAACACAAATGAGCACAATGTCATAAAATGGACTTTCTTCAGCATGACTCACATGCTGCTTGCCCTTCAGAATAGGATTCTGTATGGAATGAAATTGTACAACTGGCAAAGGAGATTTGAGCTCTGTTACTGTGCTGGTTACCAAAACAGGCACTCGCAGAGACAACACTACTGACATCACGAAAATAGAAAATTAACATTACAAAAGGCTTGACTTTAACAGCTCTGTGCAGAGTTACAGCACAACCATAACTGCAGTCTTGGAGCACGTGCTTTCCATGACTGTAAGAAAGGCAGAGTGTCCTGATTTTTGTGAATGAGGGATACAAAACATCCACAGTATTACAAGTCCTTGAGATGAAGCAAGACAACCTGCAGCAACAACTTTTTTTTTTTTCTTCTGTTTTTTCTTTTTTTTTTTTTTTTTTTATGTTACTGTTGTTGCCAAGACTACCTGGAAAAATTCACTTGTCAATGTTTGTAGCCCTTGGCTCCATTTTAAATGAATGCAGAAGGAAGAAGTAGCATTTTAATAGATATTTCATTACCTTTAACCCTTTCTACTTTAACTTTAACCCTTTAACTTTAACCCTTTCTATTGTCTGAGGCAAGATAAGTGACTCAGGAGAAGTCCATCTTACTGATATGACAATAAGGACAACCACTTCTCCCCCTTCATCACAGTCTACTGTGGTGCAAATGGATGTGGCCCCCAAATGGATAAAGTTTTCAGTAAAATGACCACAGTGACAGCAACTCTTGTGTTCTCATCCCCGTCCAGCTGTCCACATGCTGGGCAGCAATGTATCTCCTACATCTGGCAGCAAATAGCAGCAAACTGGTGCTCTTTCAAGCTGTTGGGTTCATGGGCCACACAACTGGGCAGAGCTGTGTCACTTTTCCACGGTGCCACAGGGTAAGCAGGAAAACCACTGCACATCAGTCTGAACCTGTGGGAACTTTTCCATGTTGTTCTGAATTGATTCAGGGAAAGAGCAGTGATCCCAGTGTGGCCAAAAAGGAGGAAAAGGCACTTGTGTAACTGCATGGGTTACCCCTTGCAGTCCCTCTGGGTGTTATTTTCATTGCATCTTTAGCCAATCTCATTAGAGCTCTCAGAAGAGTTCCCTTCCTATCGACTGAGGAAACATTATGAAGACAATTGATTAGGAAAACCTATCCAAGCACATCTCCAGCAGCCACAGAGTTATTTCTACTGCCTATCTCTAAACCCCTCCTTCAGCACTAATAGCATGTTTGACAGCAATAGCCAGGTAGCTGGGATGATGGGTAGCTGGTATAGGTGGGATACACCCCCCCCCAAAAAAAAAGATTACCTGTTGGAAGGATGACAGAAATAATGAACATTTCCACTACTTCTTCAGTGAATGACTGCTTGCAGTAACTTAAAGGCATGGCACGTTCTGACTGTTTTTTTATCATCCTTCATTAGTTTAATTTTGTGGGTTTTATTACATAAGCAGTATTATTTATAACATATTATACTATGTTATTGTGTTCACCTTCATAACAAACAAGTTAAACCAAAATCTCAGTCTGATTTGCCATATAATGCAACCTTGACATAAATGGCCATAAAAGCCTACTTCAAAGCTTTCTGCCTGCCAAATTTCTTTCCTAAGACCTCCAAAAATTCACCCAGGCAAGTTCAGTGCCTGTGTTCTGTGCTGCTCTGTGAGGATTTTCCCAGAGTTGAAGCATAGTGACAGGAATCAGGTAGAGAAAAAACTCACACACCTTTTACATCAGAACTTTTAATATACAGACCACTGACTACTGCAGCCAATAGTGTGGATCATATATTTTAAAGGTCATGAATTTTACCTACTACTACAAAGTTCTCTAAAACACACATTACAGTTTGGTGTCTCTCCTGATGGAACAGAACACAGTAAAGACATCAAATTTAGGTGTCAGTCTAGCTGGTATTTCCATAGAAAAATTATCCAGTAGATACTGCTTTTCTAGAAGGCTGGCAGATACTAAAAATGCCTTTCATGAACGCCTGGAAATAAGGGGTTGTATGCTCTCAGTAACTGGAAACACCTGCTTTTCTGCAAAGCATCCTCCTGCCACTTTGTATAATATTGACCAGCACATTCAGGAAATAACAAGGCACTAAATACATGCTCCAGAGCTAATAATTCTCTGCCTCTCTTTGTGGCTAAGCCTACATAGCTACAAAATCCAGAATCTCTCCTGCTCTTGAAGGTTGTGTGCAAAACCTTACATGTGTGCAAAACCTGTACAAAGTTCACTTGTAAGGCTGTGGTTTCCTTCTGTGGTCTGAATTCTTCTTTCTGGACCCAGGTGAACTGAATTTTAAAAGGATCCTGGAAAACCTTTACAGAACACCTCAAAATTACCTGAACCAAGAGTATTTGCCAGAGGGAGTGACTTGTTAAAAATTACTCTGAATACATGTGAAAGACTGAGAGGCTCAACATTATCTACCTATCAGTGATTTTTCTGATGGAATATACTGGTTTCAGGGATGGATCTCCTATCCAGTGCACTTTTAAGGAAGGGTGAGATTGCATTTGTTGTATTTGTAATAGGATACAGTGCAGAGGGCACAGCTAAGATGAAATGGGGTGCACCTGAGGCTTTTTTTTTTTTTTTTTCATGCATGCAGCTACTCAAATGAAGTGGTAAATGTCATAAATGTGTCTACATAGTTCTGTGTGACACAGATGACTATGGGAATATCATAGCATTAGATATTTGGAGATGACCACAAAAAATAGCATTCAGATATTATTTAATTTTCAACATAAGAAAATACTACCTCACAGATTTCATTCTCACTCTAAAGTAAATCAATGCTGACATGCTAAGGTAATTGTGTCACAGTAATGAAAAATGGATTAAAAGAGAACCCTAGACTTAATTTTCAAAGTTTACTCTTTACAAAACCAATAAGCTGCTTCTGACTTCACCTGTAAAACTCTGAAGCACTCAGAAAATGTTAGAAAAAGCCTGTGCTTGAAAAAGATCACTTGTATCAGCCATATCATTTAGTAACTGCACCTATTTGCCACTGTCTTGGTTATGACACTTGTAAGGGGTCCATTAGGCAAGAATCTTGCAATGAACTGATTAGTTAGATGTAAACTTCTGTCCTTTGTTACCAAAGAGATGGCTGTACTAAATGCCATTCACATTTCATAATTAGAAATACTCATGGGAGGGCAAGTTGACTGATTCCTTGAAAAGGAGATAATTTTGGTGAAAAGGACCCAATAATGACATTCTTAGGTCACCCTAGCAGATGGAAGTTGTGAATGTAAACTCTTAAGATATGAGGAGCTACATAAAATTCAAAGTTTAACATAACACCTCATTGAATTAAAAACCAGAAAATAGTTACAGAAACTTTGTTTCTAAAACCACATATACATGAATTTTGACTGCACATGGTAACATAAGAAGATGGGCTAGAATGCTAGAGAAATACTGTACAAGGTCTGTAAATGTAGAGAAGAAAAATAATTAGAATGATGGCAGATTGTGAGCTTGAGCTGTATCTCAAATTAAAATACCATAGGACTTCCTAATTAACCATATTCCCATTCCAACTACCCATAAATGTTGTGACAAATTGGTACTAGTGGACTACAATAAGCTCTGGCTACACATCCACTGCTGGTATCTGCTCAAGAATATGAAAACTTAAAAAAAAAAGCCCAGAGAGACCATATCCATATTGTTTAAGCTTTAAATTGCTGCAAAGTGGCACAGCTTGAAAAACAACTTCCTATTTGTTCTGTTCTCCAAAATGCACAACAGAGGCTCAGAGGCAGCTTTGTCCTCCCCTTGCACATTCTCAAACTCTACTGAACCTTTCAATCCTAGGTCATGATGCTAAAAGTCACTGAGGGTGAATGACATGGAAAATTTACATATTCCTCAATCTCAAAGCAACCATTTGAAGCAATAAACTGAAAATACAAAGGATTAGAAGCAATTCCTGCAAAGCACACATTCCAAGTTTGTTAGGAAAATAAAAATCCATCTCTAGCAAAGGCAGCAGTTTCTAAACACAGACATGATTTTCAGCTGTGGTCAGGAAAACATAATCAGTTGAATATAACATAAACCAGTGTCTCTCGAGGAGATGAGATTGCAGGAACACATGAACTTTATAAAAGGAGACACACTGTTAGGCTTGGTCCTCTGAAGATAATGAGAATCAGAATCTCATCAAAAGTGCTATGATGGAATGGGAAAAAAATTCAACCTGATGTGGACTGCAGACAGAAGAGATGATTTGAGCTCAGAAACAAAGAAAAGCCTGCTCAGCAGCTAGATGCTTTTAAAGAAGGGTAAATTGAATTTAGCAGTGGCATGGAGATAATCATGTAAGAGATTATTTTTATGATATACACTGAGACATTTTTCCATGTGGGAAATCAGAATGTCAGAGGGAAAAAAAAGATAATTATTTCAGTTTACTTTTCTCTTATTTTTCTCTTATGTTCATTTTGAAAGCATTCTTTCCTATCCAACACAGAAAAAGACCCAAAAGGTATATTTTTTGTTGACAGGCATGCTGCACACTATGTACCTGTTTCTAAAAAGCAAAGGTGGAACACAGGTGTCATTCATATAAAGGAAAAAAGAAATTTCAACAAAATATTTACAAGAAACCTCACAACAATGAAGAGATGGATACAAACTTGGTTATGCAAGTTTACAGGTGTCATCACCTGGTTTAGTATTCTGATCCAGCTTTGCTTATCTGGCATAAACCTTTTGCTTTAGTCTTTGGTGCTCCCTTCTGTAAACAGCTACCTTAAACACTTGCTCTCCACAGAGTCCACACGTTACACACAGCTCTTTTCCAGTGCCTGTAGGGGATTTGCCTTTATTAACAAAGAAAGCAAGATAATCTCCAGCTCTGAACTTCTGTTGCTGCTGTTCCATTCTATTGAGCCTGTTGCTAAGACGACCACCTTGGGACTTCTGAGCCCACACCCTAGATTCTATCTTTTCAGTCAGCCACTTCCCCCTCTTACATCCAGAAGTTATGAGTCATCTGTCTCACTGAGCCAGCAAATGCCTCTTAACCTTTTCCAGGCCTGAGAGAATAACAGCAGAAGGAGGTGATCAGACAGATTCTAATGACCTTTTAAATCAGGCTCTGTGGGACAGCATTTGGTCCTAAAGGCCTTTCAGAAAACATACATTAGAAAGTAAATGTTAATTGAGATGTCATTTCAGACAGCATGGCATACTGAAATGCTGTCTAATATCTACCAAGGAGAATAGTTTCCAGGTCTAAACCAAGCTAAACAGAGTGAGGGTTCTTAAGCATTGGTTGCACTGATTTATTCTACCCTGTCAATATTTCATGGTCATTTGCAGGCTGAGCGTGATCTTGAATTCCTCCTCCACAGAAAAAGGCAAATCACTCACCCCTCAGAAGCTGTGAAGCCAAGTTAAGGCTTTGAACAGAACAGGTATTTCCATTTTACTGAAATACCTTTATTTTAACAGTTGTGGAAGCTCAGAACATTCCTAATAACCATGACACTGCTCCTGCAAGAAGCAAGAGACCCCTTGAATCGTTTTTTGTACAGCCAGTCAAGAGTTCTCAAAAGCATCACAGGTAGATTCTTTTTCAAAAACCCAGACTATCAATACATCTGTGCAGATGGAAGTTAACAACAGGCCTGAGACATATTTCAACCTGCACTGGGAAGAGTTATTTCTCACCAGATAGAAGGAAGGGAAACTTCTACTACCCCACATCACTAGACACAGCTATGAGGGCACTTAAGCACAAATTATATCAAATATTAGATCTGTGGTCTTATCAGCAAGACAACTAGGACACTCTCATTAAAGAAAGCATATTTAATTCAAAATTGACCAGTCCATAGGACCATCTGAGAGAAAGGTGAGCCTGTTCATTTGAGAAAACACACCCAATGTTGTATCAAGCATGTCCACTCAAAGACTACAATAGTCTATTCAGTATAAAAGCTTAGTTGTCAAAGTGTTTTCTCATATAAGGAGAGGGATTTCTCTCCTGAACACTCCATTTTTCTTAGGTAATTGTAAAACACCTCTGTTCTATTTCATGTTCATCCTCAACATTGAATGCCACCCCAAAACACAACACTTGGTATGTTTCTCTGTTGCCCATACAATTTTAATCCATCAAATGATACAAGAAACAATGCATTTTTCATGGGTGGGACCAACTGAGGTACCTGAACACTGAGCCTGTGTCTGTGACTCTCCAAAATCTTGTTCTCCTACAGCTGTCATTCAGTGTTATTGATGACATCTTGTGAGTCTGGGAGACTCACTGGGAGTTTAATGATAAAAAGCAGGAATGAGAGGACGTGGGCCTCTTGCATTTCACCTCACAACATTTTTCATTTCAGAACATTTCCATGAGGCATCAAACAATTTAATTTTTCCTTCATTATTACAATGGAAAATAACTGTGAGGGTTTTTTTTTCATCTCAGTCCTGCCACAGTTCTGCAAGCAAAGTGCTGGCCACCTTGTTTAAAAGATTCAAAGAAGCTAACCCTGATCCTTCCCTCTACATTCATCATCTTCTACCTACTAGGACACTTTATTTTCAGGCCAATATGGACATGATCCCACACAGTCAACTACATCTGCAGCAGATGTTTTGAAACTTGTCAAAGTGTCTCACTTTGTTTTTTAAAGGTTAGAATACAATTTGAATTTTTCTTAGCATGCCCTGGCAATTAGGAATAGTAGACAACATTGTAAAAAAAAAAAAAAAGAAAAAAAAGAAAAAGTTTACAATTTTTAATTACAACTACATACAATAACAGGCTGTGAGCCTGTAAATGCCTCTAAATTTGACTAGCTTTAAAATGGTGTGATTACTTGTAGATCTTAAAGTTAAAAACTGGAAGTATTCACAAACTTACAGGAGAAGAGGTTTAGATTATTGAACATAATAATGTAAATATTTTCCCTAACAGTTACAGCACTAGACCAAGATTGAAGATACAGAGGTTACTTTTCCTAAACCTGCATTATTTGGGGAAAATCTATATCTATACTTCAGGTGCCTTATCCCTGAAATCTGAGCCAGGGACTTTATTCAGCTTTGCAAACTGTATAAAATAGCTAAAACCCATAGAATTTTATAAATAATTGTTTAACTTTACAAGGCATCACAAGGACTGTAGCTTCAGACTCGAAAGATAATCTGTCCTTCCTGAAATTATGGACAGAATGAATTTTAAGCAAGTACAAATAGACAAAGATACTGGAACATGCATAGATATCTACATCCAGTGAAACTTCCAGTGTCTGGCCTTCAGCCTCAGGAGCAAATGGCTCACAGACAAAACTTTCCTCAGATGCCTTCATTACCACCCACTGCTGGGTGAACCCCCCTGTTCCTGAAACACCTCTAAGTGCTTATTTTCACTCTTTCATGGCTTTTAGTAATAGAAAACACTTGTGAGGTATAGTGCATTATTTGCTTTGATGGCTTAAGAGACTTGTATAAAGGACAGGATTTCTTGTAAAATTATTGTCAGGATTTTCATTATGACAACATGGCAGCATAATTCAGGGTAATGTAAGAAATGAGTTCTATAACAGCTTGCTGCAGGAAACCACAAGAGTTATTTTAACAACAAAAGACCAAAACCAGAGGGAACAGACATGACTGGGTTGCTAACAGAGCATATAAATGACAGATTCCCAAAACCCATTACATTCCAAACCATTCACAGAGGGCACCCAGGTGTGGGTAACAGGCATGCAATGCTGATAATGATATCAGTGCATAAATGCTGCCTCTTTATTCTCAACAAGTGGAAAATGCAGCTCCTGAGGTATCTTCAAAGAGAGCCATGCTGGCTCCCTTAATTTTGGCTTGAGTTATGCCAGACCCAATTTCACCATAATTTAGAGCACCAAAATGTGCTATATCACACTGGATCTGTGGGAGCCCACAGCTCTTCAGTGCTTCAGAAGGCAACACAAAACGTTTTTTTCTAGCTAATATTACAACTTTTCAAGGTTTCTGGAGTCAGTATAATACCCTGTTAGATGAATTTCTTAAACACTTGGGGCAGCATAGAAGAAATCATAAAACCTTCCTGCTTATGCTCCTCCAAACATCTCCCTAAAGTCTCCCTCCACCATAATGATTTCCAAAAAACCCAGACTGTGAATAGATAGTGCATCCGGTGTGGACATAATAAGAAGTTTTTCACTGTTTCCATGTATCCAACTGTAAGTCAGTGGGATGGTTTATCTTCTTTTTCTTTTTGGTATTTTAATTGCTCTTTGTGCAAGAAAGCCACTGGGTATTTTAGTAATATTAACAGTTAGATAACATTCTTATTATCAGACAAGCTACTCTAACTGATTCAGGGACAACCTGATGAATTTCTGTGGGGTCAGACTACCTGGACTGGGCTCAACAAGCCTGAGAAATAAATCAGTGTTACAATATCAGCCCAGAAAAATTTAGGACATAGAGGGAGACATATATCTATAGTTAGAGCAGACCAAATACAAACAGTAGCTGGGTGAGGAAGTACTTTTCCTTCATGGTGCAGTTATAAACCAAGTAGATTATGGCAGTTGATAGTATTATTAATCATGTTTACTACAGTGAGGCCTATAACCATACAAAAGATGAGTCTTGTAGTATTTTGTAGTATGCAGAGATGGACAGCAAAAGACCACAGCTATCCTGAAGAGTTTATACACAAGGTAAACAATATAGATACGAGAGGGGAAATTGGTACAAAAAATGAGGAGAGTGAGCAATGAGACCATGACAAATGTTAGTTTTGCATCAGGGAAAAGAACAAGAGGCTGAGATGGAACAAGGGGGGAGAAGGGGGCACTATAATAGGGAGAGATGAAGTAGAAAAGAAATAAAAGAAATGAAGGTAAGCATGACCAGGATAGAAGCACTTGGGGCTGATGTGGAGTAAAACTGGGATGAAAGGTGGCAGCAAAGATTCAGAGCAGACAACCCCCTCCCAAAAGTGAAGGGATATCTGAAGCCCACAGGTAGCCTGCTACAACAGCTGCCTGGACTCTGGTCACTTTTTGTGTTCACAGGGCTGCCTGGAAGCTTCTTTAGCAGGTGAAGAGGCATTCAGGAACAGGTTCTACTACATGCATCTGATAAAGATGACCCACCGATTTGTTCCTGTCTTTGTGATCTTACATCAGTATATTTAGAGATAACCATACAACAGAAAAGAATGAATTTGGAGTTTTGGAACATGGAACTAAAAACAAAGCACTCGTGACACCTGCCTTTAAAATTATACCAGCCATCACTCTTTGATTGAACCAAATCAGCTTTGCAATCAAAATGAAGTCAAATTAGTCACTTCATTCTTGAAAAGACATTATTTTACTGATACCAGTGTATCTCAAAGAGTTAGTATCACTGTCAGTCACAATACAGCTTTGCTGTTCAATATTTACTGACATATTTTCTATGTCCTAAGCACAGTGAGGAAGCAGTGAAAATCAGGCTGCACATAAAATCTTTTCAACAAACAGCAATGACAACTGACAATGCAAAATTAATAAAAATACTGGCAGTAGTGTGGGTTATATTTTTTTTTCTTTTGGTGTCATGGGATGAGTTTCACAGCAGAAGGGGCATATTCATAATACTGCACACAAATTAATGGCAAAGGACACGCGGATATAATTTCCTAGGGCAGGGCCTTTTCCTGTAATGAGCTGCATGAAAGGCAATCTCTGACCACACAGAAAATCCCACAGATGTCTGTGGAAATCCTCTGGGGAAGCATTTGTTTTGGAAGGCTTTGGTTTCAGGATCTGCATGACAAATTATTTAAAAGGTAGGCAAGTACCCAACCCAGAAAGTAGTGAATATGAGGAAGACCTATTGGTTCAAGGAGACTAAGAGATGTACCTAGAGCAATGCATTCATGAAAGGTTTATAAAATCAATAGGCTATATGAACAAGGGATGTAGATACACATACATATAAGGAGGAGATAATTTTATATCTGCAGATAAGATTAGGAGAACTTATAATTAAAATGTTCTAAAAGAAAGAAAATAAGGAGTGGGCAGCTGCTTATTTTCCAAACTGTATTTTGTCTACCTTACTCAAAACAAAACTGAGCCATAATCTATTTAGTGTATATGTGCTATCAAAAAGAGAAAATACTAAAAAGGTCTTTATTCTGTCAAAGAAGAATACTGGAGTTAGTGGTCCGAAGATGCAATAAATGTCTAGAAACAAGCAAATTGCACACATTTTTCCGAAGGACAATCATCCCTAAGAAAACCAGGGAAAAAAGCAACAGATCCTCTGTCACTTGATGTCTTACACATCATTCAGAAAGTTACTTACTCCTAGGTTTGAAGTGGTTTAGATCAACACAGGAATAACTTGTTGATAATTAATAATTTCTGGATGTCAAATGAGGACGTGTTTGAGGTACAAAAACAAACAAACAAAAGACACAGATGTACGTGACCAGCTTCTCACCAAGCTGGGGAAGATTTGGCTTTCTTACAGTGACAGAGAACCCCAGCTCCTTGCAGCAACCTCCCTGACACCTCCTACCTTCTCAGTTTTCACTGACCTTCCCTTCCAGTCCATCCTCCTATTTATAATATTTTTTTTCCTTTTATCTCTTTTAAATCTTCTTCTACTATGACTGGCACAGGAGCCATTTAAAAATCTCAGTAAACCATATCAGGAGTTGAGGAGTGTTCTCTCACTGCCATTCACTTGACTCTTTTGGTAAAAGACACCCTTCCTATCTAGATAGCAGGAGTGTCTCTTTCTTACTTTATCTCTGTCTTTACTCTTTGTTAGCACTACCTTTATGGTAATCTTCAAATTTACCATTTTTTTCTAGTGATGCAGGATGCAATGCCAAGATGAACAAGGAAACGCTGCATAGTAACTAAAATCCACTGTGTATTTTCTGAATTTGGTGCCAACCTCTGCGTCTTTGCAATCAAAGCAAATTGCTGTGGAATTAAATGTTCCCGGTTTTCAGACAGAGAAAGAAAAACAATGAATCTACTTACGAACACCCAAGCAAATAATAAAAGCCAATCCCACAGCCACACAGGAACAGCTCTTGGCCATGCCCAGTCCATGATGGAACTGCCAAGGCAGAGGAGAGAGAGATGAGGCAACATGAAACCATTTTTGGGCTTTGGGAAACTGCTGGAGCCAGAAGCATAGTGAACAGTTCAAGGCTTCCAGGGAAATTATTGCAAAAGCTGTCAGCTTAACCAGTGAGCCTGAAAGCAGGCAGGTTTTTTTCTCCTTGAAAGATATCATAGAATCATAGAATGTCAGGTTGGAAGGGACCCCATCAAGCTGAGACATAAAACTTTCTAAAGTGGGGGAGTCCCCCACTTCCCCTGGGAGACCATTCCAATGTCTGACTGTCCTCAGAGTGAAAAATTTTCCTCTTGTGTTCAATTGGAATCTTGCCAGGAGCAACTTGTGCCCATTGTCCCTTGTCTTGTCCGTGTGACTCCTTGTAAATAGGGAATCTCTGTCTTCTTTGTAGCTGCACATTAAGTACTGGAACACTGTAATAAGGTCTCTCCTAACCCTTTTCTTCTCAAGGTTGAACAGGCCCAGCTCAGCCTCTCCTTGTCTGGCAGGTGCTCCAGTCCTCTGATCATCCTCATGGCTCTTCTCTGGACCCTCTCCACCCTGTCTGCATCCTTTTTGTACAGCAGGGACCAAAGCTGGATGAAATACTCCAGGTGTGGTCTGACAAGCACTGAGTAGAGCAAGATGATGTTTACCTCTGCCGGTGATGCCCTTGTTGATGCAACCCAGCATCCTGCTGGCTTCCTTTGCTGCTGCAGCACATTGTTCACTCATGCTGAGCCTGTTGCTTAGGCCCCCACGTCCCTTTCCACGAGGCTGCTCTCTATCCAAGTGGATCCCAGTCTGCACTGCACTCCTGGGTTATGCATTCCCAGCTGCAAGACCTTCTACTTCTCTCCATTGGATATGGAGCTAACAATCTTACACTCAGATTTTTTTACCAGTTTTTGTACATAAGTTCCATGCATTAAGTCCTATTGTCGTTTGACCTTTCGCTTGCTTTTGAAGGTTAAGTAATAAGTAATGAATTATGAATAATTCATAATTAATGAATAAGTAATGATCCTTTTCAGAGTCACTGGGATTGACATGCTGATCGCAGTATTTCGGAAAGAAAAAGCTTGTAGTGAAAACAGGATCATTTTGCTCAAAGAAGAAGCCAGGTTTATTTCCAAGGACTGCCCTAGAAGCACCTCTGTGGGAATGGAGTGTTTAGTGCAATTTCAACCTCCAAACTAAAAAGTAAGTTGCTAAGCACGAAGAAAGAAAAGCTCTGCTCCTGTTTGCTTGGAAATCCTCCAAAAAGGGAGCTTGCAGGTAATACAAGCAGAAAGTCCTGAACCTATGCAGGTCCCAGTATGCTTGCAGTGCACAATCCCCATAGGCTTAGCAATGCCTCAGGCTGGCTACACAGGAATGGTACTCAACGTCATTGCTTACAGGTATTATGTTTCTGTATTGTTTACCTTAAAAATCAATATTTTAGAGAGGCTTGAATGCATTATGTCAATAGTGTGGGGCTAGAGGAACTGCCACTAAACAAATATCCTCTTCAGGATCAACGTCCTAGGGCAATCATTTCTAGGTGAGATCATAGACACATTCTGGTAGGAAGTGTCCCTGTCCATGCATGGAGGTTGGAACTACATGTTCTTGAAGGTCCCTTCCAACCCAAACCATGCTATGATTATTTGATTCTAAATAATACTTACAGTTACATAAATGTAATAAGTAAACATAAAATAATGTTTCATTTTCCTACCCTATTCTCTTCCCTCTGATTCTTTCTACCGTATTAGTTCTTCTGTACCTACAGTTCCTATCATCTTCTCCATATGAAGCTCCTGACGACACCCACTCCCCTTCTTCCTTCTGCAATCACCTGAATTTTTCATTCAGTCACAAGGGTGACAAAGCTGGTGAAGGGTCTGGAGCACAAGCCTGACAAGGAGCAGCTGAGGGAACTGGAGTTGTTTAACTGAAGAGGAGGATGAGAGGTGACCTTACCACTCTCTCCAACTACCAACTGTAGCAAGGTGGGTGTTGGTCTCCTCTCCCAAGTAACAAGGGAGCAATACAACAATTAAAAAAAAAAAAAAAAAAAAAAAAAAAAAAGGTATATATATTAAAAAAAGAAGCAATACAACACAAGGAAATGGCCTCAGAAAGGGTTGTCAAGGAAATGGCCTCAGAAAGGGTTGTCAAGCACTGGAACAGACTGCCCAGGGAACTGGTTGAGTCACCATCCTTGAAGGTATTTAAAAAATGTGGAGTGCAGTTCTTAGGGACCTTCTGTGATTCTATTTGCCCCTCCAATGGACTGAGAGGCACTGCTTATCTCACAGACAGCCTGCATGCATTTATGCTTCCACCTGTTGGAAAGGTTGGGATTTGATGGGGCCTCAGTGCACATGTGGCTGCTTTGCTGATGAATTCTGCATCAGTTCAGTGGGCCAAGCAGTACTCTGCTCTCCACTGCAAGAAGGCACAACTGGGTCACAGGAAAAGCTTCATTTAGAGAAAAATATTAACAGTCTGTATCTCAGTTACAGACATGAGGAAGACCCTAGGAGAGAGCAAGAGGGGCTTAAAACATCCTTAATTTCCTACCTGCATTAGTTCTGTCTGAGTGAATTAGAATTTTGAAGCATGAATTTAGGCAAGTTAAGAAAGATGCTAAACTTTTGCAAACTCATGTAACTATATGTGTATTTACTTACCTTTCACAGTTTTGCCCAGAATTAGAAAAACATGTAGTTATAAAGGTTTGCTTGAACATCTCCTCACTGAATTTGGAAAAACTTTGCTGTCCCTGGAATTCCCTTTTGCTGACTTCACTTTCCCTTATTTTATTGTGCTTAATGTTGCCAGGGTGTCCACTTGTTTGACAAGCAAGTCCTCTGCCCCAGACTCTAGAAAATCTAGCAAAAATCTACAGTCTCACCTTTGATTTGATAGAGCAAAACAACATGAACTCATGACATATGAAAAATGACAAATAGGTCATGTATTTAACTGTGAAAAACTCTGCAGGGGATAGTTTGAACATAACATCTGTTATGTATAAAATAGGTTATGAGCTGGGTTTATTCATATCCTTTTTAGAGAAAGGCACACTTGGTCCAACAGATAAATTGTATGAATTTATTTTACACATGTGGTTTTAATTTTGGATTTACAGATTGCACCAGTTGATCTGATTTTCTTCACATCCAATGAGGGAAATTAAATATGTATTCTGTTAGCCTGAAACATGTTTCTCTTAAGCACTTTCTTCTGTCCACAGGGATTAGGGCGGCAGCACCATTATTATTTGTTGTTCCCATGGTTTCTAATTTTCTACTGAAATCCAAACTTGTTTTCATTGTTAACTCCATCACTCTGAATAAGTTTATTTGGAGCTTACTTCCAAGGAATGTTCTTAAAAACAGAGCCAAAGTAATTTGCATTCCCTGAAGGAACGAATTCAAGGCATTTTTAAACAGATCACAATGTGGAGATATTTTGTCTATTCTACTTTTTGTTAAAGAGATTTTATTGTACCTTAATTATTTCATCAGAATTAAATATCACTAACTGCTCTAGTGAAACAAAAGTAAAATGTGAATTTTACTAAAATAATCAATTCTGGATGCAAAGCATTACTAGAAATGGTATTGTAGCTTTGTAAAATCCTAGAAATGCACACCCGTGTGTAAATATATAAACTCACTTATAAACACACACCTGCTTGTACCATGCAGAAACTGCTGCATAGGTCTGTTTATACTTGATTACTGCACAGAGATTTATCAGTAGCTCACCTTGGCTAAGGGTGATACCTGTGCCCCAAACTTTACTTGCTTAGGAAGAAAAAGCAGGAACTGAAGCAGGAATAAGGGGTAGGAAAAGAGGCTTTCTTGTGACCATTTAATGTTAAAAAGTTTAACACTTTATTGTAACTATAACTAAACAGGCATTAAATATTATCCTTTTATTGCATATAAAAATTTTTTGGAAGAAAATCTGAAGCTACATCATTAAACATGTTCATCTCAAATCAGTGATTCTAAATACAACAGTATCAATAGCTTAATTAATAGTGAACAACTAAGGAATGCCTTACATGAACCTTTGTGAGGTTGTGTGTCCATTGTATGATAAAAATTTAGGGGTTTTTGTTTGGTTGGTTTGGTTTTTTGTTTGTTTTTTTTTGTCTGTTTGTTTGTTTTCATATATAAACCCTTACCTATAGGATTTGTACTTTTTTTTCTACCCAGGACTTCTCAGGGGCTGTCAAAGGTTTGCAGATGGTTACTGATTTCTTTTGCCACCGTGTGCATAACTAGGTGCTAAAATGCCCTGACTGCAGGCACTATGGTCTGGCATTTTCTTTCCATGTTTCAGCTGTAACAAATGCCAGCCTTGCAAGCACCTTCAGTCTTTGGGTGAAAGTGCTGAGGACACATCTCCTCCCCTTGTCTGACAGAGCCTAAAGACATAAATTCTACCTTCAGAGACACATCAAGATTTCTTATGAAGAAAATATATATTTATCTTACAAACTGTGTTTCACAAGGTGGTGTGGAGCTCAAAGCTTGGGGTACAAGGGAGAAGAGCAGCTTATTTAACCAAGTGGATGTCAGCTGAAACCCATGATTAAAACCAAAGGAATGCACAATAAAGGGGTTTGGAATTGATCTCACCATTTTCACATTTTATTACTGCTTCAGTGCAATGCAGTAAGCAACAATCCATCATAAAACCACACAGTAAATAAAGTTAATTGACATCTGTTTCACTCTCTTAATGTAGTGTGCTTCCGTATCTTAAGGAAGCTCCTAAATGATTCATGATTTTTTTTTCCTCTCTCAAGATAAAGGATCTAGGGGATTTTATTTTTTATAGTTTAAATGATGTTGTATGGTTTACCATAACTGATATAACTGAAGACACAGAAGATAAACTGCACCATCAAAATTTCACAGATATTTTGGAGGATGTATCAAAATTATTTCAGTGTAGTAAGTATCTTGCAGACCTTGTCCTAAGTGTCCTTGTTACTCTAAAGAAGGACTAAACTGTAATTTAATCATTGCTTTTAGGAATTCAACCAGTATCTTGGGAGGGTGTTTGCACTGCTTCACCTGCAATTACCTCATTGGCTTTTTTGCAGGGTGTTTGATTAAACAAGAGATGAAGTCACACATCAGTGGACAAACAATTCACTTAAAGCACTAAATTCATTAAGGCAGTGAACTTCAGGTAGTATGAGTTGAAGAGGAGGAGATAATCTGATCAAAGCACCCACACACCAAGCACTAAGTATACTGGGAATAGAAAAAAAAAAAACAGAAGCAAAATTTTCCTCACTAGCTCCGTGTACCAGAGAGGAGTATCCGCTACAAATGCCACCCAGTGCTCTTCTGCATATCAAGTGAGTCTTAAAATTTAACAGGTAAAGGTTTCAGGACTGGAAGCTTCTGAATTAACCTATGTGGCATTAATTAAAAACATGTCTATCTTAGAAAATATATAGTAACAAATATTGATTGCATCAATCTAACAATTACAAAGAGATTTAAAAAGAAGATGGAGAGAAATTCAGAACCTGAATTTTAAAAGCTTCAACTTCATTACAGAGAGCAGTTTATGCACTGCACTCGGGATCACCCTGACAGGATTGCCTTTTTTAATTCTTCTGCATGGCCTTCCCTTGACAGGAGGTCAAAATATTCCTAATAAGGGTGACATAACTAGCAACAAACTAACTAGCAAAAAACCAACAAAACAAACAAACAAACAAACAAACAAAAAAAAAAAACAAAAAAAAAACAAAAAAACACCAAAAAACCGCAGCAAAAGGGGGTATTTTCCACCTCTACCTGACTTCTGTGCAGTTATAACTTGTTCATCATGGATATTATGTGTAATTTCTTTTTCTTCTCAACATTAACTAGACTCTGTGTTTCCATCTGAAGCTTTACAAATGATTCAAAGAAGTACAAAATCCAGCTAAGTCTAGTGAAACGTAAAATATATCCAATCATATTTAATTGAGGAAAACAGAGGCAACTGCCAAAACCTGAAAACCATTTCCAGAATCTGTTTGGTCACAGAGTATTAAGTTATTTTGAATAGTCTGCTGAAAGCCCCCAAAATATCTGCTGCTCTAATTTTTATTTTACTGAACTCTCCATTGAAGGCAATGGATAATTGAACTAAGTTTACTCTTCAATAGTAACCAAAAATGGGCTACTAGGAAAGAGGAAGAATCCAGAACTTAAGGACTAAAAGGAAAAGTTGTATTACTTGTGTTGTCAGTATCTCACAAGACCATTCAGATATCTTTGTTCTTGGCAATTTTACGTCAAGAAAAAGAACATCCTCATTTTAGAATATCACAAGTAAAAGATGAAAATTAGTAATTAGCAAGTCAATAAAGTAATTTTATTTTATATTTACATTTTTTAGCCAAGAGCTGAAAAGCATTTTGCAAATATTAATTATCTCTCTAAGCTGACGGCTTCTATTATCAACATATTTAGAAGAATCCAAGAAAGAAAAGTACCAATGACTGCTGAAAGTCAAACAGAAAGTCAGAAAAAAAAAGAATTTCAGATTCTACAATCCTGATTATCCACCCACAGTCTTCACTACACAACGACACTGCTCTTTCTCTATGAAGACAAGATGATTTTCCACTGCCTTCTCTGTAGTTGGAATATTCATAAGCAATTATAACTGTGTTAAAAGAATGTTCTTGGACTCAAGCTCTTGAATCTTATTATGAAGGACTAAAAAAAAAAAAAAAGCACATTTTCACAGAAAATTGCTCCTACTAATTTTATCAGGTTGTCTCAATTCAATTAACTAGAACCATGGAGTTGTACATCAAATTTACTACTGCTTCTGTGCTTTTAGAGACCTTAAGTCTGGTAACACCTGTGACAACTTTGAATAAAAAATAAAGCCATTATGATCCTGTTTAATGCAGAGCCACGAACTGAATAAACTACCAAAGTCTCTTGATACTGCACAGAACAAATCCTGCAATAAACATCAAGATAAAAAGAAGCAAATCTCTTCAGATTTACCTGAGGAGATATAAACAATTCACAATACCAGAGTTGAAAGGGTTTTACATGAGAAAGCAGGCAACTTTTCAGCTTCAGATGTTGCCCTTTCAAAAGGTATATGTTGGCACTCACTCCTCCAGAACTGGAAAGCCAAGTATTGCTTATTTTACATCAGCCTAAAACCCACAGAACCTCCTGGGGGCTTCATCAGGTTTCAAAGCAGGCCCCCAGAAAATATAAAATTAAAAACAAAAATAAAATAATATAATATAATATAAAATATAAAATAAATAAAATAAAATAAAATAAAGTAAAATAAAATAAAGTAAAATAAAATAAAATAAAATAAGCTGCCATTGCCCTAGCATCTCTGCTCAGGCTGCTCTGTACTGGCACAGCAGGTCCGGACACTTTCCTGCACTGGCAAGGAGCTTGGACTTCACTTTGTAGCACTGGGTGCTTCACCTCACACCGAGAGGGAAATACCAGGGCACCTTTATGCCAATTCCCCACTTGTCCAAGAGCTGTTAAGTGATTCCAAAGTTTTCTGACAGCCTGAGTGCAAGCCACCCTCCAGCACTGCTCTCCCAAGCAGGCCAGTTGCTTCCTAGTGACAGAAAACAGGAGCTGTCAATGACCCAGTGCTTTCTGTACCCTCAAACTGCAGCCTTATTGCATAAATAGGCTTAAAAATGTCACAGTCACACTCAGACCTTCCTCTAAAGCAAACACGGCTTTGTGTCAGTGATCCTCAGGCTGCAAACCCATTGCACACAGTGATACAACACTGGGCTTCCCAGCCAGCCTGGCAGTGCTGGAGCCTCACTGGGAGCTCCACAACCCCCTCACTTTCACAGCATTCCCAAACCATGCTGGTGATACCCTGGAAAATGCAGGTGCCAAAGCCTCCTGGGAGCAGAGCCAGGAGGGATGTGGGCAGCACTGCTGGAAATGCCTCTGAGCAGCCACTCCTGGGGATGCACAACACAGCCTGACGCTGCAAAGCCAGAGGTTGGGCAAGGCCACTGATGGGGGAAATAAAAAAAAAAAACAAACCCAAAGGTGATGCTCCAGCTTCAAAGAAATAAGTGGCAAACCCCATCTCAGATATCTCAAAAGTATCCTTACTTTTCTTTAAGCAAACAAGGAGCCTCTTGCTTATAAGCAAGCTAAAATGATATAAACTTTTGTAGTACAAAAAAATCCAAACTTTTTGCATCCATAGGTACATTCTGATAAATTCTACTACAAAATTATTACCTCTGGCTTTGCAGAGGACAGGAAATTGCAAGGCAGCAATTTTAAAATGTGCATGGATGCTTCTAAAGTCATCAAGGGTTTTCCCTAATGGGTCAAAATGATGCAATCTTGAAACTAACTTCAGTGGCCTATGTAGTAGAACCTGATTTAAAGAGGAGTGATAGAAGGACGTCTCTCCAGGTGATTTTTTCACTGGCAGTTTTAAGAAAAATCAGATTTGCCGGGTGGATTTATTTCAGAAGTTTGCAGTAATACGATTTAGGAAAAATATTTCAGATGGGAAATAGAACTTATTGGTACCTGTTTTAATGAAGCAATGGAATTATTGCTTTCAGTGTCAGAATGTAATAATGAGCTTATTTCCCATTAGAATTTGTTCTTAATAACTAAGTGGATGACTACACACACCAAAAGCCCGAAAATTCAAATTTCAGCTTAAGTTCAATATATTTTCAATGAGAATATGCTGTATACCACTTAAAATCATATTTTAAAAATCTAGAGGTAAATAAATGGTGTGCAACTTTCATCAGCTGCTTTGAAAAAATAAAAACAAAAAAACCAGTGTGATTTGATTACTGTCAGAGTACATATTGACATACATTCAAGTCAAGTCAATACTCAAAGTATGTTTTTTGATCTACATGACTTCTGCTCCCCCTGCAAATACTCAGTGTCCATTGTTCTGCACATTCTGGTTGTTGGTGCATGTAAAGCATCCTCCATAACAGAGTCCCTGAGCTGGCAGCTGTGTTTTGCAGACAGATCTTGAGAGAGAAATGTATTTCAAGTTCCCTTTGGTGGATGGGAGGATGGCTCCTAACATTGCAGGATATTCTCTGTGGAGCCTTCTTTTTCAATAAAGGGAAACTGGCTCTAGCTGCACGTTGGAAGAGAAATGACATATATCCTTTCTGTAATTTCATCAAGATGGTGAAGCCATCTACAGGGGGAAAAATACTGGATATATTAAAAGAAATCGTATTTCCTTACTGAAAAAGTAGTCAGGCACTGAAATGGGCTGCCCAGATCACCATCCCTGGAAGTATTAAAAAAATAAATACATGAGGCACTCAGGACACGCTCTGGTGGGATGGTTGTATTGTGTGTTCTGAGCTGCTGGTTGGACATGGTGATCTTAGAGTTCTTTTCCCACCATGACAATTCTGTGCTTCTGTGACAAAAGCATAAATATGACCTCCATAAATTGGCAGAGGGTAGAGACAAATCTTTCCATTTTAAGACAAATATGTGGAGCCCACTTTTTAACTTTTTTGCTTATAAATCTAGTGCCTCAGAAAACTAACCAAATCAAGAAGAGAGATGCTCGAGATTTATCTGTTATTTGTTGCTATAAAAACTATTGGAACAATAAATACAATAAAAAGTGAAAAGCCAAACCCTTCAGGCGAAGAGAAGATCTGCATCGAACCAAAGCTTTCTAGGAGCTACTGAAGAATTCAGCTGATAATTTTCACTACAGTTTAAGATTTCATTTCCATATGTTTAAAGTGCTAAAGTCACCTTTGAACGTAATGGAAACAGTCAAAAATCTTTGGTAGGACTCACAGCATGCACACTGTTAGCCTCCAATTTCTCTGTCACTGGCAGCCTATTTGCTGCAGAACTGGTCCAAAGTTTTTTTAAGTTACTGTTAAGTAGAATGTATGAACAGAAAAGTATGTAAGAGCATATGTGAGGTAAAGATGAGTTATAAAAGAAAATAACATGTAATAATTATACCCACACATGGTGATGACTCTACTTTTAATGCTTTGTTCTTGCTTTCTATTTGTTCAATGTATTTGTTCTTTATTGCCTCTTATTTAAAGAATACATAAAGTGATCCTTAACCCTAGGGAGTTGAGCTCTGAGGAAATGAGAACTTGCACACAACCCTGAGAAAAGATAATAAGACATAAGTCTCAAGAGATTTAATATTCAAATTTGGTTTAATTGAAAAAGTTGAAGAAGATCAGAGAAAAACATCTTTTTTTTCCTCAAATTCTTTCAACTTGGGCTATAAACAAGGATGAATGTTTCTCAAGTTTTAACTATTAATAGTGTTGTTGTAAAGCTCAAGTATGCAAAACAAAATTAAACAAACAGACTGATTCATCTCTCTACTCCACTCATTTCATACTGCTCTGGTGAAGCAGTAAATCCAGAAAACCTATGTTGCTAAATCAGCTTTACAGCTGTTCTGCATCACTAAAGTGGCACAGAGCAACTCATCACAGACTTGTAGCACAAACCAATTAGAAAAACCTCTTCTCATTCTTCGTATCACTGTCCTCTCTCCTCTTTTAGTCACTAAACAGACCTGCTAGAGGAACACCTCAGGAACTTTACAAGGCATTAGCTGCAGACTGGGACATAGCCACCCCTGACAATTTTGCAGGATTAAATTTACCAGTTGCCCTCCTGCTCCTTTGACCCGTCCTGTACTTGAACCCTATATCCCATTCCTTTCAGCAGCTCTGCAGCATAAAGCTGGTGTGAACCAAAGCTCATCACTAACCCTGACTCCTGTCCTGCAACTGCTCTTGGCTGCAGCCCGGAACTGAGCCAGGACATGACTGGGAGCAGTGGATGTAAGCTGTAGAAAAAAAAAAAAAAAAGAAAAAAACCAACCAACCAAAAAGTGATGAACAATTCTAATGATGTATTACTAAAAGCTGTAACAAAAGGGGGAGAAAAAAAAAGAGGAAAGGCGAAGGTGAAGGGGAAGAAGGAGGAAAAGGAGAAGGAGAAGGAAAAAGGGGAAAGGGGAAAGGGGAAAGGGGAAGAACAAAAAACCTCTGGCAAAAACCCCAGCCTCTGATGCACACCTGCAATGTGTAAGATACTGCTCAGCTAAGCACTCAGGCTGCCATAGCTGAAGCTGAACTCTCTGAAGCACATTGACACACTGCAGCTTCAAATGAAACACCTTCTACAGACACCTAACGATAATTCCTGGGTGGTGAGAAAGGGGCAACCACTTTGGCACTATGCACCCATGGGTGAGAAAAGCAGGACATGAAGCAAAGGTGCTGAGAGCCCAGGAGAGGTGCTATAATCACTTCAGGCCCCTTTTACATGTGAGAAACCACTCCCCAGCTGCTCAGCTGCTTTCCCACACTGCGCTTACCTCTGGCTGGCTGCCAGCCCATTTCAGAGGTGGAAAGTGAAAGGGAATTTCCTTACCCATTTATTTCCTTTCGAACAGGGAAATAATTTATGACCTGTTATTCAGGTCAGGAGATAACAAGGAAGCCTTTCCAGCTGTGGCTCTTCACTTTCATCAGCTCACCCACCCCTACACTCACAGCCTCACTGAGGCTCTCTGCTTCACCACTGTTATTCATAGCCATGTCCACAGTGGAGCTGCAAAGTCCGTATTTCCTTACAAGACTTTTTTTCCTGTTCTATTCCCATTTAATCCTTGTTTTCAACTGAATTCAGAATCATCTGTTCCTGATATGCAGGGAAAAGAAGGAAATACTTCATATATCTTTTATCCCTTCTACATCCAAAAGACCATCAGAAGAGTCCCATTTTTAGGAAACTCCATGGAAGACTAAAGGCACAGCCAAATATATTGTTAATAAAAGTTCAGATTAAATTGCATCAGTAATATAAGATTTAGATGCAAATACAGTGGTCTAGGATCCCACAAAAAGAATGAGTTCAAATTAACTGGCATCAGGACAAGGAAGACATCCACTTAGGTGATGTTCACTGCTCTCTCAGTGGATGACTTGCAAAACCCACCTTTGATATATTTACAAGCCAACATTTTACTCAGGAGAGGACATCTGCAGACACAAGCTAACAGCAGACTAAAAGTCTGTCCAATGTTTTACACCTACAGGATAAGATGTGGGTGGGAAATGAAGAATAAATACAGCTAGAGAAATGTAAGTAAGAGGCTGATGCTGACAAATTCTGACCAGCCCACCTTACATTTATGTCACAGCGCGTTGCATTATGTGTGCTTGATTCTCCTGGTGATTTGTCTGAGGATTCCTAGTCCTTAGCTTTTAGCAATTCTGGTAAGATTTTCATTTGATTAAATAACCAATTCTCCGTTTAGTTACTGGCAGTATTTTCAGCTCAACTAGTATTTGAATCTACAGAGTTAAAAGATATGAAAAGCGTTTACATGGTTTTCTGGAGAATTATGCACACACTGAATCATTCCCTCCTGTTTCCTTTCCATTGGCTGTGATCACACTCCTTGGAAATGAAATTAAACTACAAGTGTCTGTTCAAGATTAACTGGCAAACAGCTACAAGTCAATTATTAAATTGTCACCTAATCAGCAGGAATAGTAAGCTGTGAGGAGCAATCAGTAAGAAAAGCTTCAGAGAGGGATGAGAAAAGAGTCTTGGGCAAGCATACTCTCAGAGCCAAGTTCAGCACCACTGAGGAGGAACTGAGATGGGGTCTAGGAAGCCCTGACCCTTTTTCCAGATCAAGTCATAAAGATATTCAATAATTTTTGGTGAAACTGCAGGTCCTTATGCTGCACTGGGAGTACAAGAGCAAATGGAGGGAGCTGCTATACCCAAGTGTTGAGTTACTGAATGGTCCTCCAAAGCTCATGAGCTCAGGCAATTCTCTCTGTATTTTAATAACCCTATCCCATCTGGAAGACTCTCTTAGCCATATTCTAGCAGGGTACAAAGACAGGAATACGTTTTACCATCCCAGCCTCTGTATTCTTTCCCTGTTTCATCTGCCTTTCAAATCTTGTTCCAGATATAGAAATGTCAAGAAGTGGGCAGGCCAGCCAGGCTACTGGCAACTGCAGTTTCTTTTGTTGTAATGGATGGGGTCCTCATAAGAATACCTAGGGCCAAAATTTTGGCTGGTAATATCATAATACAAAGGCAAAATGACACAGAGGCTCTGAGCTGTGCTTCATTGTGACAACACTTTTTTAATATTATAGAATGCACATCATAAATCACTCCTATGAGGGAGGAAAAAGTTGATTAGAATTTCATTTTTTCTGACCAGTTTATTGCATAAGCTTATGCACCATATGCTACCCAGGATGGAAGGTAAGTGCTGGTTTTGGAAGAGAGTTGGACTCAAGTACCATATAGGTGGTTTGCTTAATTTCTGGAGGAAAAAAAAACCCAGAAGATCATATACTTGGTGGATAGAGCAGTAAAGAAATCACACTTGCTTTTTGTTTTTTAAATAGATTACTACAGTACTGCAATTTCATCTGCAAGCACCTAAAAAGGAGATAAAAAAGCACCAAACTACCAAACATGTTTCCTTTCTTTTTGCTGTCCTCAAATGAAATACCTCACAAAATGATCTTTATTCTTTTTCCCTCCAACACCACCATTTAAAACCTTAAGTCTTTCTTTAAAACAAATGAAAGAGCACTACTCGTGTAAGAGGGTGCCATGTAAACTCCTAAAAATTACAAGGAATTTATGAAAATTTTATATTAAAAAAACATTGAAAAATCATTTCTTCTATTCATATGCAGTGCATAGAACAATTCCTTTAAGTATTAGTGTTTCTGACTCGATATGGATTTGGCTTTCTCCTCAGTTTTACTCACCTAATAAAATCATATCAGCAAAAATGGCATTATGCAATGTACCTCATAGTGTTCCTCATGTAAAGCCTTAGTCAGCTTTTACCCTATGCTTTCAAAAAGTAAATCAAAGGAAAAATTAGAAAATTTGAAAATTTTCAAATCCTTGAAAATCTTTATAAAAGAGCTTTATATAACGTATCCTCATAAGAGGGGAAAAGTGGAAATAGGTTTTAAAAAGTGAGTACCTAAGATTGTTTGGCCTAAAATAGAAGTTTTAGAATGGATCCAAAGCTGGTGAACTTTTGTTATCAAGACTGCCAGGTGCTGATGGTGGTCAGGGTAGGTACCTGGGAATTTCTGTACCACCTGCACTTTGTCCTTGATGAACTGTGCAGCAAACTTGGCTCTCAGATAGAAGAAAGCATTTTATTCTCCATATTACTCTTTCAGAAGGCTACTCAAAAAAGACCAGGGTCTAGCGACCTCAGAGTGAGACCTAAGATCTGCATATCCCAGGCTACAGACCTGATGAAAGACTAAGATGTGTAAAATGAAGTGTTCTCAGTCTTGGAGGAACTATTGCCTTTTTTCTAGAGAGAGGAGCATCTATGCAACTGTATGCTAGATTCTGAAACATATCTTTGACTTAAATCTTCTGCAAGTCATATACTAAGAAGACCCCTAATGCAAAAGCCAGTTGATTGACAATCTTTGTCTCTAACAGGTAAGAATTGTCACTGTGGGTTTCCTGGATAACACAATGCCTATTTAAGAGCATATGTTTGTGCTGGAACATTTTTCTGCAATCTGGTTTTGTTTATGAAACGGTGCTTCCTACAGAGGACATCATTTTTTCACAAGATGAAAATGATTCATAATCCCATTGTTGATCAGAACTGATTATTTCTCTTGCTGGCTCTATCTTACACCAAACTGACAGGTTACCCAGCCAGAATGTCTGTCATGCTAGACAAAAAATACTCCCCTGTTGTAATGATAATCCAGACTGCTTATTTAAAAAACAACAACAACAAAAGAAAACAGGTGGAGAAGAGATTTTTCACTACACACAATCATCTGAAATCCCCTTCAGGCTTATCTGCTTGAACTGAGGATTAACTAATCCTCATGCAACACTAAATATGATAAAGAAAACCATACTGCCTTCTTTCAGCACTCAAATGAAGAGGAAATACTGGTCTTTCAGCTGAAATAAATACACCAAGAACATGGTAAGCACTGCTGCTGCTATGCATTTTGTACAACAGAGAACCCTTAGTAGAAGAGATTTGTAGTTTTGCCCCACTAAAATATTACATTCAGAGTAGTGTCATGGATTTCAGGAAGAACTTCTCACAAATTTCCTCTGGGTTGAAGAATGGTGCAATGTTTTCTACACAAAAATAATGTGATGACACTAGAAGACCCCATGGCTGCTTCCTTCAAAGCCTTGACAAACCTAGATCGTGACAACAGAGATCATCCCCCAATCCTATCTAATAGTTATTACATTTTGATACAGAGAATGTATTCAGACACTGTTTCCCTTCCTTAACTTTATCAGGGATGTGCTGAAAGAATTCTCCAAGACATTTTTTGTACCCTGCTGATGGAGGAATCTCTGACTGCTATGGCACAGTACTACAGTTGTCAGCTCAAGTGATCAGAATTATCCCATGACTTACTAAAAATCAGTTTACTTTAGACCTAAACCAGAGACTGCATACAGGTAAGTTTTATGTTGGAGAAGTGGAAAAATTTACCAGAGCAAAATGACAAACAATGAAAAAGTCATCAACTTAAAAGAACTATACTCTATTACCTTTACTAGTACAGGAAATGTAATGTTATTGTTTCTGAGCCATATAAATTTGTGCTATGAAATTTAAAATATCCAGAGTTCTCCTTTGAACAATTTTGTAATAACTATAATGCTTATCCAGATGTAATTCAAATTATTATTAAAGGATTGGCCTAACTTCCCAAACTTTCTCTCATGAGACAAATCCCCCAAATAGACTTTCAAATTCTCAGCACGACAAGAAATTCTATTCACTCTGCCATTTTCTTGCCTCTTAGATTTACTAAAATAATGAAAACATCGTCCATGAAAAAAGGACCCTAAGAAACACTTCTCCCAATCAGTCTACAGGTCAGTGAAAAACATAGCAATCTCTAAAGAATAAATACTGAGAACTCTCAGGAGAGTGAAATCATGACATCCCACAGGACATTCCACCCATATCCACTCATGTCTCCTGGAGAGTTGGCAGAACCTCTGGATCAAGAGCTGATGGATTCAGCAAAACCTCAAGTTTTATTTTGCCAGAAGTATGAATATTACGAACCAAAGTAGACAGTGCTGTCTTCTGCAGCTTCCTGTACTCATGCCTGCTTTGACCTGTTGGACAGATTGAGCTGCAGCATTTTACATCACCTATTCCATTTGGAAAAGGTTTGCATTTTAGGATCTGCTAGTACTACACTAGAAAAAAAGAAAGCTACAATTACTTTCATATCCTGTTGCAGCAATCACGAACAGTGAGACATACAGAACAAATTACAGAAATAAAACAAGGACAAAACACAAGAAATTGACTTTTGCAGATAAAGAGCATGCACTGCAATAAAGCATCTACCATTTTTGTATGAGTATAATGGAGTTGAATCCTTGTAATAAATGCTAAAGTGAAGCAGTAAAGATTACCCTGGTGCTGAAACAGAGATACAAGTAGCCCTATGGTTGCTCTTTATGAGTGCTTGTAGCACTGCTAAAATCAGTGGGTAGGGATTAATAGATACAGTTATCTTTATTTTAGAAGTAATCTCTCTGTTAAGTATAAGGAATAAATTCAGAACCCAGCACATATGGGGCCTACTAAGTAGGCTCCTTCTACAAGAGACATGAGGTCATGAAAGATTAAACTTCTTTCTGTCAACCTGAACAGAACTATAAATCCAACCAGCACAAGCAACTACCTGAATTCTCAGTCACAGGCATCAGATGTATGTATTATTGCTTTTACTATGCAATTGAAGACTAAACTGATGGACATCTATGGAAACTTTGCTAGCCAATGACACAGAGTGGTAGGGCTGGTAGTAATAAATCATACTTGCCTATACACTTTTTTTAAGCAACAGTACACAACATTGAGTTCTCTGTGGTAAAAAGATGATTTGCCTCACTTCCTTGGCAGAGAAGCAAAATGAAGCAGGAATCTCCTGTCCTGGTCTCTGCTAAGTAATCTTTGCTATTTTATATTAGCAATCTTAGAACACGCAGTAGTTCTGCAGCTACTTATCAACCAATACAAAAATAGTCATGACATTCTGTTTTGGCACTACATCCTCTTTTAAATAGAAAATTATTACAAATTAAATTTTCCTACAGATTTTGTATATACAATTCAAGCTCCAAATCAAACTCAAGAGAGTGAAAAAGCACACACATTTCCAGAAACACACAAATACTCTGACTCGAGTGACACAGTCATGAGCACTGCAGGCACCATAATTTTCACTCTATGGTCCCATATAAACCCATGTTTGCCCCTGGAGTCTGTGCAGTGATAATATTGGTCCTCAGTGAAAGCCCAGACCTGTGCTCAGCCCAGAGATTCATTTTTTCATTCAACCCCAGCACTCAGGATTTATCAGGAACAACAGATGCCTTATTCTTTCTGGAGTATAAATAAGAAATGGTGACACACCAGTCCATTGCTGTGCTCTGTGATGCTCTGTGCAAGGAAAACCTACCAGCACTTTTAGCAAGAAGACAGGGACAAATTTTGTCACATCTCATTGAACCTTGGAAATAAGGAAGCAGAAATGGGACTTCTCTTTGGCAGCAGATTGCTGGGTCTGTCAGCCTTTTGTAGCTTCAGAACATGAAGTTCTAGAGCTACAATTCACTTCAATCAAGGCGACCTGGGGCCTGCTACTCCTCAAGTCACTACTCACTTTACTTTTTGTCACTGACACCTGTGAGCCAGAGAAGTGAAATGGAAAGTAAACCATCATCTGTAGGACTGCACTAACTTTATTTAAATGCAGATAATTCCCAGCTTACTTTTCAAGGCTGGAGTATAGTTTATGCCAACTTATTGTTTAAGCCTTAAAGATTTGACCATTCAGTTGTAACTCAGGAAAAAAAAGGGTCATGGGTTCGCACAGAAAGTTGAATGAACAGGGACTATAAAAGCAGTGCCCTCTGGAAGCTGAAATGGGCTTTCTGACCATGGGATGTTACAAGTTTCTAAAGCTGAAATGGTAGGACAAAGCTACCAAGGGAAAACCACCCCAAGTTCACAACTTGACATCTAAAGCATTAGAATGTCATAGATGGTTTTAGGGCAGCTTAAGAAGTAGTCCTTGCACATTATGCAGGTTTTATGGCCTATTATTCATAATATACTCTGTCAGTCATGAGAACACTGCAAGCAATTGGTTGGACTTCATCTTAGAGGTCTTTCCCAGCCTTAATGATTCAATAATCATGTCACTAAAATAAAAAAAAAAATAAATATCACCTTAGAACATAGTAAAAATGTAAATTTAGAGACGATCTTCAGGAAAAGAGAAGCTCCTGATTTTATAAACCAGTTTAGGGAACACAACAAGGTGGAAGAGTAAATACTTGCATTAAATAGTTGTATTCCAAGCCCCTCCTCTTGTGCAAAAGGACTAAGAAGGGTCTTCAAGAGAAACGTGTGTGGGAGAGGAACCACTGCACTTCCAGGAAGGGGATGGAATAGAAGTGGAACATAAGATGGAACTCCCTCACCACATTTACAAGCTACCTGCTTTTAAAAAGAAACCTTTGGTTTTCGACAGACAATCCAATTTTTGATGAAATGTACAGAGAATGGTATCAAGACAACCTGAGAGGTGGGAGGTACATCATTTCTCAAGAAGAAGGTAACAAAATTCTTCCAACTAGAAGGAAACCTAGTCTGCTCAGAAAAAAGGAAGCATTTCCCACCATGCCATGAGGTGCCAGTGACTGATAATACCAAGTGCCAAGATGTAAAGAAATCTCCCTCAGGCATGAGCTAAAGCCCTTCTGCTGCAGGCAGGTGCAGGGAGATGGCATTCACTGCTTCAAAGCTCCCTGGAGATTGAACATGCTAAGGTATCATCAATCTTTAAACTTTGCAGGGAAAAAAACCAAACCTTTTTTTCCACCTTTTTTTTTTGACCAATTTTGACCAAATTTGAGAAATATTGACCATTCTTTAAACAAAACTCACTTCTTTTTTACTGAGATTTCAAGCTAGGCTTAGACATAGTGAAAGACTTCAATCTCAATTATCATGGAGCCCTAATTGAAAGGATTAAAGGATTTAAGTCTACATCTTTCAGCCTTGTCTCTTTCTTACTTGCTATGCTGCTGTCATTCCCACTCTCCCTTCCCTGTATTAACAAAAGTTGTCTAGGGTTAGTCAGGTCATTTTAAAAAAAAAAACAAACTACTTTTTACTGAGAGCTGACAAAACATAAAACCCCTTCAAATGTATCAAAAGTAGGAAGCACACTGATATTTCAAAATGAAGATTAAAAAAAAAATACCCCAGGACAAATTAAAAAATATATTTTATTCTCCTAAAGACCTGACAGTATGAAATTCTTAAAAGCTATTAATATTTTGCACCAGTTCAGTAACCAATCAGTTCAATAACTTAAGGCACTTCACCCCTGTTGTTGGGAAACTCTCTGGGAGGAGGAAGCAAAGGCTCCCTTCAGGCAAATGGTTTTCCTCAAACCTTGGTGAATCATTTAACCAATAAGCAAAACCTTTTTTTTTTTTTTTTTTCTCCAACTACAGTGTGTGCCAAAAGCTGCTGACTGACTACAGCAGAAAATTCATGAGTGCAAAATGGTGTTTCATTTTACTGGGTGTGAAAGGTAGAGCCTCAGGCCCCCATCTCCTTCCTCATCATTTCTTGACAGCTCTTTTAAGCAGATTCCACCCAGTGTGATGGCTCTTTAGGTGCCATTTCCTATATACTGTAGAAACTGCTAGGTTCACAGTTAAAGTTCACCTAAGCAGCACCCAAAAATGCAGTTTTGCAACAGTCAGTGTTCTGGGATGAACAGCTGGTTACGTATTGATATTTCTAGGTTTCCTACCCAAAAGATTATGATTTTGAAGTCAAAAGTAAATATTTCATGTAACTTTGAGGCAGAAAATATTTTATTATATTATATATTATTATAAAATATATTATTATATTATTATATATTATATATCTGGTGCAATAGTAAAGATGCAACTCTGTATCCTATGGCCTTTGAAGCCATTCAATGATTATAAAATAGGTGGTCTGACAGGAATTTTGTCCTGATAATTACAACATTTTGCCCTCAGTGATTGATTGAAATATAGAACTAACTATGAATAATCCATAAATAAGTTTCCTTCAAAAACATATAACTGAAAAAATCTACACGGACCCAAAGCAGTTCAGCTGTAAGAGTAAGGTCATAAAAAATGGATCTGGAGAAGACAGAACCCTTTCTTATGTTTATTTTAAGATTAATTGTAGCATCTGGAATACATAGTTGTAATTTGATAAAACCTGAGATTAAGGAATTTTAAAACTTTTTTATTATAGTCAACCTACAATTTAATAAATTAAGTTCTGTCTTTCTCTTTGTATATTAAACAAAACCTGTTCAGCTTACTTCAGTGAAACAAGCTTTCATTATAACCAGACACATTACTTGACAAATCTACCACAGATTAGTATCTTCATTGTGTATACACACCTTAAGTGTGTCCTGAATTTCCCAGGCAGAGTAGAAATGAATTTGCCATACTTGGTAAGATGAATGAATATAAAAGCTCAGGAAATTTATGATTGTTGATTACGACAATATTTTCTTGT
This sequence comes from Heliangelus exortis, assembly GCF_036169615.1. Classification (NCBI taxonomy): domain Eukaryota; kingdom Metazoa; phylum Chordata; class Aves; order Apodiformes; family Trochilidae; genus Heliangelus; species Heliangelus exortis. Next base: position 7,387,503 of record NC_092424.1, on the reverse strand, counting down.
CCTGCTATGTTTTTGAGAGGGAAAAAAAAAAAAAAACAAAAACAAAACAAAACAAAACAAAAAAAAAAAAAAAAAAAAAAACCCGAGAGAAATAATAATAATAATTTAAAAAAAAGGTGGTAAGATTAAATTAACAACCATAGGGAAAAGCAATGGTGGCAACTGGTCATAATAACTGTAAGCCCTGCACTGATTTAGAAAACAGTGGTTATTATTAGAGCCAAGGGAGACCTGTTGTAAATTGTGCACAAAACATTTTATGAAGTAGTTTCAACATGTCTGCAACATGCAAAATCCAGGAAAATAATTTCATTTTTTACCTTGAGACATTTTCTGACAGCGAGTCCTGCAGGCACATCACACAGGCTTGTAAAGTCTACTTTCCTTCTTATGTTTCTATGTTTTTAATCCAGAGCAGATTTTGAATGCTATCCAAGGGATTGAAACATCAGATTCTTGCAAAAGTGGGGATACAGCAACACTGTGATTTATCAGCTCTGTTCTGCAGGAGCATTTGAAGGTTGTGCTCATGCCCAGTGACCTGCTGATACCTGAGGCCTCTTGGTCCCATTTCTCCTCCCAGAGATATTTTCTGCCTCCTCTTTGCTGCTGCTCTCCGGTTGCAAATAAAATAATGCAAAACTGAGATGTGCTTCTATAATATCAGCACATCGTAAGTCCTAACAGACAAAATCAGGCAAACAAAGCCAAAAAACCTCCTGCCCCAAGGGCAATGTTTAGGCCAAGTTTATCCTTCATCAAAGTCTGGCAAAACAGTGGTTTAGTTTTTGTTTCCTTAAGTTTAAAGATGTTGTAATGTTATGAAAATACATCTGGGTTACTGGATTTTTAATTTGCAATTTGAGATGGGGGAGCAGGAAAGATCAGTAGAGAGAGGATTGTTTTAAGTACCAATTTTGTTTTAAGATCAGTTTTCCCTTATTTACACCCTGGGAGAAATATCCAAGTGTTCTGCTCCCATTTAATGAGAGGGAAAGGGGTAAACATGTTTCTCAGAAATTGAATTTGTAAAGTGAGAGGTTATTTGTTATCAACAGCTGTTGGATCAACAGAGGCAGAGCACAGACAGCTTGTCTTGAAGATACATATACAAAACATTGATATAGAAGAGTTAAGTGGTTTTGAGAACCCTTAAGAAGTACCCCAAAAATCTCAAAAAATTAACAAAAAAGGCAAATAAAACAAAACATAAATGCTCTTCTAATCTGTAAAGGGCTGTGCAGAAATTTCTCCTAATGATGAAGCTGAGTTCAGTATATATTTTACTTTTAAATTCTGCACAGTATTATGAGGAGCATCCACAAAGTTTGCCCCCCACAGTAAATCCCTGCATAAATCACAATATGGAATAAACAGAGGCAGGGAAGATGTAAGGCTGCAATTTGTGGACACCAATTATGAATTAAACTGCAGTCCCCATCAGTCTGGTAGAAAATCAACCAGAGTGTGCATGTGGACCAAAAAGCTGGAAAATAAAAGTCTCTGGAGGTGCATAAGATCACAGAGAAAACTTCCTGTTACAGCAGAGCTCTGCATTGCTTTAGTGGGTGTAGTGTTCCTGTCATTGCTGCTTAGTTGATTTGCTGGCAAAAATCAAGCTTCTGAAGCTTGAAACCTCTGGAAGAGGCATCTTCTGCTCAGCCTGGGCTTCCTGCTGGAACAACTCAGACGTTGGGCAGAGATGACAACGTGGTTCACCTTTTGCAGTCTGAGGTTTTCGACCTTAACTAAAAATGTGTGCCAGCTGTGCATGTATTTTATGAAAGAGAAGTATCAGGCTTTGCTATATATTCCCCAGACTTGTTTTTTCAGAGCTAAATAAAGAGTAAGAGAAGACTGCAAATACTTCCATGGATTGAGGCACTGCAGAGTAATCAGCATAATAGAGAATCAAATGTCAGAATGGTTTTCAAAGCACTCTAAACTAAAAGCAGTCCAGTGTATTACCACACTAAAGACCCTTATGGGATGTTTATTCATCTTGCATCTACCTTTAAGCATAGCTATGAAGTTTGAGATTAACCAAGTTATGCAGAAATATTTCATTATTATTTTCAGCTCTAATGTCTAAACTGAACAGCAGCTGTCTGATTCCATTTGGCCAAAAATCCACTGATGAAACAGAATGCATGAACCTGATAGAAATCAACACAAAGATGGATGTTGATAGTCCCCTTTCCATCCCCTGTTCAACTAAAAGTGTAGCAACATGAAATCCAGTGCCAGTTAACACACTGACTGCATAGCCTGTCAGAGAAACTGGGTAAATCTGCAGGCTGCCAACTTGAACCAGATCCAGCAATACCAAGCCACCATGAGACATTTATATGAAGAACATTATCTCCAGGGATTACATGGTACACAGTCATCAGTTTACCATAGCCATGCAGATAAAACTTCATGGCCTATTTTGGAAGAAAAAAAAAAAAAAAAAAAAGATAAAAAAACCCCAAAACAAATATTTTATGTTGCTAACTGAAAGCTAAAAAAAGACAAACTAATAATTAAAAAAAAACAAAAACAAAAGATTATCTTTGAGATGAACTGCACATAATTTTTTATCTATGCTCTTGTTCTCCTTATTTTAAATAAAAAGTAACCATTTACTGGGAGGATGGCACCTCTGGGGAAATCACTTGGTGCTGCTGCCAAGCTCTTGGGATTGCTCTCCTGGGTAGCTTTCAGTCCTCCAAGGAGATTCACACAGAGCCACAACAGGGAGTTCCTGATTCAATGAACTTTACTAGGAAACAAGGCTAAAACCAAGACTAAGTGCCAGTGTCCCAATAATTTGGTGGAAATGCAAGCTGGCTGCAGGCACATTGTAGCCTGCAGTGCCCTTTCCAGTACTGCTACCAGACCATACAAAGTTGCAGGAGTTTCTGTCCCTCTTAAGATGTGTTTGCAGGCAGCAGAATGGAACAATTACTGTCTTTCCCCTGAACCCACGAAAGATATTATCAAAAAATTATTCAGAGACAACAACTGCAGTAAAATGAGACCAGCAGCCTTTCACTTGATTTGCCAGTTTCTTTACAGCTAGAAATACATAGTTTATTCTTAAGAAGCTTTATAGTTTAACCTAATTTAATTGTGGATCTTGAGCAACACCACCACCATTCCACCACCCCTAAATTTAAGCATTTTTTCCTAAATAATGAATAATAATTAGAATCAAAGAATCATTTTAAGATTATTAAGTACATCTGCAAAACTAGCACACTGCCAAGTCCTCCAATACACTATCTCTCTAAGCACCACATCTATCTGTCTTATAAACACCTCCAAGGATGCTGACTCCACCACTTCCTTGGGAAGCTTGTTCTACTGCTTGACAACCCTTTTGGTGAAAATACCCAATCTAAACCTTCCTTGGCACAACTTGGAGCCATTTCCTTTTCTCAAGTCATGTTACATGGGACAGAAGACCAGCCCCCACCTTTGGTTTTGGCCCAAAACCAAACACAGTACTCTAGGTGCAGCCTCACCCTACTCCTGCTGGCCTCACAATTTCTGATAGAACCCAGGATGCTTTTGGCCTTCTTGGTCACCTGGGCACATTGCTGGTTCATATTCAGATGGTTATTGACCAACACCCCCAGGTCCTTTTCTGCCTGGCAGCTTTCCAGCCACTCTTCCCCAAGCCTGTAGAGCATTGGATGGGGTTGTTGTGACCCTAGTGTAGGACCAGGCACTTGGCTTTGTTAAATCTCATAAAATTGGCCTCATCCCATCAACCCAGCCTGGCCAGATCCATCCGTAGAGCCTTCCTACCCTCAGGCAGATCAACACTCTTTCCCAAATTGGTGTTGTCTGCAAACTTATTGAGGGGACACTGAATCCACTTATCCAGATCATTGATAAAGATACTAAAGAGAACTGGGCCCAGCACTGAGCTTTGGGGAACACCACTTCTGACTGGGCACCAACTGGATTCAACTTCACTCACCACAACTCTTTGGCTCTGACCATCCAGCCAGTTTTTTACCCAGAGAAGTGCACACCAGTCCAAGCCATGAGCAGCCAGTTTCTCCTCGAAAATGCTGTGGGAAACTGTACCAAATGCTTTCCTACAGTCCAGGCAGACAACACCCACAGCCTTTCTCTTCTCCATTAAGTGGGTCACCTGGTCACAGGCTAGGCAAGCAGGAAATTCAAAAGCAATACAAATTTAGTGCAGGAAACTGAGCAGTCACCTGTATTACAGAAGTAGGGATCACACAGGAAATTAATCTGGGAAGAAAATTACATGTGATAAACTAATCTAATCACTAACCTTAATACTGGTTAAATAGATAAATAACCAGCCTTAATACTGGTTAAATAGAGATATGCTTCTTGGGAATTGTCATCTTGTTCTCGGAATGTTTCTGAAAGCACAGAAGGACAGAACTTGACAAAACCTTTCAAACAGCTCTAGTTAGCTTTTGAAAAATATCTTAAAGAAACAGAGTCCTTGGCAGATTTCTTCACAGTCCCAGGGATTAGCATATTAAGAAAATTATAGTTAAAAAAATATATCTATCTTTGTGAAAGGAAAAAAAAAGCAAAATTTCCTCTTTCTCATTTCTCTCTTAAACTACCTGCTATTTTTCCTTTTTTTTTTTCCCGTTTCACACATAGTAGTCAAGATGAGATAGGTTACTGTATATAAGACTTAAAAATACAAAGCAAAGTGGTGTCTTGGCAATAAAATAGCAATATTTGTGCTAACTATAATTACCAATCATCTCTGTGGCTGACAGAAATGAAAAGATGGAAAATAAGGCTTAAAATATGGACCACAGCAGGATAATAAGATACCACACACAAGTCCACAGATAAGGGGTCTCTTTGTGAAGATTTTGACTTGCAGTGAGCACATATTAATCCATGTAGCATATCTACATGAAGATGATTAAAGAGAAAAGGACTAACAGCAATAGAAAAGCTAAGAAACGCTGACATGTTTCCAACTTTGAAATGCAGCCAGAAAGAGCTGTGTTAAACATAAACAATGTTTAACAATGGGGATTACAGTACAGATTAAAAACTTTATCTTGAGACCATCTCTGAAAATTTCTGGAGAAACTAAAGGGTTTGGGTTTAAAACCCTGGCAGGTCACGAGAGATTGCCTCATTACCTTAATGCAGCATTCTTGATCTGTGATGAAAATCTGGAAATGGTTCACACAGAAAAGGACCAAGAGGGAGACACAGTTTCATATTAAACCCTCACAAAGGGTCTCTGAAATTTCCTTAGAGTGATGGCAAAGCAGACTACTTACTGATTCTCTCAAGAGACAAAATGGGATGCAGGTAAAAAGTCATTATACAGATCCAAGAAGACATTTCTTAATCAGAATTAGAGTAAAAGAAGCAAATGTAGTAGTATATGACTCAAAATTGTCTGGAGTTTTCTGAGTTCAGTATTGCAACATCACAATAAGGTCTCCCTGAAGCCTTCTCTTCTCCAGACTAAACCACCCTGGTGTTAGTGACTTAAACAGCTGTTTTTTTTTTCCTGAGGTGAGACAAATTTTTCTTGCTCCTGTTGGTACTTTCTGAATCTGTGCTCTCCCTCTCTCCTTCCACCTTCCCTGAGAAAATATCATTGAAACCATGTTGTGTTTTTATTACAGACAACACTGTCATTCACTCACTAGCTCTAATATTTGCTGCACTGCCTACCAGCATTAAAATAATTTAGATTTATTTCCTTCTTTACTTAAAATATATAAATCTGTATACATATTTAGTTTAAATAAGGTTCTGAGCTTTCATAAAAGATTCCTACCATTTAAAGGTATATAGCTTCAACTAGCTCTGAAACACATTATATTAAGATTTCTTTGGTAGCACCCATGAAAAGCACTGCTATAACTGAAGACCCCATAAATAGGCAAGAGGAATAATGGACTGACAGGGAGTTCAAAGAGCCCCAAATACAGGCAATAAAGCACAGAAGATGAAAGCCTGGAAGATGGTAGGAGCTTGCCTTAACTCTCTGAATCCTGAAAGTTACTGGAATAAAATAGCAACATTCTTTTGGACTGCAGACTGAATAAATGACTTGTGCAGATTCACCAGATGCAACTACTATGATACTTTTATCAAGGTAGTTTAAATATATTGTTTCATTTTCAAGAGATGGGAAACCAGAATTTTGCTTATTTAAATGGCGACCTTGCTCCAACAGAAGCAGAAAAAAAGAAAAAAAAAAAAAAGGAACTGATAGAAATGTAAATCACACTTGGTTAATTGTTTTTACAAGTATTATATTTCTTCTCAAGGTTAAAATCCAGTGGAAAAAGGATTCCTAACAGCAGGAGAGTGACAGCAGCATTTGTAGTACAGTGCAGATTATTCCTAGACTTTTAAATTACCTTGAGTAGCATGGAGGTTCCTGATGCCTCTGAACATATGAAAAATAAGCAATTTTCTCCTTCATTCAAAGCATCTCCCTCCTGCATGCTAATGAACAGCAACTGGGCTCAGTGAGAGCTAATTTATTTCCTCACTACCCTCCTGAAGCTCTTCCACTGCAACAAATCTCCTTAACTTGCCCCTGCTCAGATTGACTGGGAAGAGACACAGGATGGCAGAAGCTTTGTTTTTGAAGGAAAGCTTCATGGAGAACAAAAGAGAAGACTTCAGTGTTATATTGCAAGCAATACTGAAAGAAAAAGAATATTGCAAGATATTTTCAGTTGCACACAAAAAATGCCATAAAGACAAGGGGCTTCGCTTAATGGGAAGGTCCCTAAACAGGATTACATTTTGGCTGATCCATCTGGGAGTAATATTTCAAGTCATCCTCAAAGGACACGGTGTTTTTACAAACATATGATTATGCTCCTTTGTCTTGATAGAATTTCTACGATTACAAGGGAAGCAGAGAAAGTTTTCCTAGAAATTAGACAGAAAACGATATATTAATTCCCACAAAAAACAAGAACAACTTTGCCTCAACACATTTTATCCTTCCATAGCAGTGTGAATGCTTCAGAAAACTCCCTCCACAAGAGACCACGTGAGAGTGTTTCTTTGCACATGATAAGTGAATTAGTCATCAAAAATATACTACAACATTCCTAGGGAAGGACAGCACTAAGCATGTTGAAGAATAGCATCTGACAAGCAATCAAAATGTCCACTATAAAATAAGAAGTGCTTTATGTTTCCAAACCCTATTGCTTACTATATAAGCATGTGTATTAGGAATCAAATTCAGAAAAGTCTCTAATAAACACCTGATTTTTAAGGAGTTTTAAGGGATGTTTTCCTGCTTCAATCCTCGTAACAGGAAATAGTTTATTTCAAAAAAAATTAAAAATCATACATTTAGAATGGTTGATCCTGACTGTAGATATCAGGAAGGACCCTAAGGTATCTTTTTTACTTTTTACTTTTACCTTTTAGTATTTTTACTAAAGAATTTTTTTTCTAGTGAATTTTGAAGAATATTACACAGGAATTTACTGTTTTAACTATTAAAACAGATTAACACAATCATACTGGCATTAGTCAGTTATACTTTCAAACCATGATTTTTCTGCTACAGCAACTTTCTCTCTTCATCTAAAGTACCAGCTTGCTCTAATGCAGCCTCCTTTAAGAAGTCCTGCTTTGAACAGACCACGTGCATCATGTTGATTTTGTGAAATTCCTTTCTTGCAATACTGATCTATGACAAATAGACTCTTTTCAAATCATACTGAAGGTCAGACCATCTCCACTCCTGCCCACCTATACCTGCTGAGGGCCAAGCAGAGCATCAGAGACCTTGATCCACGCATTTACCTGTGGATAAGAGAGAGCTGTGCTTGCCTTCAGCCAGCTGGGCTCTCAAGTCCTTGCCTGCTGAGATCCAATCTGAACTGAAGGCATTCTTGGACAGTTTCTCCACGCTTACACTGATTATCAGAAGGTGCAGATAAAAGTCACCTTTATTTTTCTGAGATTAAAACTATCATATAAATGTTCTGCCTCACCGGCCTATCTGAAATGTGAAAACCCCATCTAAGCTCATCTGGCAGTCATTGTCTGCCAGAGGTTTTTCTGAGATGTTTGCACACATAAAAGGACTGAATGTGCTGGGTTTTCTATCTGATGAAAAATAGATAAGGTGGATTATCCCGACTACTCTGCTTTTCATACATCCACACCAAGGTGAGAACTGAAGGAATCCCAGTGCTTTTCCCAGTGCAATGCTGTTGCTGCTCCTACTCAGCTCCCTGTAAATGGGGCAGAAAAAATCCTGGGTTCATGTCCCTCCCACTGGCACAAAGCTCTGAAATCATGTGCTTCTCTCTGACCCAAACCTCACTTTCAGCTGAGTTTGCAGTCACTACCAATACCCAGTAAACTTGGTATTCTGGGTCAGGAAGCTCACAGAAATAGGTTATTTTATTCTAATAAAAAAAAAACACAAAAAACACAAAAACCAAACAACTCTAAAACCTCTTATTGATAGTTTAACCTCCTTTAGAATAAAGAAAAACAAAAAACAAACAAAAAAAACCCCAAACAAACCAGAAATCCATTAGACACCACAACCCATAACCCAGCTGCTCCTTCACAGTTTTCACAGAGATAATGCTATTAAATCTCTTATAAAAAACAGATATTAATCAATTTGTACTCTCCTTTATTTTATTATATACATTTTTATATTTAGTTAATGAATTTAGTTAATAATCCATGACAGCAATCACATACAGGCTGAAAACATAAAAATCTACATGTATAATTCAGTAACAGCCTGAGAAGAGCTGGAAAGAAAGCAGTACTGAAACAAAGACATTTAAGTTTCCCTTACTCTATCTGCTTTCATGTGCAAAATCTTTAATATTCTTCTGAAAATTGGTGTAATTAGATGGTTCACAAAAACAACTCAGTCACAGACATAACAAGTCACTATTTAGGTATTTATATAATGCTATAGAAAAAATGTAAAGTCAATAAAAATGAAATATTTTTAAAAGAAAATAAATGCAAAAAAAGATTTGATTTTGTTTACTTAAAAGTCCGTTTGTAAGGAAAGAGCATGTATAGACTGTCTCTAAAATGAAAATACATGCTATTAAATTCCATCGCAAATCTGAAGAAAAAAGATGTTTTCATTTGTTAATTGTAGGCAATACTGTTATGTCTTTTTTAAAAAAAACAAAAACCAAAACATACTGCTTTGATAGATAAAAGTTTGGTCCAGCTTTTTTTTACTATTAAGCTAATCTTTTTTCTGTATTTCCACTACCATGTGCTTAATTAAATCTCACACAACTCTAACAACAGAGTTCCACTGGTTTTAAGCTTCTAGTCGTGAGGGCAAATGTAATAAAATAAGAAAATGCATACATACAGAAATACACAGCTGGTGAAAAGAATCCCCTTGGCCTAGTGCTGGGATCTTTCTAAATGTGGTAGGGATGCAATATATATCCCTATATTTTTGTATATTTAAACCAGAAACCAAATGAGAAAATCAAAGTTGTATTATTATTATTATTAATATTATTATTATTATTATTGTTATTATTATTATTATTATTGTTATTATTATTATTATTAATGCTAAAAGTATCTCAAATAAAAAAGGACTGAGCAAGAAGAAACTAACCAAGAATAGTTTGTGTTTTTCTCAGATACTTGAAGCAAAAGCCTTTTGGCTCCTGCACTGAAATAATGGAGAAGCCTCATTACCCCATGGAAATTCACTCAATTTACATATGATTCTTTAAAGCAATGCTTTAGAGGGATTTATAGATAGAAAAAGTAGCTTTGAGATCTAATCACTAATGTAGAAAAAAAACCAGACCTAAACCCTGGAAGTAGAGGCTTAAATTCCGACAGGTTCACCTCATCCTTTCATATCTTTCAGAGGTGGATTAAATTTGGTGTCTAGAGTTGGATTAAATTAGAGGTGTAGTTTAGCATATAGGGGTCCTTCACAGGACTTTTAAAGGATAAAGTCCCATCTTCTCTAAATATTGTTAAATTTAAAATCTTTTCTCTCTCTTCCCCCTCCCCTTAGAAATAAGTCCTAGCAACTTGAACTCATTTTTCTAAAGAAAAGTCTGTTTTCAAGGCAGCTCCCTACCTTCCTGACTTGAAGGTTTTGAAGATTTATCTCCTTGGTTCTCTGTTTCAGTATAAACAGGAGACACTCTCCTGTAGAACTGTTCTACTCTGCAGGTAGCATTAGCAGAAATCAGAGGCCAGAAGAATACAAGCATTTCTTCCCATTTCCAAGATTTTCTCTGTTCATTTCTTTAAAGTGACAAAATCTAATCAGATTCACTGAAAACACTGAAACTAAATTTAAAACTGTATTTAAAACGAGGGAGAAACCTAAGCAAATACCCCACCAACTATTAACCCTCTCCAACAAATACCTATGTGTATTGAGAAATGGTCTGAACAAAATAATGACAGTGCTTACTACAGAGCCTGAGCTGAAATTTTTAGCACTGAAGCTGTTGATACATATCAGAAGTAGTAATGATAATGCATGTGTGCATTAGGGAACAAATTTAAGCATTTAATGATATCTAATGCATTACCCAACCCTATATATTTTTGATAACTACTTCTACCCAAGGCCTCTTCAGCAATTACAGAGAATAAAATAATTGCTGACAGAACCTCAGTTATTGCAAAACATGTTGGCTAGATAGAAAAAAAAAAGATGTGTGGATTGGTAGTCCTTATGTTTCTGAGTTTTCCTCAATTAAAAAGAGTAGTAAGAAAATGGATTGGTCAATACTTCCAAACTTTATTAATCCTGACTGGGTTTTAGGCAGATAATCCCAATACTCCCAAAAAGATAGATGCATAAAGGACAATAATAATTAGTCACCCTGTTACGCTGTTTAGAGGAAAAGGAATCACTAGGAAAGGATGCAGCAGTGTAAAGAAAACAGAAAAGCAGTTCATGGAAGAGGCACTGGCTTTGGCAAACAAAAGACAAGTAACTTAAAGGGTTCACATCCTCTCCACAAGACTCACTAGGTACTACTCTGGTGTACAATGCAATTTATTTCAAGTGGACTGAGAAATAAAAACAATATAATACATCGCAGACAATATTCAACTTGATATTTCCCATACAAAAAAAAAAAAAAAAGCAAAAAGCTGCTGTTTCTTTTCTCAGGGACTTTTAAGTATTAAGTACACCTGGTTCTTTTAAACCAGGCAATGTCTGCTTTCATTTCAGAAAGGAAGATCTGCTTTGACAAAGCCTGAAGATCTGGCTTAGTATTTCTGAATTCAGACACAATTATCTATTTAATACAAATGCCACTGACAAATTAAGTGTCAAAATATTGTTTCTCAAGTTTTCTTCTACAAGTCAGTCAAGCTGGTAAATGCCAGTTGATAAGCAGCCCACTACATGTTTTTCAGCCCACCTGAGCCTCCAGCTGTTCAAATTTCATTGCACAGTCACACCAGGGCTGTAATAACCTTAACTGAAGTGGCCCAGGTGCCTTAAGCTCCCCTGAAAATCAGGCTGAGAATCCTGTCCTGCAAGCTGTGCTGCCTGCAGCTCTGTCTCCAAGAGCTTATGGAGGGAACAGGCAATGGCTACACAGAAGAATCTGAGACCCTGCAGACGTAGCAAGAGCAGTGGAAAAATCTCTGAGGCAAATGTTAAAAAAGTGAGCCCAGACTGAAAATGTTTGGGCGGACTGCTGGTTGCAAATATAAGCAGAGGGCATTTGGGTTACTGAGCTGTGTCCTTGTCACCAGGCTCTCAGTTGCACAACTTCTCTGTTGACTTTTCCCAAGAGCTTCAATACCTTGTCTTGGGCATCCTTTGGGCCACAGCCTGACACTCCAAATCTGTTGGGCTGTTGTTGAAAATACTTCTCCCTCCAACTTTAAAGTAAGCATCAAAGCAACTAAAACAATGGTTCTAATTATTTAAATGATTCTTTTAATTAATTAATCTTGAGAAAAGTTTGAAACTGAAGAATCGTAGCCAAGCATTTATTTACACCTAGGACACAATTATTTGGAAGCTTCACTCCTTAGTGACGCTCTGTCAACACTCTTGATAAAAATTAACATGAAGATGGAATAACTTCCACAGAAGAATATAGAGGCACACTAATAATTCCTTCTTTTCTATTAATCACTAGCATAAATTTATGAACTCATCAACAAAGTAAATGGGGATGAATTTGAAGTTAGTAGCTATTTTAAAGCTGACTCTAAAGTGGGGAAAAATACTGCATATGGGACTGGCCTTCCTGGTATTATGCAACCTGTTTCAGCTTCTGTAAGCTCATATGTGCTTAGATTATTTTTACAGATAATCATATTGCAAAGCTGTCAATATTAGAGGAGCTCAGCACTCCAGATTTACTGCCTTCCATGATATTAAGAATGATAACCTGATTTAGTTCAGCCAGGATGGGCTCTTGTCACGCGATGAAGAAGGAAGGCAGAATAAATCAGTCTTTAAATTAGACACTTCACTGAGGTTTTCCAATATTTTCTGAGTCACCCTCTCCTGGAAGCCTTATGAATTAAAGTGGAATATCCCATATGAAAATTGAATAGGCAGAAATTTATAGCAGGAAAAGAACCCACAGGTATATCAGGAAATCACATGCATGTGGAAACACAAACATGGATAAGTGTAGATACACACAACACACACACATGCAGGAACACAAGTATGTACAGCTTCCCCTCTCTGCCTCCAAGTTACATTTATGAAGTAGGAAGGTGAATGCATTCTCTTGCTTGTGCTGCAGCCCCTGCTCAACAATGACCCCTGCAAGAACCTTGGAAGAAGTAGGGGTATGGGTTGGACAAGAAGAGTCTAAAATACTCCAAAGGAAGGAAGCCTCACACCAGGTGGTTTTGAAACAAAACTTTGGGCTGGCTGAGGGTCTCAGTTTCAGCATGTGATGAAGTTGAATACGCATGACACAAGGGTGACAACCTTCTGTCACACACCAGTGCTCTGAGCTTGGTCACCAGGAGCAAAGCAGTGAGGAATGAAAGGTGGGAAGTAAGACTACAGAGATCTACTGAAGAGAAGGGCTTGAAACACAAACTGGGAATGAATGACTCCCGTTACAATGACAATGCTTTTAATTATATATTCAATGAAAAATAAACTATTAGGGAGAGAACAAAATACTTCCAATTATTGGGAGTAATGTAATGTTCAAACTTAAATGAAGTATTTTTCCTTTGAGAGTACTACCGTACTCTTTTATTTAGCTTAATCTGATTTAAATTATAAACAGAATGGTTTTGTACGCCCCCAGAGAAATGTCTTTCACTTATAATGTATTTCCTTTGAAGTTCTAACGGATATCAGGCTCTTCCTGAAGTCTGTATCTCACATACTGCTGCAAACTAGTCAGTCTTCACAAGTTTAACATGATCAGGCTGCTGAAATACGTGACGAGAAAAGCCAAGATTTTTTTTTTAATGCCAGAGTAAACAGAAATTTGTAATTCCAAAACCCAACAGTCTCCCCTCCAAAAAAAATGCATTGAAAGATCTCTGTTGAAAAAAAATTACACTTTTTCCCAAGGAATGGAACTCAGCCATAATCATTCCAGTTGAGTTTTTAATGCCTATGATGAAAAAAAGAATTGCCTATACTATACTGTAGAGGAGTTCCAGCTGAGAGAACTTATAATTTGTACACTTAAATACATGAATATTTTCATCTTCTATTTAGATCACAAATCCTTAAAAAAAATAATTCTATCATTAAAAGTACACTTTCAGTATGTAATTTACAAATGACCACAATGTGCAATCTTTTTTCCTCCATATATTTAAAATAATGTTTATATGTAAATATATATGAATTGTAATACATTATATTCATTTAAATTGAGATGAATATACTGATGTACAAACCTTCTAAGAAAAGACATTTCCCCTGGCTCTTCTTAGATCAGACATTATCTAGTTTGCCCTTGAAAGTTATATCAATTGTGTTAGAATTTGCTCATAGTATTAGAGAGTTGACCTGCACCACAACCTTTGCAGAGATCTACACTTTGCTAAAGCTATTAGGAAGTATATTACAAGTATATTATAGCTATTCTAAGCATTAGCTTGGTTAAATGACAAATGCATGAAATTGTGACCATTATCCTTGCATTTGAGGCAAGATTTTAAGATTTGGACAGCCCAAACATCTTAAATAATGTACCTTTGCTCTGCAAAATGCTGCTGCTTTACTTGATTAATGGAGTATGTTTAGATGAACTGACAAATTCTCTGTAATGCCCTGCACATTATGGGTAGTAAAGCACATTATTTTATTATTCTTTACACATTTAACCCCTTAAGAGGTAGCATGACAGGGTAGTATACAACTAAAACAATTCATAATTTTTATTTGCATGAATCACTTTGTTAATTCAGTATTTAAAAATAGTAGATAAATTTCTGCCTTTCTGAAAACTTTGTTACTATTTTTCTTATAGATGGATTATATGGTTTGGTCCTTTAACCCTTTGCTTTTTCCTCACTGTTTCCCCACTCTCATATCACAGTTTAGGTAACAAATAATACATGTTTATATAGGGAAAGAGGTGTATACCGTAACAAAATTAATTATATTAATTCAGGTATTTTCTTTGTTACTTTTATTTTAGGCTAAATCTGAATACAGTTCAATTTCAGGTCCTTTGGAATTCTGGCACCATTAAAAAAATTCCTTCCAAGGAACAGTTGTGCCACTGATGTCTGCAGAAAAGGAATTGATGACCTCTCCACCACAATAAACGTATTGTGAGGTTACCTTCCTACTCATCTGCAACAACTGGGGGAGATTCTGGATACTACCAAGAGGGATCATTAATCCTTTCTCCAGTCTAGAGCAAGCAACTCACTTAGGAATAAACAATTTAAGTCTACTAAGCCAGGAAAATTATGTATTTTGAGTATTTTTTTCATTGAAAATCTGTCATCTGAAAAAAACCCAAGCCAATCAACAAAACAAAAAACAACCAAACAAAAAACCCCAAACAAAAAACAAACTCATAACCTTTTGCTCTACATAAAATACCTGAAAAACATCTCAGCAGAGCTGGAGTACGATCAACACCCCACAAAAGGCAAACCCAGCTGTAACTGAATATGGCCAACACAGTGCAAGACACCATGTCCTAATTTCAGGATATGAAAGCAGGAGTAAGCATCATTTCAGGATTCATTAGAGACACCTGATGTTAGCATTGAAGTCAAAGAATCAGCTTGTATGCTATGAAAATGGTTTCCTGAGATGACTTAGAAGCTTTCTCCAAAGAGAACAGAGTGACTGAAATCTCAAGATAGGGTAGAAATAATCACAATAAACTTTCAGTGCCACAGCCTCTAAAGCAGGTATGTGAGGAGAGCTGTTTTTGGGTAAAGAGAAATGTGCCAGCATGAGTACATACAGGCCATCCAAACCACTGCAACATTTCAGTGTACAGTTCATTTCCAGAAAACTAGAAATGCAAACCAAGGTGGAATTTTTACAGAACTGGAAAAGAAATACCAACTATAACATAGACATAAACACTGCAGCCTACCAATGTATGTAAATTATTTTAAATGCAACTGAGACATCAAACAGTGTAACACAGAAGGATGAAAGTAGTGAAGTGATAATGAATGCTGGCAATTTAATCAGAACAATTTAGTTCTTTGCCTAGGTTTACTTTCACAGAGGGAAATGACTTGATGAAGCTAAACCCAGCTAGCATATCAAAACCAGAAAGCAAAACATACTTTTAAAGAAATTGAATTTAACTTCTAGGATTCTCACCTCTACTACAGCAAGACTGAATTATCCTGCAGGGAAATCCTGGAGGTGGAATAGTTGCTATGATATTACTCTATGAGTCTGAAACTCAGAGAATTTGAAGGTTTGTGCAAAAGCTCAAGATGACCAACAGGAATAATCTGAAAGCATCTTATCATGGTTACCAATACCATGTTACTGCTTTAAACTTTTAAAATCAGGCATAAAGGCTCATTGATGTAAACTTATTGTGCCTCTTACTCTATTACCTGTGCAGCTGCAGTAACAAGCTCAAGGGTACCAACAGCTTGAGAATTTGTTTAATTTCTCTGCCACGTTTTGTGCCCAGGCTGAAATCTGCAACCCTGCAGCTGCCATTAAAGTAAGCTCAGGTAAACCTACAGGAATTATAAGCATCAAAAAATGCCTTGCACTTACAGCAACTGAAAATAGATGTGCCAAGGAGACCATACACATCTGACATATGACAGTCTACAGCTGTGTGACTGCTGATGATAAAACACATCACAAATTTAGAGGGCCTTAATAAATGATTTTGAAGTCCATAAATTCCAAAAGACTCTGACTTGGGAAAGTGAGCACTGGTGTTGAACATCAGCTCTTTCCCAATATTTTGAATACTTGAAAGAAAGAATGTGGATAAATATGTGGGTTTTTTTATTTTACCTACACGTTCCAGTGAGGGACATCAAAGCAGCTAGTTGGATCAGGCACTGTGTAGTTCTGTGAACTCCTCTTTTGGAAACAAAACTGGTAGTGTGTCAGCATGTAGACTGTGAAGAAAATGAAAGACAGAAGAAGAATTACTAAAATAAATTATGGACACGAGGGAAGCACAGAGATATAAGACAAAAAAGGCTCCTTTGGACTGAGAAGACAAGATCTGTTAGAACATGTATTGCACAGTAATATTATTTTTTTCTTTTTTCTTGTTTGAAGTCTTAGACACCTAGCTGAAAATAGAACAATGCAAACTTGAATGTATCTCACAGATCTGCAGCAGTGGTAATAAGATGTTACTGAGAAGCTTTTGGGCTTCTTATACCTACCCCTTAAGGGTTATGTGTGATCAAAGTATTTTCAGACAATTTTTCAAACCCAGAGACTGAAGTGAAGATAAAAGTTTCTCCAATACAACACAAGTCAGTCTTCAACTGAGGCAGCAAGGGAGCTTGGCTGGCATGTGCTTGGAAAGGGCAGGGAATGAGCTGGGATGCTGAGCCTGCCCAGAGCCCAGGAGCAGCTTGATACTGGGGCAGAACTTAGAACTGGACTCTCCTTTCCTTCCCCAAGTTATGCAGTCTCTCAAGCTAACCAACTTACACACCTGGTTTGGAATATTAATTTTCAGGTAAAAATATAAAAAGGAAGAAAAATAAAACCTCCAATGTATTCCATTGTGTTATACTTTCAGCTTTTAAAAGTTCACAAAACTACTGAGGAAGAACAAATAATCATTAATTAAAACCTGAACAACACACTTTGCTCTGCAGAAGTTGTAAGTTCATGAAATCAGAAGAGTAGGAGAAGGATTATCCACTACTACCATGTTTCAAGCCAAGTGGAACCAGGTGCCATTGTTACCCAACTTATTTTATGCCATTGCAGCCTAAGTTTTCAAGACCCCTTTGAATAACAAGCTCAGAAGGGTGATTTTTAACTCAATAGATGCTCTATGTGTTTTCTCAGTGTCTCAACCCTTACCAGCATGCCAAATGATTTCAGTCCCAGATGATACAAAAAGGAGGCAGCAGACCATAGTTATGGTTATGCTGGATGCTCAGTTTCTCAGGAAAAAAAACAAAACAAAACAAAAAAAAACCTCAAAACCAAAATGCCAAGGTTCAGATTATTAACAAACAAGACTGAGAATATATTCCAGTAAAAATTCAGAATGGAAGCAAATACACGTTTATCCCTATGTACCCTGCTGCATGCCAACACAGCACTCCTAACACAGCCGTGCCCTCCACTGACCCCACACAGCCAAGAAGAGGAAGGTGTTAGGGTGGAAGAAAGATCTGAACACACTTTTAGACCTCCTGAAGGCAAGAGAGGTTGTATTTGTGAGCATGAGGGAAAAGGAAGGTCACCAAGCAAAGAAAGCAAAACCCTCAGAGCCAAAGAGCAGCCAGGGAGCTCACAAGCATCATTTAAATGCCTCCCACCTGGAAAAGGCTTTTCACTCCATCAAGTGACCCAGAAACTCTGTACTGAAGTCATGGAGTCTTTGGAGGAAAGACTCAATAATTTGGCTCAGAAAGAATGGATATAAACTTCTCAAACAGTACTTCATTCCAGTGAAGAAGCAATGAATCCACATCCTAGTAATCCACTCAACTATTAAAACTACAGTTTGCACAGTATGTACCAATTATGGTTTAATTGAGGTCCCTCAAGGTCCTGGGTGGAACTCGTACATGCTGTCATCCATGAAAGAACAATGAGAATTACACTTAAAACACTTAAAAAATTAATTGTTCAATTATTTTTATGCAGAAAATATAAAGGGTGGAAAACATCTCTTAGTCACACTACCAATGCAGAAAAATAATTTAAAAAAATATACTTCACAATCAAAGCCAGTTTTAAGTGACTTTTACACTTTTAAGACTGCAAAACGATTGAAAAGGGAAGTCTTTTTTTTTTTTTTTTTCAAGTTATTTGAGCCTCTGCTTAGCTGCACAATTTTTTTTAAAGTTTCTGCTAGTTAAAACTGGAATTTTAACAAGGCTTAATAGTTTCCTTCTTATTAAGTTATGATGTCTTAGTAACAAACGAATTCAATATAAAATCAGCTTTTCAAGCTACTCTCAAAGACATTTCTTCCCAGTAATTTTTTACTGTATTTTAATTTTATGCCATTACTATCAAGAATCCAGTTCTACTCCCCTAACAACACAGGCTGTGACTCAAAGTTTTGGAACTCATTGCTCTAATTTACAATGAACTAAGACTCCTTAATTAAGCTTGTGCTGTTTGTATATTCAACTTCAAAACAAATAAACTCAACTTTTTATGAAAAGCAATCGAAACCAGTTGACATTCAGCTTGTGCAGAACACCAAGGTCCATCTGAAGCAACCATGATAAATTTTTACCCCACCCACCCCTCATCTTTCCACCTTGGTTCCATTTGCTTCTTTTAGAAAAGGGAGAAAGGCTGGGTTTTGACAGCATTGGGAGGAAGATGACTGTGGTCAGTGTGAGGATGGACTGTGACATAATAAAACACAACTACTAAATCCCAAAATACCCAGGATAAAATCAGGGAGAAGATGCAAACCTGGTTTGTATTTTAAACCTGGGAAACAATGGTTTGAACCATTATTCTGAGCTCCTCTAGTTCATTAGTCCTCCTTTATTCTTTCTGGGAGGCACCCAAAAAAAAAAAAAAAAAAAAAAAAAACAAAAACAAACCCAAAACAAATAAACCCAAAAGCTCATCCCAGTTATCAGCATGAATCCCAGACACATTGAAACCAATGTCAGCCATCTCTGGCCACAACTGCTGCCTATGCTAGAAAAATTAATTTGCATCAGCACTCAATGTGTGCTGTTAAACTGAGAGATCCATCCTAGCAGGATTTCAGCTTGGGAATGGTTTGGAACTGAGAAACCCGAGTGGCCACACATGGGTACACTGGGTAGAGGAAGGAGGTGACTGAGATTTGTGCCATTACAGATAAATACTTCCAGGATTCCAATGCCTTAAAAAGGTGCTCTCTGGACAAGTGGGAGTTCTGTGTTCAGGTACAGAACTCCTCACATTTTACGACTTGTAGGATTCCTTCCCTTTATGAGAATCCCTGTTTAAAACAAGAAGTGCACCCGTATGCTACCTTTAGCTATTTATTTATTTTTCATAAATACTTGATACGAGAGTGCCTTTAAATAAAAGAACTACTTCTGGGGAAGGCAAAACTCTGGAAACAGTAATTTCTGCTCTGTTTACTTGGTAAGATAACTGCACTGAGAGCCTGAGTTCCTTTGTTTATACAGACTCGTGTTATAAAGCAGGTTTCTCACTATCAGAAATAAATTTCACATTCTGGTAAAACTTTATGCATAATACAGTGGGTATTTCAATTTCACCTGAATGTTTTATCAACAGATAAAGGTGAACTCATGTTTTGGTGGGGTTTTTTGTTTTGTGTTTTTTATTTTGTTTTTTTAATGAACTTAGGGAAATTTTTGTTTCACTGTGAGGAAAAAACATCTCAAAAACTGGAAAGACTTACTTACATTTTTTAATTTTCTTGGCTAGATAAGCTATTAAAAAATAAATCAGCACTACTACGCATAATATTTATCATCCTCAGAAATGCCTGTAGGTGTGCCTAGACAGAGAACAGGCACTTTCATAGTTTGATGGATATAATCTTGATGACTTTACAAAATCAGGAAAAAGACATATTACAATGTCAACCCTGCAGCTACTATTTGTAGTGCACTTTAAAGGGAAGTTTTTTTAAAAAATTATTATTATTTTTGAGCTTCAGGTATAAAACAGTCTGCAAGCTGAAAAAGGTGTTTCTGCCTTGCATTGCTACAAACTCAAAGCTGAATGCTAAGAGATTCCAACTGCAATGTCACTTTTTTTTTTTTTTTTTTTTTCCCCCCATGTTCTTAGGATCTGTTTTTACTCTAAGGAAAGAGTTCATTTATAAAAAGAGATTTTTTCTTGTACTGTTGACAAAAGGAATCAAGCCAGTTTCCAAGCACAAGCAGCCAACTCAATTCCCAGTCAGCACAGGTCAGAAGTGGGTAAAGAATTTTGAGAAGTTGAGGTTTGACAGAAATGTACAGCTTTCTGATTAGATTTGTCAAAAATGAGAGCTATCAATACATAAAATAAATACTGGTCATGAATTATTAATTCAGGAGAATATATGGGAGAGTCAAAAAGCTGTATTATAAATCTTTTTTCTTTTTTTTTTTTTAAGACATCAAAAGTGAAACAAAATTGTTTACAATTCTCTGACAATGCACTAGAGAGATATTTTCAGAATTTTTCATTATTTATTAAAAAAATTGTACTGCCAGTGTCTTTGGCCTGAACTCACTACTTGAAGTTTGGAGACAACACCTGTAAAATGGACTTCAAAGAAAGACAAGATTAACTTTAGCTCTGTCTTTGTTACAGAAATAGTCTGTAAAACAACGGATTGTTTGATGAGCTCAGAGATCTCATTGCAATCACTGCTAGCAGTGGGGAACCAGTGGTTGCCTCAAGTGAAATCCAAAATGATGGAACCATTTTTCTAATCCTAGCCCAAAAAACATGTTAATATTGTACTTCATATTAAGAACATTAAGAACAGTTCCAGAATACCCTATACATTAGAGGGAAGATGAAGGCACAGGCTCATTCTACCAACTTTGACTTGACTTGACACATAAATTGATGTGCTATGTGTGTCCTAAACTTTAGCTATATAGATAAATTATTCTGAAATTGTGCAAATGTCAACTAAGTCCCCACTGAACTAAATAAGCTACACTTCTGAGGTTGTAGTAGGAATCCCATAAGAGCAAAATAAAAGGACAAATTCAATGTCACACAACAGTTGATTCAACTTGCTCAACTTTAATTTTTTGAGGATGACTGAAAAAAAAAAAATATGCCCTGTTCATCTAGGTTAACCAAGATTAAAAAAAAAAATATTAGTATCCTGAAATTAGACAATGTTCTCAATGAGGAAATGTCAGTTCATAGTACTGACTCAGACAAATCTGTTTCAGCTGCTGAAATAACTGTATTAGAAGGCTTAATTTTCTTTTGAAGTTCTGAAGTGTATGGCAAAACAAAACCCAGACATTTCAGGTATAATTTTAATTTAGTAGTCTCATAGCTTAAAATTGTTCAGTCTAGACATATCACATTTGTTTCACTCTAGGAAAGTTACCTCAGCATTTTATTGTCAAAGCTGAGGAGCTATTTTGGAAATACTCATTTAGATCTGCTCAGTGTAAAAGGCTCAACTCAGTTCATGAACAGAGCATCTCATGAGTGTACCCAATTGTCTGAATAAAATCAGTAGCACAAGCAGTTAGGAAAAGGAAAACATCAGAAAAAAAAAAAAACCTACTACGAGAGTACTTATGTAATTATGTAATCACAAAATTTGGCAAGTGATTAGAATCTCTCAGATTTTGATTCCTTTGGGTGCTTCCTGATAACTGGTATAACTTCTACCAACTTTGCTTTCAAGGAAAAGAGATGACTTTTTAAACTCAAAGTTTTTTAAATGGCATGTATAATTTTAGATGACACTACAAGGTAATTGTGGCTAAAGAGACCAAACCAAGAAACACACCACTTGGTATACAGGTATCAGTATTAATAATTTAGGAAGTGATCCCATTTAACTTTAGATAACTTCACAGTTACAGACATGTAGCCCTGAGCTGTACACACTCTGGGCAACCAACACAGGAAAAGCTGCCACATCAAAGGACCATTCCACTCAGCTCATGAATTTTAGTTACCTCCATTACGCAGCACATCTAAATGCAATTTGATTAAGCCCATCCTGAGTGTTCACTTCTTGTGATCATAAATCAGGAACTGTAAAAACTGTTTTTACAAAATTCCTTTCATCCACTGTTTAGTCTATAAATATTCTGACCGATCCAGCCATTTATAGTGAGATCAGGGTCTGCTATATATATTATATGCATGGAAAAAAAAACACACACCCTTTTGTCTACAAAAGATGTCTCAAGTAAACAGACTGCTCTGTTTCAACCATACAAAGTTTCACTTTTAACAGTTTTTCAAAAGCTTTAAATTATTCATGACACCTTACTGACAGTCTTTTCTTCACCTATCACTTCAATTGAGAAAGATGTTTCTCTCTCCTGTGGTTTTCAGTGCACACAATAACAGAGGAAAAAATATTTAAAAAGCTCACAAAACATTAGAAATTTCAATATTCCTAGAAATATTAGGGTGTGACTTACAAGATACGTGAAAGAAACACAAGAAACACAAGATACGTGTCTGTTGCATTAATTCTGAGAGTAGGAAAGCATAAGTAAAGTTCTGAATTACCATATGAGGTAGTTGAATATGCTGTGAGTAAAATGGTGCTTTATCAGTTGGAAGCAGATGGACTCCCCTGAAAAGGGATGTAAAGTCTGTTAATGGAAATGTGCTGCCTCTTCACTCAGTTGCCCAGGCAGGAAATGTCTCATAATTTGTCCCTACCCACACCTCCTAGGCAATGGAAGAAAATCTCAGCAATCATGATTTTCTTTCTAGAGTCCACTTTGTATGAAATATAGACAAAATTACCCAACAATTGCCTCAATAAAACTTCTGATGAGAAATTACGTGGTTAATGAAAATGTTTATGAGTGCAGAGAAGAAATAAGATCTTGCCCTTATAAGAGGTACAATAATCTCACACTCACCTACCACAATTACTCTTCTACATCAAAAGAAAGTTAACTGTATGTACATGCAACATCAACCAACCCCCTAAATTAATTCAGTGGCTGCAATGCAGCTTTTGCATTCAAGCACTTAAAACTATGTCTCTAAGCACAGAAAAAATGTGGTGAAATATTCAATGATCAACTCCTTCCACACCCAAGAGTCATGGACACCAACACAGCTCTAATTGCATCTACTGAAATTAAACCTCTTTATCTAAGAAGTTTCACTAAAACTATTTGCAGAGCTGAAGAAAGCACTTTTTCTTCTTATAAATTAAAGAACAGTTTAAAATCCTTACTGCTCAGAAAAAAAAGCAGTTGTTGTAAAACCCTTACAGGGTGAAGGTGTGACCTGAGGCCAGGGCCACCCAATCCATCAGCACTAAACCTGCCAGGCCTGGCAGTGGCCCTGATGGGTTGATGGCTTGGTCTGAGGTCACCAGCCTGAATTTCAGCTCCTTATGGAGCAGGTGGATCCTGGGCACAGGGACAGGACCCTGGGACACTGCTACAGAATTGTGGGCATCATCTCCCTGTGCCACCACAGAAGCTCTGCTCCTCCAGTCCCCAGGGATGGGATCTGAAGTGTTGCCCTTTAAGTGGAGTAAGCTCAAAAGTAACTCCCATGGGCTACATCTCCAGAAACACCCAACAAAGTGGCATGGATCACAACCCCAAAGTTCATTGGGGTGCTCCTGCTAGGCAGTGGTCCATGGTCTGGCAGCTGCTGCTCTCTTTGATGCCAGCATTCAAATCCACAGGTTTTCCATTTCATTTCTTGCTGCATTGCAGGGAGCTCTGCATAGCTCCATATGAAAGCCTAATTGTACCTAAGGCTCAGAAATTAATTGATATAATTATAAACCAGTGACAAAATTACAGGAAAATCTAACATAACATAAACCAGTGTAGGCAAAGCTGCTGATTTGACTCTTCACTGAAATTTGGTTGCTAAGAATGCAACTTTTTACTTGCTGGTTTTCTGGGTTATTGTGATCAACCACTCAGACATAAGGGCTGAGGAGCAAAAATTGAGAAAAGCACTCAGTGCAGGGATGTGCTGCTGACCCTATGGGGAAACATCATATGTAAGTTTTGGAACTGTGATGCACCTAGACACAGCTCTGAAAACCTGTTATCCTCTGGACATCACCTGCATTATGGATTTCTGTGCAACTGAAGTATAAGATATGTTATTAATTTTGTATTCAATTACTATACAGTCCTTCATCATTGGAAAAAGTAGCTCAGCCATTTCTTTACCTATGGTATCTTGTATTTTGTTTGAATGTTTATACAAACTAAAAATCTGAACAGCCTTCAGCTGGTGGGAAGAAGGAAGGAAGAAAAGAAAAAACAACAAAAACCCACAAAAAAAACCCCAACAACAAAAACCCAAACAAACAAAAAAAACCCAAAACCACCACCCCTCCAAAAAAAACAACCCAGCAACCCCTGGTGTCATCCCACATTCTTTTGTTAACTTCCCAATTTAATCAACAAATCAGATTCCCTATATTACAAAGTATATTATGTCATCCCAATGTCAATATCTTACTAAAACTAGACAGACAGCCCAGAGGAAATAAGCCAGTGGCTTTTCTATCACCATTTTACTCTTATGGGTGGATAATAAAGGCTTGGATTTCCACAAGATTTAATAAATTTTGAGTATTAGATAAAAATTGCAACCAATTACTACTGAGAACAGTCACAATCAACATTTGTTGTTGGTATACATTTACTGAGATGAGCTAATATGAGAAAAATACTGCAAATAATTCCCAAAGTATATAAACTCAGTTGGCCATATATGAGATTAAGCTTTAATGAGATGCATCTATAAAATGAACAGAATGATCTGTACCCTACTGGGACAGAGAATAGGTGCAGACCATAAGCTCTGTACACTGTCAGGCTTTAAGTTCCACAGGCAGTATCACATGAACAGGCACTTTTAAGCTGATTCAATGTGATTGATCCTGTATTGCAATCCTGCTTTGCTATTCCATGATTTTATAGGTCATTATAGTAATGGAAGTGCTGTCAGCCAGACAAAATGTAAAAGTATACATTTCTCTTGAGAACCAATAGCAACCCCAATCTCAGTTTCCTAGATGAATAACTATGTTTTTTTGCCTATACCCATCACCCTCTCTGTTAAATCAGAGTGGTAGTATTGTTCCTCTACATTCACAGTAGAAGTGATGTGCCCTAAAGCATAATTATTCTGGTTTTCCTGTATATATAATTTTCACAGTGATGTTTTGGGAAGCCAGAAAAATGATGGAATATTTTGATAGATGATATGAGTGGAGATGATTTAGATCTTAAAATATTTAATAAAAATATGATGTCTCAGAAACTGGGAAGAGAATATCTGTTTTAGTTCCCTTTACAGGCAGAGCTGAAAGTATACTGAAAGTCCATTCTGCTCTTCAAGAGCAGCTTAACCAGACCAGCTCCAAAGTGATGTGTGCTAGCAATACTAAAATTGCAGTTACCTAGCTAGGTTCTTTAAGAAAAAAAAAAAAATTACGAAAATCTTTAAGGCAGTAACCAAATTGGAAGGTAAGAAGAAAGTTTCTCAGAATAGATTGGCAGGGACAATTGATTTTGTTAATTATTGTCTTTCTCTGAAATACAGGATGCAGTATATTCCCTGTAAATATTTTTTATTAATGTATTTTCTCCTTCTACAGGGACCTAAGCTATTGGCAATGACCTTTATTTCTTATACTCTCTGAGATATCTCGTAATGGTGGCTTTTGACCTTTTATTCTAAGTAATAAGTTAAATGTAAGGTCTTTGGTGGCCCCTGGGAACATATAAGCAAAATGTTTTGTGAACCTTCTGAACTAGACATTTCCTGAATAATTGCAGTGTTGGGGGATAATCTTTAAAAACACAGGTGCTTCTATTCCTATGGCACACAATCACATTAGCTTTATGTTTCTGCTGAAGTAATGCAATTCAAGACTTAATAACAGCATTAAATTGCATAATTAATTTAGAGGCATTAAAGAACACCAAGATGTATTGAGACAATTAAGATCTTTAGCAACATTGCCTTATGACAGTTGCTGCCTCTGGAAGGCAACACAACATTAGCATAAAATCAGCCCGAACAAAGGCTCTCACTGGGATAAGATTTTAAATTACTTGGTTAAGATTTTACAGACAAAAAAACCTGTGATCATCTTCATGGGCTTCACGAGTCAAGTAAGGCCCTGACTTATTACAAGTTAACAATTAAATTACAGAAATTACATATCTTGCTGACACTACAGAAAATGAGACAGAAAGCTCAGCTATTTTTCCAAATGCAGTAAGAGGAATAATGTCAAAGCCAGAGGTAAAACCCCCAAGGCTGAGCACAGACAGCAGTCTTGCATGGAATGCCACTGCAGAGTACCCAGAAAAACTTATTGTCTTATAAGGTTTTATTTCTTGCAGAAAATGGGCCAGCACAGGTAACTTCTGAATTATCTGACTTCAGGTAGAATAAAAACACTCCAGTTTTCTGAAAATGACAGCTTCATTGATTCTTAGAAACACTGACTCTTCTCCTTCAGGAATACCCATATGTCTCGGTTTTTCAGATACAGGAAATACCCTGAAGAGAGCTGTTGATATCAGGTACCTTAACTGCTTATTTCAGCCTGATGTGAATCACTCCTTGCAGCGCCCTCTCTCCAGGATCATAAGAAAAAGCCCAATGGCTAATTTAGATTAAGCATCAAACATCTAGACAGGTAACTTTAGGCAAGTTGGATTCTACTCAAGGTTCTGAATAAAAATCTGGCCTTTTCCTTCTTATAAAGCAAGGATGCAGTCAAGATCTGAACACGTCCCAAGACAGGAAATAACACCCTCTTGACAGCCTGAACCTGGTCTGAAATCCACTGGCTGCTAAAGTAAACTTCTAAAGTTTATATCAAGTCTTCCAAAGCAACACAGCTTACTCAGTAATTCCTATTTTTTACCCGGTTTGGCTATTGTTTAGTTGACAACACTTCTGAATAGAAATCTAGGCATTAAGAACATACAAAAAAAGTATGCATTTCTAAGAAACTGGTTCTGAATTCTACGCTTCATGGATCCCAAATCAGAAGTTGGTGTTAAATTATATTAAATTCATTTACTATAAAGGAACCTCATTCATTTACATTCTGACAGGAACATATACAACAGAAAGCAAAGATTACAGAAAGCAAATATCCTAGACACTTATGAGGAAATTACTGTCTAATATGTGTGGAAATTGGTACATTTCCTATTTTTTTGCCAAGTGAGTTTCAAATCTGGACAGATTAAAACAAACTAAATATCTATAGAAGACTGTTCTGTAGCCTCATTTGTAGAAAACTGGATCTTAGCACCACTCTAGCTGTAATCTCTGTCCTGCTTCTCTTCTTCCTGTAAATGACCTAAACATCATCAAGTGAGAGAACTTACAGAGAAGCTAAGCCCAGTGCATTATCTAACCTGGCAGCATCACTGGAGCAGAAGCATCCTTCATTAGCTACTCTTACACAGTATCTGCTGTGCATTAGATCTACCAGATCCAGAGAGAAGGAAGCCTCAGGAAGTATCAGCCTCAAAAGCTGGTAGAGACGAATGGAGAAATTTTGACAGGCAGTTAAAACAAAACAAAACAAAAAAACAAAAAGAACCCAACTGTTGGAACATACTTAGCCACGGGTGATTTGTCTTGTTCCAAGTTTGCAGAGATACACATGGAACTCAAAGGAAAAGACAGTCCATAACCCATGCACTTTTCTTGAACCAGCATTCCCATCAATATTTTACTCCCCATCTCTAAAACAATCAGATAACTTTCCCTTTGAATTGTGACTTCAAAGGAATCAAAGTTTTGGATCTGAAAAAGTTTTCTCATATACTTAATCTAATAAAAAGTAGAATACAGGATGATTTTAGAAGTATTTTCCTATAAAGGATGACAATTTCTTTGGAATCCTTCTTGTTCCAAGAATCCCTGGGATGATCATTGAACCCTGGAAACTCAAAGACTACTGTGTATTCATCAAATCTTACTCCAGCTCCTACAAGATAAGATGAAAGGATACTGTTACAAGCCAAGCTCAAGAGTTACACCAGTCTAAAATACAGAGCACTTTAGTAGATGACAGATTTTTTTTTTTTTTTAATAGAATTTTGAGTGGGTTTTGTTTTGCTGTTTTTATGTGTTTGGGTTTGGGGGTTTTTTTGGTCTTTCCTAATTTTTTTTTTTTTTTTACCTGAAGTAGGACGAAGTCACAAAGCAATGTGAAAAAGTGGAAAAAAGAGATCTAGGAATTAGTTTATCTTGGCAAAGAAAGGTTCTTCAGCAAGAGCAAATCACCCAAGTGGATCAGACAGAACTACCAGGTGTCATTAAAATGCCTGAGATTATTTCTTTCCCAAAGAGGTTAAAAAATTTGAGGACTTGATCTAAGAACACTTGCTGAGCAATCAGAAAACTTTAGAAAGCTTTGAACCAGCCAACCACCTTGCTGGTGAATTTTCTGAGTCTTCTGGCATTTCTCTTCTTGTTTTAGGCCACAGATTTACAGTTATGCCCTTGAGTAAGTATTTCCATTTTTATTCACAAACATGAAACTAAAGTAAATGTAAGCCTCCTAGCTATAAACAAACACCCATCTAGCACATAAAAAGGTAATGTCACATCCCTTTTACTATTTTCTCCTTTTCAAATCCAGCTCCATAATTTTGGGGGGCATACTTCATTATTCTGATTAGAACTGAACAATTTTAATTAACACACTTTAATCAGCTCACAGAAGGAAAAAACATCAGTGAAAGGAAAGAAGTTTGAAGTCTGAATTGGCTGAAGAGGTGGAAGAATCTGCTTCCAAATACAGCATAAAAGTAGAGAAGAGTATCTCACATTCCACCCTGAAGGGTATGTCTGCTGATAGGAACAGTGCTTGTGTGGACTGGTAACATCTTCAGTAGCTGCTAAAAACCACAGGGAAGTTAAAGAACCAGGACATACACAAAACTGGAAAAGTATGTTAAGCCTCTTCAGCTCTTTCTAGCTACTGCCAACCTTTTGGGTAGCAGCACAGCTGGCAATCATAGCTACAAGATTTTTTTTTTTTTCCTTTTTCTGTAAAGAGACTAAATTAAAAAGCATACAACTGTTATGCAACTCTAGTATTACTTCTACAGAGAGATGCAAATTAGAGCTAGAAGCTTCACACCAGTAGAAAGATGAGTAGGTTTGGTAACTATCAAGCAGAACACTTAGAGAAGAGTTGACTATTTACATCCATTATTTTTTTCATTTTTTTACTTCAGATTTAGGTGCTCTGATCTGCTTTAAGTTGTCTTGTTAGATGATTAATACTTCAGGTAGCTTAAATGTAGTACACTCCATACTCTAATGGCTGTCAATAAAATTTAACAGAGTTAGGTCAGAATAAGTGTTCTGACCATATCCAAAGGCCTTTTAGCATCTGAGTGAGATAAGTGTCAGTGCTCTCTTGTCTATTTACTTCTATTACATGCAATTACAACTCCTGCAAAAAAACAAAGCAAATAAAAACTTCTCCCAGCCTTATCTAGAGTAAGCAGCAAGGCAAATCCTGTGCAAAAAAACCTTGTCGATCACATTTATCACCAACACTATCTCCAGAAGAAAATAAACATTCAAACCCTGAAATGTTGAAGTGAATGTAAATTAAGGCACTTTAAGCAGGTATGAAGCACATGTCAGAAATTTTCACTGCTGAAATCAGTGCACTGATTTTTGCATTTAAAGCAGATTAAAGCATTTACCAGAAGATATCAGTGATATGACTGACTGCTATTGAACACTGACCTGATGTTACTGGTCACCTAATAGTATTGATTGATACTAAAGCTATGATTGTTTCTGATGAAAATTATTTATTATAAGTCATAGGATCAGCTTTTTTATGCACTTCAGGTATTACAGAAATACGATTTATTCCTCCTGTGCCTGGCTCATATTCAATTTAAGTTCCACAGCACCGTGCATATCAAGGAGCGTGTTAGGAAAATACAACCTTCTCTTTTTTTAAATTTTGCAGAGGTTAAATGCCTGCTCTGTTACAGATTCTGGCAGAGAGCACCATTTCTTCTCTTACTCCAGTTATCCAGAAGAGAGAACGTGACTACAAGTAGCAGCCCTGCCATTTTTTGCAGAACTAGAGCATCACTTGAGCTTTGCAGGAAAAAGGAAGAACTGAAACCTCCTTTTTCAAACTGCAATCAACAGGCAAGTGCCAGCTAAAATGGATCACGGAGAAGTATTGAAATGAACCCAAGACACATGTGGCACTAACCCAGCTTGCCTTAGCACCCAGCCTTTGCTCCAGTGCTACAACCATTAACCAGTTTTCTCTTTTACATTTCCTGCAGCTCTCTTACCTGACTGACTCTCTCAGAGCTACCTGCTTGATGTTGACTTTTGCTAAGCAACCAACTCCACAAATTGCGAGATGCTCATTTCTGGACTAGAACTGTCTTAGATTAATATGTTTAACCTTCTGCTTTCACTTCTGTGGGTTTCACTTTGTTCCTACATGCCAGCTGTACTGTTTTCATCTACTGTGATGTACAAGAGGCTAAAAAAGGTGGCGACTCCCTACTTAGCTTGAACAGAAATGACCAAAAGTGTTTTGCCTCTTCTGGGTGCAGATTATACCTCTATTTCTGGGTGTTTCTGTAGGGGCACAGATCAACAACTGTGAAGGTACAGCCTGAGATGCTGACTTTAGAAACAACTCTATTTAACAATGGGATTTTTTTCTCTCTTTATAAAATAAAGAATGTTTTCTGCTATCTAAGGTATAAACATCTTTACTACTTTATTACATTACACAATCACTATTTTAACTAGAAAGCTTTTAACACTATCATTCAATTCCACTTCTGCTGGTACTACTCCACATCTGAAGTTTTCTGTCAGTTTGGGTTACCAGCAGCTTTACTATTAAATGGAAGAATCAGAGTTATTCATAATGTGACAGTTACATCTTTATATTAGAAGAAACCTACTCTCAGCATTTATCTGGTTCTTAAGTACACACACTCTATTCTAGAGCCAAATGCAAACTGCTTCTGGAAAGATGTTAAATCCTGTAACTTTTTGTTTGTTTGTTTGATTGTTAAGTGGAGGCTATAACCAATAAGCAATCCAATCTCTCTGCCTGCATACAGAAAGATTAAACTACAGTTTATGATATAAACCATTAGAGACCATCTCTTGGCAATCTCCTTTCCTCCCCTTCTACCTTTCAAAAGAAAAAACCAAAAGATCAACCAGTTCCCCAATCTATCTCATCACATAGCTGCAGAAACAGCTTTGTGGTAACACAGGAACGTGTGACAGGCAGAAAACACCAGACTTCAGCTTAGCTGGATATCTGTATTGTGAAACCCAAGGTTAATACTGCTCTGAAGTTGTCAGTGCTGCTGAGACCACAGGGTATCCTTACCTTCACCTGACATTACTGGAGACAAATGAATTATTCAGACTTCTTAAAAGTTCACTATCTCTGCAGAAAGCAAGGCTGAACACTTAGGAAGCAGTGCAGAACCTGCTTGCTCTGGGGAGCTATCCCTTGGTTACTGCAGAATCAACATTACCTATTAGTACAGTTATTAACTACTGTTAAAAACTCATGGATACTGCAGAATTATCATATCCACAGCTGAAGGAAATTCTAGGAAAGAGACTGCAATTGCCTAATCTTTGTTCTTGGTTAAATACAGAAGAGTATCCAGTCAAAACTCTTAAATTCCTGGTGCAGTTAGAAGTAAAATCAGTTGGAAGAGATTTTTACATTAATAAAGCACAAATATAGTGCACTGGGGTCATTAAACACCTGACCTTACATAGGCTTCACCAGGAGAATTTCCATGAAAAGCATGATGATTAAGTGGGAATTATTTTGAGTATGAATTTTTCTGGATGAATCTAATGTAAATCAACTTTTCTTTTTTGAAACCAGAAGGAAGAAGCCAATTCCTTTTTTTAATCAACAGTCCAGGCCACCTTTACCCCCTTGGCACAAGGAAAAGGATTTTTTTGAACTAAATTCTGAAGCACTGCATTTTATATAGTGCCATTTTGAAATACAGTATCTGAAGACCATCATAAACATTCCTTCTGAAAATTTACCCAGGATATTTCTCAAATATGAATCTTTTTAAACTTGTCTTGGGCTGAACATTTGAACCACCTTTAGTGGACACTAACTGCCAATCTTGACCATGTTGACTTGTAAGAGCTATTTCAAGAATCAAATGGAGTATACATGCATGAAGTAGTTATTTTGAGAAGATTTTAAACACTTCTGTTTGAGTTTCACTCACACAGGTAACGACAAATAAGCTCAACAGCTGAGAGAGGACAAAACCCTAATTTATTCTGCTTGAAACTAACAGAATTATCCTGCACATTTTATGCACACCAAGACTTATCATAGATTGTTGTGTTAGAAGTTGGGTTTTTTTGTTGGTAAGAGATTGGACTGTATACATCACTTGTAGGTGGAAAAAATATTACACTAAGTATGAGAATCAAATAAAAAAAGTACATTAAAATCTTTATATTACCTCAAATTATGTGGCCATTTTCTTTGCCTCTCCTTAATCATTTAAAAAAGAATAAAAGATAATGAAGTTGCTAAAGTAGTCATTGTGGACTATATAATTTTTTTTTCCCAAGCCAAAATCTCCCAAGACTTGCCTTAGTGGCTGGTTGGGAAACTTCTATTTCATATTTCAGTCTTTGAACTTGAAACTAGCACAACTGTTACATCAGCCAGAATAAATCACAGCAAGTCAGAAGTTTCATCCAAGAGCTGAATTGGTTCTTGGCTGCTACTGCACATAACTATGGATGGAAAGTACTTATGCATGTCCCCTTCGTGTTCCAACTAAACTCATATATGTCTCTGGATCAAGCTTTTGAAAACATCAGCTGCATGGCTTGTGTAATATTTTCACAAGCAGCACAGTTGCTGAAGTAATTTTAATCTATTGGATTGCATTATTACATGCAAGTATTTAATAATTCAGTATTATGTTCAGAATATCAGCATATTCAATAGTAAACCACTTAAAACAATGCATCTTTTTAACTTCTAAATGTTATGAAAAACTGCAGTTACATAAGTTCCTTTTGCACTACAGAACTTTCTTTTATATAAAAACCTGGTTAGCATTCAATGCTGTGGTGATTATTGTTGCATGCAGTGATTATCTAACCTCTTTTTGCTAAAAGACCGAAATATATATTATTGACATAACTCACACATACCATATACTTCATAAAGATGTGTTGGTAAGATGATGTCAGATCACAGCAATTTTTTGTAATGAGAAAACAATAAATTTCAATTTCCAGTGCTTTAAAACAAAAAGGGTTACATGAAAATCTAACAAGGTTTCAATCAACTTTAATGTTTTCTTTTGGGGTTTGCAAAATGAATCATATTAAGCTACAAACCCATTAAATTAGCGTGAATCATTAAAAGCAATCTGCTGAATTCTTCAAATACAAAAGCCATTATTAACAGCTATTTCAGCACTTCAACTAAATTGAAACTTGGGCATTTTGTGTTGGTGGCAACTTCTGCCTTGGCAAGACTACACAACCTAAATGTAAATTCAACACAAACAAACAAACAAGCAAACAAAGGAACCAGGAACAGCTTAGGTATTAAATAGAGAATGTGTGACTACATTCTGGCAAATCCTTTGAGCGTTTTTTTTAGAGCAAGACACATTTCTGATGAAGAAAATAAAATCTATTCCATTACACGCTGGTGTGACAGCCACGTTCAGCAAAAAAATCTTTGCAGCTATGTTACTGAAGTTGTGCTGTGTATAACTTCAAGGTTTTTTTGTTTTGTTTATTTGTTTTGTTTCCTTCCTGCCTGCTTATATGCTGAATGTCCCAACAGAGTGGATAATGGGAAAGAAATTCTCCATAAGAAAAACTCAAACCCCCCCAGACCATATTGAGCTGTACTGGAAGGAGGATGGGAGGCAGAGTGCCTAAGCATGGGGTGACAGAGAGTAACTCCTTAAACCCAGACAGACCATGGTATTCACATAGCTAATAGCAACTGAAGGCTTAGTTTGAAAATGCCTAATTATTTGAACATTTCTGGATGGATAAAAAAATTTACTGACTCTATTCTTCACACTTATCTCTGACTTTCCATGCAGCGGTGGTCATATTCCAAGCTTTTAATGCTGCTTTATTATTTCTTCATGTGTAATTGTACAGTGAGGCAACATTATCTCCAGCAATGTGCAAATCCCTGTTAATGATGAGAACACTGCAAGATATGAAGAATTTCACAAGAGTAATCTCAGGAAAGAGAAAACTCAGCAAAAGAGAATTCTCAATAAAATAACTGCCATCCGAAATGCTCTCTAGAATCAATTTTGATTTTGTTAGAGCTGGAAAAAGCCTGAAGCTTCAAGAGCAAAGAAGACTCTCCATCATTCCCCATCTTGACATTGTTTTGCTGTTGTCATCCCACTAAATGAGGCACCTGATCAGTTACTCCTGAGCTGTCACTAGGCCACTGTGTCCCTTCAGTGCTCTGGTTTGGTTAAACAAAAGGAAAAACAGAGAAGCTAGGAAGAGCTGTGAGTTTTGGGACCTGTTAAAGTCAATTATGTATTTGAAAACACTTAAGAAACACAGAAAATAGTGCATGGGATTAACCTTTTGATAGGATGTATGCTGTGCTCTTAAGCACACCTCTGGACTGTAGAAGTATTTCTTTGAAAGGACAGCTCTTTCTGTCTCCCTGAGCTTTATAGATGAACAGAAACAGATAACTCACAGATGTTATATCTTATTTTATATATACACAGATATACTGTAAAAGTTACAGGATAAATCATAGGTGACTACCTATCATCTTTAACATTGGCACTGGTTTTCTGAAACAGAGCAATCTGCTTGAGGACTGGCAATCTTCCTTTATAGCAAGACTTAGAGGTCCTTTGCATCTTTTCTCCCATTTTCACATGATTTGGTTTTATAACCATTGGCCAGAAATAAGTCTAATAAAATGTAGTTAAACTTTATTTAGTGTTCATCCCAACTTCTGGCAAAGCCAGCAGGAGCCCCTGCAGGGAGCTGCCAGGGTAAAGAGGGTGCTGGGGAAATCACAGCTGTGGAGCCCTGAAATCCAGAACATTCCCCTCTTGCTGCTGCTGCCACACCACAGCAAATTAATTATGGGGGAAGTCAGGACAGTTTACTTTTTACATTAGTAACACCCCACTGCTGACTACAAGGAATTAACATGAAAGGCTCTGTGGTATAGACATAACAAGTAGCAATGACATGCTAATACTCTTACACATGAAAAAAAATAATATAAATCTTCACTCAGAAAGCAAAAAGTCAGAATACATGTTCATATCGACCACAGGGAAGTCAGTGAGTTTACATCATCCCAAGAGTTCAAAAGGAAGAGGATAGAGTCCCTTCTGGGGTCGTTTTGAGACTGAAATTCTCTCTGGGTACTGTCAGACCAGTGTAAATTCTGGGAAAGCTCACTGAATAAATATATGGATCAACGTAAGACAGCCTGGAACCTATTTTGGGATCTTCCCACATTGCATGCAGAGACAGAAATGAAAATACCATCAAGTTTTCAACATAAGTTAAGGGGTTTTTCTGTAATAGAGTCATTTAGCATGTCACATCGAAATGTCACAGCTCATATGAACGTCACCTAATTAGTTCATATAAATACTTTTTTTGTGGAATTTTAACAGCCTTAAAATATGAGAAAGGTCAGAAATGATAATCAGAAGCACGTATATTCTGTCTGCCTCTGTTTACAGTTATTCTGCAGAAATACCAGATAGAGAGTGTTGCCTCTGGTCTGTACTGCAAATAACATACCCGAGTTCCACTCAGACCTCAGTGGTAAGATTCCAATCTAAACGTAGAAAAGTATAAAGCACAAAGTGATTTCAATACTCATTATTCAATATCCTTCTTACTCAGTATCCTTACTAGAAATAATATTAAAAAAATAAAAATTTGCCACAGCTTTTACATAGAACCTTCCTTTAAGTATTTTGACTTCTCTCTTTTCGACATAACTTTTTTTTTTCCAAAGAAGGATAAATTAAGATCATAGAAGCAAACTATTTGATTAATTTCATCTGCCTTTTCAAGTCGTCCTATTTACATTTAATACATTCAAATACTCCAGATCTAACCTTTTGTATTTTCAGTCTGTGCCTGAAAATAAGCCCAGAGTGTGGAGTTGTACCCCAACGCTGTACTCTTAGCAAGTGCTGATAAAGAGGCCACAAAGTCTGGCAACAAATATTTCTAATCCTACCTATATCATATGAAAACTCCCATAAGAGGTTCTAAAGTCCTAAGTCCTGCATATATCAAAACTTAGATAAGAGGTTTTGTTGTCTCCAAATAGATTTAGATGCTTCAAGACTGATTACAATTTTTGTTTCTCTTAAACCAAGGCATGAAACCATAATTGGTTTCAGATGGAATAACTAAAATTTCAAACCAAAGACAATGGACAATGAGAATAAGAGAACATTTAAGATTTCAGAGGTTCTCAATTTTTTTGTTTGTTTGTTTTACAGACAACACTACTCTGCAGCCCCAGATATAAAGACTGGGAATCATAGAGATTTTAAAAATTAGCTTCAGAATGTTTAAAAAATGAAAGGCTTTATAGTGGAACACTCATAACATTAAGTAAACCCATCAGTCAAAAAAATGGCATAAGAGCCCTTTTGTTTTCTATACTTAAATAATTTCTGAAAGTCATTCTATTAAGACTGGAATGGTTGGAGGCAGAGGAAAGCTAATTCTTCTTTCTGCTGCATTAGCCTGCAAGAAA
This sequence comes from Heliangelus exortis, assembly GCF_036169615.1. Taxonomy (NCBI): domain Eukaryota; kingdom Metazoa; phylum Chordata; class Aves; order Apodiformes; family Trochilidae; genus Heliangelus; species Heliangelus exortis. The sequence goes on along the minus strand of NC_092424.1, from coordinate 7,350,355 downwards.
ATACTGCAGAGCAGTAGTGGAAGGCAAATAAGCCCAGATTAATACTAACGTTTGGTTAGGACGATTTGGTTGGTTGTTGATTTGGTTCTGGTTGGTTGTTTTTTTCTCTCTCTATTTTCACATGCTGATCCCCACCTAACAATAGTGAAAAGATGCTGAGTTGATTTTGGACTAAATTCAGGACAAAAACAAGGACTGACTGCAGACCTGTTTCAGGTTTATTCTGCTTCATCATTCAGTGGAGAGATTCAAGGTCACAAATGAAGTATTTTGAGAAAGAAGTTACAATGATAAAGCACAAGAAATATAAGGAACCACCACAGTCCTTTACTTACAATTTTGGCTCCTACACTGCATTTTTCTTCCTGCTTACTTTCATCACAGGCCAAGATGACTTGTAACATGACCAAAACTGCAGATCAGCAGATTTGCTCCAAAGGTGACCTCTTGAACTAAACTAAAACTCTCAGTAGACCAAGAGCTACTGAAAGGACACAGCTTCTTTCTGTCAACCACCATCCTACAATTAATCTTGGATTACAGAAAATACAAAGAAGATATCTGTATATACAGTTGCATTAGACAGTTAATATAATAGGAAGTGTGACATAGAATTTGCTTTTGATTCTGTTGAACTGCAGAGTCAAAATCCTTGCTGTTATGTGATAGAGAGTATCAATAAATATATGTATAAATTCAGCCACTGAAAGCTACTTGAGGATCAACAAGACCAACATTCACTTGAACTGAAGACAGTCTAACTGGGTTTCCTTTTTGATAGCATATTCACCTTCTAAGCCTTCTTTACTTCTTTTTAAAAATTGGAAAAAAACTATTCAAAACTAAAAGGACAATCTTTATGTCTTTGTTTCAGTGATGTGCATTTTCTGATCAAAAAATGGTCATGAGCCTCTGTAGGTGCCTGAGAACATCTGACATTTATCTTGGTTATGCTTTCTTAAAGCCCCTTATTCAAGTCAGATTTTCAGAATAAAGCATATTTGTAATCTTTGCTCAGTGTACATCTCATGGTGACACTAGTTTATACAGAGTAAAGCTGCAAGCCGGGATATTGGTGGCTTAAATGTTGTCCCATTTCATTACTACAAATTCTTTTTGATTCTTCAGCTGGACAGAATAGTGATGTTTGATTTTTTATCTTTAAAGAGGAGGTATCAAACCAGCAGCTGAACAATTTTGGAAGAGGCAAGATCCCATGAATGTGCAACAACAAATACTTTCTCTCTGAAGTCCAAAAGAAGGCGACTGTATAAACAACCTGGTACCCTGCCAGGATGCCAGTGCTAAACATATTCAATATGGGCAAATAGGCTGAAAATGTTAAACACAGATTTAAGACTCTTACTGCTCCATTCTTTTGTTGTTATTGATGTTCATGCAGCACTTGATCCTTGTTCCCACGTTTTTCTTTCTCCCGTCCTTCTTGTCTTTGGCTTAAACTGAAGAGACAAGCTTGACAAGCTTAGCTGAACTCTGAGTGATATAATTGCTGTGATAGGCTGAAGTGCAGTAAGCAGCCTTGCTTCAGGCCAGGAAGTCTGAGGATAAGTGACCAAACTCTATTAAAGTCAGATCAGGCACCAGAGGAGCTCAGGAGCATAAATAGTAAAGCCTACTCTGGTGTAAGAGATAACCTGGCCACCATATTCCACTCCTCTGTACAGGGAGCAAACTTTGGAGACAGACCTCTCCATCTTCTCATCCCTTCACACATTGTTACAAATTATTAGACCATTTGAGAGATTAATATTGAACACTCATGGTCTCTCAGACTAAAATTTATAAGGAAACAATACCAATACCAACATTAGTATTTCTTATTTTCATAAGATATTGCTTTCTGATAAAATCACTGCACATAATGAATGACAAGAATGTAACTGGTGGTGGTTTTCTTTTCTGATTTCATATCCCTCTAACATGAACAGGAGGTATTGACAGATAAGGATGGTCAATTCCTAAAAACAACCAAATCAGCTTCACAATAAACAGTGATGCTATTTCTAGATGATTCTAATCCAATACTGAACTTTCTAGCTCAACACAATTTCAGTATATGGGGCATGAGAAGAACTGAGTGTGACTGATTAGCAAATGGGATTGGTCAAAAAAAGCCCAGCCTATTCTTTAAGACACTGAATGGATCATTATTTTTTCTTTACAGGCACCTGAAAAGGAATACAAGTGTCTGGATTCAGACTAACAGGACAAATACTTTTAATTGCTTTCTCCCTTTGTAGTAATCTTCTAATATAAAAAGTTTTCCTAATCTGAAGACATATTATAGCCTTTTAATATAAAGCTTATGCATTATATATATATAGATATGTAAAGTATATAATCTGTAAAGCTATATCTTTATCTTCTAAAGATAAAACTTTATATTTTATATATAAAGTAAAACTAACATATGTGAAAATAGAGTAAAAATTAAAAGTATACTGTATATTACTACATATATCAGATATGTAGTAATATATTATACCAGTAAGATGCATCTATTTATGCAGATACTTGCAGTTTCCACTGCTTGCAAAAAGCTGTGAAATTGAAGTATGGAGAGAGGTTTTTTGAGGGGTTTTAAGATTTACATAGCTACAATTAATGTTTTACTTCTGCTGGCTAATATAATGGCATAAACCATTTTGAGGGTAACCATTGTATGCAGCTATTATTAGTTATTTAGTACATACCAAAATATATTTTTAGAGAGTGTGTAAATACACAGCTATATCTAAATCTAAAAAAATAACTTTTTCTACATAATAACTATTTCTTTGTAGAAAAATAAAGTTTTCTACAAACAGGACATGGAAACATACACGATGAAGGCAAGAATTCCTAGAAGGTTCAAATGTCAGGAAAACATATTTAGCCTCTCTGCAGAGCAGAACAGCATTTCTCCAAATGAGAAGAACTACAGCAGGTCCCATGGACTGCTGGAACCCAAAGGCTCAGTGACAAAAGATGCTGTAAGCACCAAACTCAACTTCAAAAGCAGAACCAAAAGTCTAGATAAGAAAGTTGTTCTGGAAAGCAATCTTCTGTGTGCCCTTTGCCCTGGCATAAATAACTGTGCAGTCTAACAGTATATTCTATTCTTTCTTCTGCCCTTACCATTTGTCCTGCTTTTGCACAACCACAAGAGGCACCTCAGCTATAAAGAGAGAGGAAGGGGAATTTTATCAGACAAAGGTAGAAAACACATAAAGAGGAAAAATATTTTAAAATTTATCTTATGAAAGGTCAGAGAAAATAAAACTTGAAGGTTGGTTTTTTTTCTGAATAAACAAACAAAACTAAAACCACCAATTCACATGAGCTATGGCACAGTGGGATAAAAGTAAAATAAGACTTTAAAAAATTAATCTCAAGAATTCTCCAGGACAAAAGAGGTTTGAAATACTTCACTTTACAATAATTCTTAATTACCTCTACCTGCTTTCATACAGGTTTCTGTTATCTCAGAATCACTTAATTATTTGTGTTTTTCTTCCTTTGCTTCTTTTTCCTCTGTTATTTATGATCATGGTACCGACTATCCCTGGGTTTGCTTACTTGAACTATAGGTTAAATAATCTTGCTAACAAGCCTAGACTGTGAAGTTTGTTTGCAACACAAAGTTCTCCATCTTACATGTAAAAAAAAAAAAAAAGTGATGACTGACAACAAAGTTTAAAGTGAAACACTTCTCTGAGAGCTAGCATGTCTAGTTAAACATGGTGAGGATCTCTAGAGATACCACAGTCTTATAAATAGCCCACATAAAGACATATTTCCAGGTAAGTTTGACAGAAGTTTGTGGAAGACATACATTATTTCTGAAATTCACCATCTCCCTCCCATTCCCTCTATACATCACTCTCTCACAGCAAGGTAATGGGGTATAAAGCTGTAAGTGCAAAAAGATGAGAAGTGGGAAAAAGCCTTAGCACAGTCTCATTAATCAGTAGTGACACTCCCTATATGTAGCACCTCACCATTAAGCCATTATTGCTCTACTTTTGAGATGTTTCTCCTTCTAGATTTGAAATTAGTTGATTTACCCTTTAAAACCAAGTGCAAGAGTAACCATGAAATCATATAATGCTATTTCTATGAGTAACTGTTACATTATTGCTATGATTTGGGTTATTTGGGTTTTTCATCTCAATTTGAGATAAACCAAAAGTTACCTTACGACTCATATAGCAATATAAAATATAGAAACAACCTCTGCTATCTAATGAAACATACTAGGTTTAAATGATTTATTCCAAGAATGATATTTTTGTACCTAAATTATACCAATGGTTTATATATACTTTTAAAAATGCAATTCGATGCTCAGATTAAATTCTTATCATCCACAATTAAAAAATACATTATTGAAAACAATGCCAAAATATTTTAAATTACATATGTGTTCACAGAATGAAAGGCTTTTTCTAATCCCTTCTATCCTTATATTTAATAGAAATCACTGTTGTCTTAGTGAACAGACATTAATTTTGCCAATGACCAAACAATGAAAATAGTGTATTTTTAATACAACAGTATGATGACTAATACAAAACCAACTTGCCTTCCAGGGAAAATCAACCAAGCTTACTTTGTGGTTTTGGTTTTTTTTTAACATCACATGCTAAATTAGTAGTGGGGATTCCACTGTACAGTACAATATAAATACACATAATAAAATAAAGTGGTATCATTTCCCAGAAGAGATTAAATGAAGTTTAAGCATCAAGCCTCCACCTACCTACTTCAAATTTTCATTCAAAACACTGGGTAAACCTCAAAGCAAGTGGCCACATTTTCACTTATAGCTAGCAAGCTGAGGGAGATTTCATATTAGTGGGAGACAAATATGAACGTCTCCTTAATTCCTTAAATACTGCATTCACTGTTTTTGTTTTTTCTATGAATTGCTGCTGTAAATCTCTCTCTCTTCTGTAATAACCCAAAATGCACTGGAAATACAGCATCTTTCCAGGAGAACCAGGACAGAGACCTAGCCAAAGAGAAGAGTGATAGGTAAATTTCTCAAAGACTTTAAACAAACTTGTTAATAATACTTGTAGTGACATGCACAAATGCTACTTCCAGTTGGATCTTCCTTTGTGCTACACTGCACTACTACTGCTGTGTTCCTTTTTCTCCTGGAAACTTCCACCTCTTGCTTCTCGTGTTCATTACATCATCTTCCTCTTTTGATCTGCCTTCTGGGCAGTTTTTTAATTCTTTTACCACCTTTCCCCCAAACCTACTGATGTCTAGAGATAAAGAAGACAGCTACCGTGGCCACACAAAAAAACAGAAGAAAATCTTTCTTCCATGACGCCAGGTCTACAGAACCACTCAGGCCTTCAAAATACTCTGAGAAGTCACTCACAGGACAAAAAAACTAAAGCAAACTGATTGCCACAAGTGCCATACACCTACATGCATCCTGATTACAGCACAGCTAAAGGATGGGCTCACAGTGACTCAAGTCACCTGCCTCACAGTGTTGAGGTTAGGGGTAAAATAGGTAAAATAAGCATTACTTTGTTCACAGTGTAGCTATTGCTCTCATGCTTGAAAATGAATTCTGCCTCTGTAGGTTTTGCCATGATTTTCTCATTGCTTGGGGAGTGTAAATTACTACTAAGAAGCAGCTTCCCAGCCATGGAGGGCCAAAACTTTGAAGCCCACAGGAAACCCACAGCATCATATATGACTTTTCTGAACTACAAATACAGAAATGCTGACAATTATCCATCTATTTTTTCCCCTGTATTTCCCTCTGGCCATTTGCTAAGTGGACAGATGGATGCTGTTCAGTAGCCTGCCCTCTGTCATTACACCCCTAGAATAGATTACGGGTACCCAGTACTAATGAGACCCTCAGAACAAAATATTAAATGTCAGTCACCCTTGGAAACACATAGCAAATTAAAACTAATTTCATGTGTACACCACAGAATCACAAATTGATTTTGACACAGCCAGACTAAGATAAAAAGCCTGTAACAGAAAGCAGGAGGATCTGGAGTTTATAATCAAATAAACCACAGATGCACGTTAGGAAAAATAAGGCAGCTTGGTGACTCAGCTACATCTCCTGGGTACTATTATGATGAATGGAGATGGCTGCTGGATCAGTACAGAGTTGTTACTCAGACACTCTCCCAAATCAAATTAGAAGTCAAAACAATAGGAATACAGAATATACTGCAGCCTGATCACCACAACTTACATTGATGCTGCAATGAAGTGGTTTGATTTCACAGAACCACATTTCACTACATCCTTTCACATTTAACTTCCTTTTTTCTGCCCCACCCCAGCAGGGACAGGGTCCTTCTGCTATCCTGAGACCCTCTTGGACTGGACATCATTGGAAATGCTAAAGGTCAAATGAGATGAAGTTTTGAGGAACCTGATCTAGTAAAAGATGTTCCTGCTCAAGGCAGGGGACACTGAATTCGACGACCTTTAAAAGTCCTTCCCAAACCATTCTGTGATTCCATAGAATGTGGGAAATCCTGGGGCAGGAAATACACTGTGTGTACACTGATACATTGCCTGCACTTAGAAAGATTTGGCCTTTCCTATGACAAATACAAATTCAGTGTGCTAGAAAGAGCCCCTGAAGGGAAACAGTAAACTCTCTGATTAGCATCAGCACGAAGTAGATGTCACAGTACAACTTCTGCTGTAACAAAACAGAAGGCAGAGAACTACTGTTATGCTCAGAAAAAAGAGCCCCCCCAACAACATGCCTGGTGACAGAATTCACCACTTCACTACCCCAGAACTTCACTGGTATCACTCCACTGAAATAAGACTCTGCTAAACAGAATAGAGACAGGGATGGTTATCTTTTTCACTTGGCTAGCCTTGTCACCCAGCATATTTTTTATAGAGCTACTGGTGGGTGATCTAACATGAAAACTCCTCCTTTCCCATCAAGATAGCTCAAACACTACCAGAGTCCTAGTAAGGCTGATTTTCATAATGTAATGGGACTTCTGTGGTTTGCATACCTTATGCTATCACTGTTAAAAAGCACTGGGAATGCTTATATATATATATATATATATACACATATATATATTTACATATGCACTGCCAGACTGAGAGGCCTGGAAAATCTGGTGGTTCTTCTGAAATACCTTGTCAGTTCTTTGCTCTTTCTAAAGAGGAAGAAAAATTTTATCAGCTCATTCTTCCTGAAGTGAAGTATTAATAGTCATACCATGTAAAAAATTAGGGCTTCTTAAAGAGAGGAATAAAATATCAATTGATTCAAAGATCATGCAGTACTTTCCTTAGAGATGTTCCTCTGATCAGCTAAAGTGATAGAATAGAGCTAGAATACCATTACAGAAATAAATAATTTGAAAACTGCTACAGTTTTGGTATCAAAGGAGGAACCATAGGATTGCTTCCCTTTCCCAGCAACACAGCTTGGAACAGGCAGACCTGAGATGAAATCATCACCTGTGCTCTTCACAAGCCATCATAAATTGGCCACTATTAAATTATCTACTAAAATCTTTTGATGAAGCACACACACCTAAATTTGAAATACTACCTCTCAGTCACTAACTTTTCAGCATTCAAACACCAGTTGTGAAGGGAAGGGGAGATGGAAGAGGAGCCATAACAGTAAATATCTTGATTTCTTCAGAAATCACAGCAAAAATGTAGTTTTCAAATACTTCCAAATATTGTTAATTTGTTCAGTCTGTTTCTAATTAAAACCTTCCCAAGCAACCCAAAGCCCACATGTGCTTGAGTGAATTAGCACAAGAGATAAAATGATACTCAGATCAAAACATCAAACCACAGAATTACCTGATTTTCAGCTTCTTAGGACTCATAATCTGTCTCCTGAGGAATGAACATTTCTCTACAGTTTCATGTTTTTCTTTGCACAGCTTATGATTTCAGAACCAAGCAAGTGTATTACCAGCCTTCTATTCCATTCCTGCAACATTTTCCTTAAATATTTGGAGACCAGGATATTAAAGGGAACTGTCACTCCCTAACCCTGACTACCAAACAACTCAGAAAAGATCCCATCTCTTCAAAAGCTTGTCCCCTATGTTTGGGTTCCCATCTAGCAGCATTTTACAGAAAGTGCTCCACAATCACTTCTCAGCTTCCAGGGAAAAAACAAAAAAACCCAAAAGCAGTTGGCTTACAGGAGCTCTGGGAGCAGCCACCCCAGAAGACTCAGGCTCTCTGTGGCTTTCCCCACCAACAAAGCAACAGCATCTGAAACACATCCAAAAAGGGAGCAGTCCTCCCTTTTGTCTGAAGGGGCTAAGAGTGCCCTTTTGCAGAGCTGGGAATGGGGATGAACTCTTTCCTCATAAACAAAAAACTGAGCCATGGTGCCTGACAGCAAAGGAGATGGCCATTTAAGAGTTTGGGGAATTTTAAAAGGAAAAGGGACTCTTCCCTGCCTCACATACATTTTCTCACACCATACAGCCTGACCTAAAGAAGGCTCAAGTCAGCATTTATGTCCCTGAACATAGAGACTGCAATGCTTCAACCCAACTCTTCTGATTCTCATTCCTCAAAGAGAATGCTTTGTTACAAATATAAGGCAACATCCTCTAACATGACTAATTCAATTATTTCTTGTAAAAGACAAATAAATAGCTCAGTCTCTGTATATTATATGAAACACGAGGGATTTTTCCCCCTGCCCTTGTACACACACGTTACCATGGTTCCATCAGAGATGCCCTTTTTAACAGCAAACAACTTTGAAATCACATTTTAAAAGTCTGCTGCCCTTCAAAAGTCTGCTTATCTGCATTAAAATAGCTCCACATTGGATGAAGCTTTTTTCATTTAAGCCAAAAATTAAAACAAAATTAGAGGCAATAACCCTAATTCCATAGTCTTTTCAGGGAGATAAAATAAACTCAAAAAAAGAACCAACCCAACAAAAACCACTCCAATGAGAATGTCTTAAATTATCTTAAAAGGCTATGATGAAATGCAATGGAAAGGGGAGAAAGGTTTGTCTTGTACCACTTTGCATATTTAACAATACTCCCTTAGCATTAATTCTCAAACAAAAAGTCTAAGGAAGCAAATAAGAGCGTGGTAAGAGAAGGAGGGGGAGGCAGGGAGACCAGCCAAAGGTAATCATTAATCTTTGCTCTCTTTTGCCTGCAGGATGGAGAGTTGTGCCATTAATTCATTACCAGGTCTCCAGTGAGATTTTGCAAGAAAAATGTGTGTAGGGAACCTGCTGTGGCTCCTGTTGCTGTAAGAAAAACACAAGTTTGGTCTCATGGCTTCAGCAAGGCTTGAAGAAATGAGGGCACATTGCTTTCAGTGAGTGGTTTTCAAACATGACCCAGAGCACTAGGAAATACAATCTATAAGGAAAACAAAAGAATGAGTGACACCAACCCACCTGCTTTTTAGGTCTGAAATAAGAGATCAGATTCAGTGACATATTTGCCATGTAAGCCTTGGTGTGGTACTGCAGGCAACTTCACTAGGAAAATTATTCTCATTGAATAGGCAATCAAAAGAGAACAACCATCTAAAATTAGTTAATCAGACCATCCTCATTTGCCTCCGTCAGCCCAGCCATCTAAGTTCAATAAAAAATAAGATTAAAGGGCAAAGTGATTGGTGTTCAAGGTTTTTTCTTTAAAAAAAAAAAAAAAAAAAAAAAAAAAAAAAGTCACCTTAGTCTCTCTGAGACAGCATTTAACATAGATGGGACATACTTTGTCTTCAAACCAGCTGGATGATGAGATGCTTCACTAAAATTCATACAGATATCCCACAACAAATGTAAAAATCAGAATCACCTACAGTGGAGAATAAGGGAGAATTTAAAATATTTTCCAGTGGGGACAGGGAAGGTATCTCTGGTTCAGCTGAAATCAGGTGAGAATACTGCTACAGCCTGAGAATTTGTACTCTTACAGAACTCCCTCCTGGTTTCAGTTTATGAATGATCCTCATGATAACTTAGAATGCAAATGAGGATGTGTTATATGTACAACAGTATTTTTCTTTTGTTTATTAATGCATTAAGTTTTCAGTCTGCAAGGAGATACTGAATTAAACCCTGACCTAAAAAAGGTAACAAAAAGTCTGTCCCAGTGTTCTAGAAAAGAGGTTCTTGTTCTGTGCTTGTTATTCTGCTCCTCCAAGTGTCATCTGTGGGCATCAGAAATGTGCTGGTAAAAAAGTATGCATGATACTGACAAGATAATTAATGTTAAATAACTCCACAATTTATTTATTTTTTTTAATTAAAACTTTACTGTTCAGCCCAACTAAAACTTTTAAAGCTTTCCTATTTCTCCCCAGTGTTCAGATCTTGAATAAGTAACCAGTCACTTAGTATTTAATGGGCTGTATTAACAATTCTCTAAGGTGTTCTGCACAGTTACAGGCCAGTGTTTCTGAAACAGTATTAAGAACCTCCATCAGACATATATATCTCTATGCTCAGAAATGATGCAAGTAGATGATGGCCTTCTCTGTCCCTTTTATTTCATGCATACTTATCCCTATAATAAATTATTAACATGATCCAGCATTTTATTGACTCATCCATGCACTCATTTCAGGATTGGAAATGCAATAGTTTGAACAGCCTGATGCTGTAATTCATTATCAATATCTAAAAATAAAATTTTGGTGAATTATTTCTCATGACAGTCACACTTAGGAGTATAGGGACCAATCTCAAAAAAAAAATATAAGTATGGTTGGGTACCTCAGGGATTATCTTTGCCAATCAGGTCAAGATATTTTTATTTTCTTGCAAAGAATCTTGGTGTATATTATCAGTGTAATGAAGAAAATACTGAGTTTCAGTCATTAACTTTGCAGGATCAGAAAGTTCCTCCCCAGGTACTCCTGACTGGAGTTCCCTGTTACTACAGACAGTATATTATAGATATTAAAAAAGTTCAATATGAGTAATTCTAAGGGCAAATCTTACTAATTAACTTTTGACTGCTTTTTATACAAGCAAAATGTGATTAGTAAGAACCAAATAAAATCCAGTAAAATACTGATACAATGGAAGATGAAGTCAACTCACAATCTAGTGCATAACTGCTTAGAAAGTAATAAAAATATAACCTGTGATAATACAATAGGCAATTCTTTAAATTAAAACAAAACTTTTTTATTATTGTTTTTAAAACTAACTAAAAAGAAAAAATATTTCAAGAAAGAATTTAGGGCCACTGAGCCTTGATGTCTAAATAAATCGTCACCAGGATACTTCCCTTCTTTACTTACAATAAAAGTATCTGTGATGTCTGGCACAGATCTCCAACTATCTGGAAAGTGAAATAAAAGTCAGGGATAGCATCCAGCCATAAGTCAGCTTGGATGTCACAGCCTGTAGAGAAGTGCCCAGGCATCAGTGCAGCACTGACAGGGTGGCTGGATTAATAGAACAGACACCAGAAATCAATTAATGGCCTCACTGGCAGGAAAGGCAAAGGTCTTGAAGAGGAAGGGGTGCTAGGGTTGATGCATAGGCTACAGTACAAAAGCCACTGCCAGTTATCAAAAGAAGTTGTTTCTGAAAGAGAGAGATGGTGTTTGGCTGCCTGAAATACACTTTCCATCTCTTGGATTCCAGGGAGAGCCTGCTGAGGATCAAGACTAGGCTTGGAAGAAAGTTACACACACACACAGACAAATATGAAAAGGAAAGGTAAAACTGTCATGGAAGAGATGATTTGCTTTCTAATACGTAAAAAAGCGGGAACAGGGAGACTGAACAGGAGTTCAAAGACAAATTTTGCTTTTGTTTTTAAAATGTGTGGTTGCAAGATTACCTCTGACTGATGAAGAGGACTGCAGCAGAGGTGAGGGATGTGTAAAGTGCAGGAGAAAGCAGAATTCATGCTCTCCAGCCAAACTCTTCAGAGGTAGGGAGAGCAAGGAGCTGCTGTTTTCTGCATGAGAGTAAGCAGAAAAAGCTACAGCGTTTCCCTTTTTTTAGTTCCCTTGCCCTCTCCTGGATACCTTCAACAAATCACCTCAAGCAGTTGTGCCAGGCTGCTCCTCAGAGAGGGCATCCCCAGGTGAAGTGCTCATTGCTGGGCTGCAGTCCATGGGCCTCACTCAGTTTTGCACATCCCTCATAGTTTCTCTCACTCTCCAATAGAAATGGACTATTAGCTTCTTCCAACTTTTCTTTTGAGAATTATTTTTAGGGAGTGTTGTTAAACATGCAAATTGGTATCCAAGGACAAGGACTTCTCACCTGTAGGAGTTTCACTGAGCTAAATATTCCTTTCCCCTCATTCCTTTACACTTGTACCTAAGCATATGGGCACTTCTCCACTTTTTCCAGAACAGACTGCAGAAGCGGTCCTGTACCTAGTTCCCAGGTCTCAAGTGTTTCCTTTACAGCCTCTCTTTACTGCTATACTCTGAGTTACAACAGACCTGAGCCATCTTCTGCATTGCTCAGCACATGGAAAGTTCATGGAAAATGGAAAGTTC